>NW_006408611.1:3552929-3584373 GCF_000296735.1 Chrysochloris asiatica
AGAGAGAGAGAGAGAGAGAGAGAGAGAGAGAGAGAGAGAGAGAGAGAGTGTCCCAGTGTTGTTCTGTGGGTTAATGCGCTGAACTGCAGTTAGTTTGAACTACATGGTCAATGGTTGAAGCTCCACATTTGCTCCTCAGAAATTCTATACACGATCACTATGGGTTGGAACTGATTCAATGGCACTTAACAACAATCAAATACATTTGAAAATAGGATTGTTAAAAATTGATCTAATAAGCCAATTATATTGATAGGTGGATAGATGGATGAATTGATCAATCAATTGATCATTAATAAACAGATAAGCACAGATAGATAAACATAGATGCATAAATATTGATAAATAGTCATAGATTAACAACCAGTTTTAGGTGGGAAAGCTTTAGCTTCTCCCCCACAATATTGCTAACAAATAAAATGAAAGAATTCTCAGAAGAAATGAGTAAATTTGTAAGTCCCTGCCCTTGTAAGTGCTATGAACAAAATAGCTCTCACATAAGGTTTACTTGCGGTAAGCATGGCAGCTGTGAAGAGGCAGCATTGTTACCTTGTCGAAGCCATCAGGGAAGTAGAAATCCTGCACTCTGTGTCTGGCTGGGCCCAGGAGCATTTACAGCTAAAGTCCCAAGGACCATCCCTCAGGATACTGTCCTGAGGTCTAGCTTTGTTTTTCATACAGTTGTTGTCAGTGTCTCTCAAATATTTCAGGCAATCCACAATCTTGTATGCCAGTATTTTCACTGATTAATCATCCATCACGCTAATGAATAGGCTATCCATTTAATCGAGAAAAGCCCATTTCTGGTATTCATTATGTCAAGTCCCTAGTGTTGATATAAGTATGGCAATAAGAAACACATGCCTTGGTCACCTCTGATGTGTGCCTTTCTGTTGTGAGTGGTTGTGAGCATTCCTGAGCATAAACTCCTGATTACGATAATGGATTGCCTCCATTTGAATGGTGTTTAAAGTAGAAAACACGCACAATATCTTTGCTGAAGGGAATTTTAAAGTAAATTACAAACATCAGAGCAAGCAGTACGGAAGCCTGAGACATCATCCTGAAACACCAGTGACATCTTTGTGATGAATGAAATGCCATTTCTAAACAATTTCTGCTTAACTAAAATCTAGCCTTTGGGAGTATTTGTGCTCTGCCCACAATCTGTGGAATATTGTGCATAGCCAACCTCTAGATATCATTCTCATATGAAGCTTTTTGTCATAACCTACTTACAAAGACACCCAACATATAAAAACAATGTCATTGTCAAGTTGCCTACAGTGTGCCATCAAAATATTTCACATTCTTGTTTGCACAAAGAGAAACCTTCTAGTTCTTAACTATATATGCAAATTATTTCAGAGATGCCATATATACCAACTTGTCTATATCTGTACATGATTAGAAAAAAATCATGCACAACAGAAAGCTACCAGAGTCATTTATTATTCATGACTTAGTTGTTTTTCTGATTATAAAAATATTGGTGTATTATGTAAAATTCAA
This sequence comes from Chrysochloris asiatica, assembly GCF_000296735.1. Lineage (NCBI taxonomy): Eukaryota > Metazoa > Chordata > Mammalia > Afrosoricida > Chrysochloridae > Chrysochloris > Chrysochloris asiatica. The sequence goes on from NW_006408611.1 coordinate 3,554,442, forward strand.
ACATTATAGAAAAATATTATCCAGAAAATTAATATCCTCCATACGCTATCCTAAGAGATAGTTGCTGTTCACTGCTTGGCATGTTTTGGGCAGAGCTTTTAAAATATGTTTCCATTATGTTGCATATGCAAGAATAAACATACATAAAAACATATGTTTAATATGATCAAAACAGTACAGCGGGAACCTGTTTAAGGCAGAAACTCGTGAGAGAAGGAAAGTTAAAATATTCTCCCCTAAAATGAATGATAGAAAAGTAAAAATGCACCCTGTCAAAGGTGGAAAACAAGGCAGTCCCAAAAGATTTTTCAAATGTATCTCTGTGTATATATGTTGTTGCTAAATGCCCTGAAGTTCTCTCTCAGAGCTACCTTGTGTAAGGTTTCCAAGGCTGTAAAATCTTTACAGGACCAGATAGCCTCATCTTTCTCCAAAGAGCTGATGGTGGGCTCTAACTGCTGCCTTTGTAGTTAGCATTCCAGTGTTTATCCTATAGAGCCTCTGCACTCCCATACTGTGTGTGTGTGTATGTAGGTTTAGATGTATGTTGTTGTTGTTAAGTGCCTTCGAGTCGATTCTGACCCATAGCAACCCTGTATAGGGTTTCTGAGGAGCAGCTGGTGAGCTTGAACCGCCGACCTTGCAGTTTAAAAGGCTTTGCAGTTTGGCGCATTTACCCACAGTGCCACACCAGGACCCCTTAGATGTATATGTATATGCATATATAAGCATATGTATGGAGTCCTGATATGGTACTATAGGATTTTTCTGAAATGGGCTACTAGCTGCAAGATCAGCTGCTCAAACCCATCAGTCACTCCTTGGAAACCCTAGACAGGGTTGCTATGGTAGTGTAGTGGTTATGAGACTGGCTGCTAACCTCAAGGTCAGCAGTTTGAAACTGCTAGTTGTTCCGCAGGTGAAAGATAGAGGGCTAGGTACTTCTGAATGTTGTGTTTTCATCCCTCCAACCCTTCCCATAATAATTGTGAACACTGATTTACACATCCAAATGTCAGTCTGGGCATCCTGGAGTAATTAAAATCATGTTCCTTTTCAATGCCTCTTGAGTTTGAGGAACAAAAAGAAGCCTGAAGGGGAAAGATCATGGTAATCGGGTAGATGGGGTAATGTTTCCTCAGGAAATCCTCATAGAATAATCCTTGATACCCTCAATGAATGAACAAGTACATTATTGTGATGGGAAACAATCCATTGATGAAACATTCCTGGCTTTTTTTCTTTTTCTAAAAACATCTCCGTAATTAGCCCTCATTATCATTCTGAGTCCTTCAAGAAAATCCAAAAAAAAAAAAAAACCAGTCACCATAACCTCTGAACTTACCTCTCAGCCTTGGATTTAATTGTTCTAGCAGATCCCCTCCAAAGTCATTGTTTTAATTGGACCTTTTTCTTGAAGTCACCCTAATGAAACTAAAACAAATTTATTACTGAGAAAATTAGTATTATTTAAGCATCCCTGTTCTCAGAGACATGTTTAAATACATTTCATTAGGAATAAGCTTGTTCATGTGTGAATTGGATTCCAAGTAGCAATACTTTTTTAGTTACCCTTACATAAATTATATATATTTGTGTTATTGTTGTTGTTATATGTTGTCGAGGCAGTTTGTTCCCACTCATAGCAACCCAGTATAGGATTTCCAAGGAGCGGCTTGTGAGGTTACACCATCAACCTATGGTTCATACTGACCTTATGGTCCAGTGCTTTATCCTACAGCACCAGACAGTGTGGCACTGTGGGTTGATGTACTGGACTGCACAGTTGGTTTGTTCCTTGGAACCCTGTACAGGGTTGGAACCGGCTGGATGGCACTTAACGGCAATGTTGGAATTAAAAGATATTCAAAATTTTCATGAACTTTCTGAAGACCCCTCTTGCATGTGTGTGTGTACGGGCTTCAGAAACTTCTTGGAAATTTCTATGATCTTTTAATTCAATTTTTCGACAAATTTTTTAAAGCATTATTTTGTTCAATCTTGGTTCATACGGCTTTAGAAGTGAACACAGGAGAGCTGGTTGGTATACACATTGTTAAGCAAATGAACCACAGATTACTGCCATCTGGTAACTATTTTTATTCTGGTCTTTAAATTCATGATTTAGCCCTTATCTTTAGGAAACCAGTATCTTATGGACAAGGTTACACCTTAATTTGAATTCTAACTCTGCCACTTAGTAGCTGTGTATCTTTGCACAAATGATTTAACCTGCCTGACTTTCAATTTTGTCACCTTTAGTTTGAGCTGAAGGCCTGCCTTTGCTGTTGTTGTTATGTGCCGTGGAGTCGGTTCCGACTCATAGCGACCCTGTACAGGGTTTCCAAGGCTGTATATGTTTACGGGAGCAGAATGCCTCATCTTTCTCCCGCAGAACCGCTGGTAGTTTCAAACTGCTGACCTTGTGGTTCACAGCCCGATTCGTAACCACTACGCTACCAGAGCTCCTTACAGAGGAGTAAATGAAGTACTAAAAATGAAAAGCCTTGCTCAGGGCCTGAACCTTAGAATACTTTCAAGAGCTGTTACTTTTTCATATTCCCAATCCAAACCTGCTCTGCCGGAGGACTAACTGACGTTTAATTTTTAGGTCCTGTACTAGACTTTGTTACTGTTGTTTGGTGCCGTTGAGACAGTTGTGACTCAGAATCACTCTGTCTACAAGACTGAAACACTGCCTGGTCCTGCGCCTTCCTCACCATCTTTCCTGTGATTGAATAAGCCCGTTTTCGCACCACTCTGTCAATTCATCTAATTAAGGGTCTTCCTCTTTTCTGCTCATCCTCTGCTTTACCAAGCATGATGTCCTTTTCCATGGACTGGGCCTTCCTGGTAGCATTTACAGAGTATGTGAGACCATACAATAAACCTAAACCTACTGCCATCTAGATGATTCTGACTCATAGCAACCCCCTAGAACAGAAGCCCTCCCTAGAATTTCCGAGGCTGTGAATCTTTATGGGAGCAGACAACTTCATTTTCCTCCCAGGGAGCAGCTGGTGGGTTTCAATGTCAGCCTTTCATGTAGCAGCTCAACACTTAGTCCTGTGCACCAACCACTGAAGACCTTGATGAGTTCAAATTCCATACTTTCTTCATTAAACTTGTGACTTCTTTCTCTTTTTTCTTAGCTGGAATGCTTTTATTGATGTTATTTGTTTTTCCCAAACTGAGATGCAGAGCCCTACCAATAATGTATTAGCAAATAGAAGAGGAGTAGATATGGAGGGGCAGATACTGGCCCATTTGATCTCCTCATACATCTGAGTTCCCTCTACTGTGGCACAGGACTTTCTAGAACTGTTTGAACACCCTCCCCCCCCATTCTGGTAGCGTAGTGGTTAGGAATGGGTCTGCGAAGCGCAAGGTCAGCAGTTCGAAACTACCAGCTGTTCCGCGGGAGAAAGATGAGGCGTTCTGCTCCTGTAAAGATTTACAGTCTCAGAAACCCTGTGTTGTTGTTGTTATGTGCCGTGGAGTCGGTTCCGACGCATAGAGACCCTGTACAGGGTTTCCGAGGCTGTTAATCTTTACGGGAGCAGAAAGCCTCATCTTTCTCCCGTGTAGCTGCTGGTAGTTTCGAACTGCTGACTTTGCAGTTCGCAGCCCGATTCCTAACCACTACGAAACTACCAGCGGCTCCACGGGAGAAAGATGAGTCTTTCTGCTCCCGTAAAGATTTACAGTCTCGGAAACCCTGTTCAGGGTCACTATGGGTCGGAACCGACTCGAGGGCACTTAACAACAACAACAACGCTAACAGAGCTCCTTTGGAAATGCTGTACAGGGTCACTATGAGTCGGAACCGACTCCACCAAGGCACACAGCCAGCCAGCCAGCCCCACCCCCACAGGTCCCCTTGCTACTTGTGGGAACTATTGAGATAACATCTCATTTGTTAAGGAAGCTCTACAATGGGTTGTTATTGAACCGCCCCCTAGGCTATTCTAAATTGTGCTCTTAATAAAAGCAGATAGCCAAGTGTTTCTCCTGCAGAGCTTTTGGGTGGAGTCGAACTGCCAACTTTTCAGTTAGCAGCTTGGCAAGTGATTAAGTATTGTGCCACCAAGGCTCCCATACAATGTGTGCCATGAGTTTAGTCCAGGAGAAAATGTTTCTATATACAGATTTTACAGAACATTGATTGGCTTGAGGTGATTTACTTTTCCAATTTAGGAATGGATGTGGGATGGTGGGGAGACAGAGGCACTTGGTATATTTCATCTTATCTTTTCCCACTCATTTTGGAAAATTCTTTTTCCTGTCTGATTACCCTTTCACAGTGCTTGGTCCATAGAGAGATGAACTGCTCTGGGTTGCAAAAGGAAAGGAGAAAGGGAAGAAAAGTTGTGGGTTTTTTTGGGAGGAGAGTGAGGGGAGAAAGATATGTGTTCAGTCACCTGAGGGAGCTCTTACAGTACTTAGAGGTGGGCTAGCCTTCAGGACTTCCTGTGTTGATTAGTTTGGGGATTAATGCAAAGATCAGACAAACTCTACTTAAAGGAATTGCCTGGGGCTAACATCCTCTTATGAACCAAGGTGTTCAAACCTGAGTAGAAAGGCAGTACAACAAAGTAGGTGAGAGAACAGGCTCTGCAATTAGACAAGCTGACTGGGAACTCTGATTGGCTTTGTGACCTTGAACATGTTCTTTACCCTCTATGAGTCTCAGTTCCCTCAATTGTAAAATGAGAACGGTAATAGTATTGACTCACAGGGTTGTTGTAAGGTTTAAAAAACGTAATGTATGCAAAACCCTTAGCCCAGAAGTCTGACAAGTTGTAAGGACTCAACAAATGTAGCTATTAGTACTCATGCTGGCTTTTCCATACACTCAACTTTGTCTTTATTTGACAAGGTAAAAATATATGTAAGAGTACTTTGTTGTTGTGTGACATCGAGTTGGTTCCGACTCATAATGACCCTATATAGGGTTTCCGAGGAGCAGATGATGAGCTTGAATGACCTACCTTACAGTTCAGAGTGACCTTGAAATCCAGTGCATTAACCCAACAGCACCACACCAGGGCTCCTAAGAATACTTAGTGCCATTGAATTAATACTGCAATTTCTTTAATGCTGGAATCATCTGAGGTATAGGATAATACTTGGTAAGAGAATATCTAATTGCTTCATTTGGTAATGCATGATTACACCTATTAAAGCCTCAATTTAATATTGTGTAGATCATATGGTACGGATTTACAACCAGATATATAACCTCTAGTAGCGTAGTGGTTACGAATCGGGCTGTGAACTTTAAGGTCAGCAGTTCGAAACTACCAGCTGCTGCCATAAAGATTTGCAGCCTCAGAAACCCTGTACAGGGTCACTATGAGTCGGAACAGACTCCTTGGCACATAACAACAACAACAATATACAGTACACTTAAGTGACTTGGTTCTGTTGATAATTAATGATGGAGATGGTAAAATGAATTTTCTTGAGATTAAAACAAATAAATAGGATTGAACCTTGACTGATTTATAAAGCAGCCTGAGACCTTGTCTTCTGCAGGTAATTTTGAGCACACGTCTTCTTTGCAATGCCATTTTTACAGTAACTTACATAATAGCATTGTATAATAGCCCACTATATAACCAGAATTCTGCACACTGAGAAAGAATTTAGTTATATCTACTTAATTAAACCAAATTGTTGAGAATCTACTGGGTTTGAGGCACAGTGTGTATTCTTAAAGTCTTAATAGATACGATTCCTATGGCTCTTAATACAAATAAAGAATTTTAATGTGCATTTTCATATTTGATTCAACCTCATTGCAACCCTATGAGTTACGTAGATGAAGATCATGATTTCTATATTATGTTGCTTTTGTTTTAAACATTGACTATCTAATATGACATTTGAGATACTAGTGTGAAAAAAACAAAGCAAAAAAACTACTCTCCAACCTACTTACCCAAATTCTTAATATCTGAAGACTCAATATCTGTAATTTCTGTACCTTCAACTCTTCTCTAATATTAATACCCAAATTTAGAAATAGGTTTTATTAACAAAGACATATCTGTGTATAATAATTTTGTTTGTAACAAAAGCCTCATTCTTTGAAGTGTTTATCTTTCCAGTTCTTATGTCTAGCCATAGTTTTAATCAGCACTGTTTTCATTAAACCCTGTCATTTTCCCTCCAGTCAACCTGAAGATAGCAACATAGGTTTCCCTATGCACCTTTATTTTTAATTACTCTGCATTTTATATCAACTGTGTGCATTTTTATGATACAACAGATGTATGTTTATTCCTTGCCTTACAGTACATTAAGTTGAAACCAAAAAGAAAAAAGAAAAAAATCAGCCAACCACCACCAACGACCGTAAAAGCTAGCCTCCAAACTGATAGCCTTTTTATACTTTACCTTGGCTGTAACTGAGGTAATACTGAGGTTATGTGCTGTAAGAGTATTTGTGAAATTTCACCATTTAAATGAGTCAATTTGCCCTCCTCTTCAACCATCAATGCACTGGTGTATATGTAAAACCTGTTACACACTAGGGTTGCTATGAGTCAAAACCGGCTCTGTGGCACTCAACAACAACAACAAAGCTTGTCAAGAAAGTCCACTGTGCTCCTGCCTCCCCAGCCTCCTGGGAAACACTTCAGCTGTGCACTCATGGGCTCACAATAAAAAGATTCATCAGATTTCAAAGGGCATCTACCAATCTTTTCTGTCCCCGGGCAGTTACTTTAAAAATAGGTTGTTGGCTCTTTGCATTGTTTCTTTGCATATCAGTTTCCTTTTTTGTAGTGTTATCCAGTGTTCTAGGTAATGCTCCATCGTACAGCCGTACCTTCCAGTGGTTTTCTTTTATTATTATTATTTTTTAATCATATTTGCTGCATCTGAGTGTTGGAGACTGTCATAGATGTGCCAAAGCCCAGCTGTGCCAAAGCCCAGCTGTTCCTTCTCTCATTAGACGTTGAGAGAATGTCTCTCCACTCTCTAAGAGTTACACACCTTCTCTATAAGGATCCCAGTATTGACACCTTAAGAGTACCTTCACAAACCCTGTTTTTATGAACACCCATGGATTTCTGATAGCTCACTATAATCAGAATCACTGCTTTATTTCAGGGCTAAGACTTTTTACTGGGATGAGATGATCAGTCTAAACCTCTTTCCTCCTAAGGATTTCTTGCTTTGCTATGCACATATCCACATTGTTGTAAGTGAAGTTGGCAGACTTGCAGCTGTCTTGATCCAGGGCTCTACTATCTTATTCTGCCATAGAATGGTGTGTAGTAAAGCTAATATGATGCCCTTAGAGCAACTAGCAAGGTGGAATGGAATTCCATTTCTCACAATGCACCCTCTAACTAGGGAATTATACCTCTGCTCACCCTTCAGAGATTACTGGATCCCAGGACTGATTAAGGGAAAAACTGACTTCTTACCATTCCAGTGACTTTATTAAAAATACAGAATCAATGTAAATCTTTTCTTTATTAAATCACTCATTCCTGCTAAGCTATTTTCCTGGTGTTCATCCTCCTTTCTTACATCTGTATCTCTTCCCTGAATCATTGAAACTTCATGAAGGAGGGCATGAAATGGAAGAGACATCAACAACTACTCAGTGTAGCTTCTCTTGTCCGGAATATTTTATAATCTTCTAAGCAATCAAAAAGATGAAGTAAAGGGTGAAGTGGCAGTGGACAGCTAAAGAGCATTCAGATTAATGTTCAAAATGTGTTCAAGACTGATCCTTGTGCTAGACTGCTTTTTATAGGTTTTTAATTTCTGGAATTTAATCATGCAGGTTTAATCGCCTCCAGTTGTATGGCTTACAGCTGAAGGAGATTTTCTTTTTATCCAAATTGTCTTCTAATAAAACTAATGCTTTTGAAAAAGCCTACTCCCTATAGTGCTCAGAGTACTGAAAGGTTTTGCCAAGCCCCACCATTAACACCAAGCCTACCCCTGTCATTTCAGCAGTGTGGAGAGCAAACCACATTGCTTTTACCAAAATTCAAATATTAGGGATGTTTCCACCTCTGTAGTAACAATGACAGCAGAAAAGGACATTAGGGAAGCAATACCATTTACAATAGCCACCCAAAGGATGAACTATCTAGGATTAAATTTAATCAGAGAAACAAAGGACCTATACAAAGAAAACTGCAAAACACTTACTACAAGAAACCAAAAGAGACTTAAACAAAAGTGTAAAAGACTATGCCATGCTTCTGGATAGGACGACTTAACACTGTGAAAATGTCAATGCTACCCAAAGCGATTTAAGGCAATCGCAATCCAGATTCCAAGGACATATCTTCAAAGAGATGGAAAAAACAATGACAAACTTTATATGGAAAGGAAAAAGACCCAGGAAAAGCAAAGCACTGCTTAAGAAGAAGAATAGGTTGGAAACCTCTCACTCGCTGACTTCAAAATTTACTACACAGTTACAGTGGTCAAAACAGCCTGGTACTGGTACAATGAAAGATACATTGATCAATGAAACAGAATCAAGAATCTAGAAATTAACACATCCACATACAGCCAACTGATTTTTGAGAAAGAGCCTAAGTATATTACATGGGGAGGAGATAGTATCTTCAACAGATGGTGCTGGCAGAACTGGAAAGCGATATGCAAAAGATTGAAATAAGACCTTCGCCTTACACCTTATCCAAAAATTAACTCAACATGGATTAAAGACCTAAATGTGAATCCCAGAATTATAAAGGCCATCAATGAAAAAATACGGACAAATGTGAGGGCTCTAATACAGGCATACACAGACTACCAAACATTTTGAAAATAACACAAACGGAAGTAGACAAAATAGATGGTTGGGGCATACTAACAACTAAAAATGTATGTGCATCAAAAGATTTCACCAAAAGAGTGAAAAGGGAGCCCATAGAATGAGAAAAAATCTTTTGCAATGACACGTGGGATAAGGGACTAATTTCTAAAATATATGGGAAACTACAACACCTCTACAATGATGTTTTGAGTGTACTGTGAGAAAAAGCCAGGGTGACACGAGCCAGCTTAGAAAATCAGCCACAAATTCCATCATCGTCTCTGTCTGACCTGTTTTTCCCCTGCATCTCTTTAATTTCACTCTGTGTTCTTATGTCTCCAATTCTACTTAAAATATAAGGCAAGTCTCACTTTTACAATAACTTCAACTAAGAATACTCTTTATCTGATTTCAATGTATATCTATAAATTTTATAGCATATATTTTGTTGTTGTTGAGTTATGTTGAGTCGGTTTTGATTCGTAACAACCTTGTATACAGCTTCTGAGGAGCAGCAAGCAGATTTGAACCACTGACCTTGTGGGTAGCAGTCCAGTGCTTATCCTACAGTGCCACAGCAGTTTAAATTCACCACATACTCTCAGAAACACCATACAGGGTTGCTGTGAGTCAGAACCAACTCCACAGCACATAATTCACACACACACACATGCCCCTGCAAAAGAGAGAGGTGGGGGGTGGGAGGACTTCAAAAAATTCATGGAAAATTTGAATGAAAAGATAGTAGAATTTTTCCATGAATATTTGAAGCTCGCTTGTGGTGTGTGTATGTCTCTCTCTATATCAATATCTACTATATCTATATATGGAGTCCTGGTATGGCACTGTAGGGTAGGTACTGGATTGCTAACCACAAGGTCAGCAGTTCAAACCCACCAGTCATTCCTTGAAAATCCTATACAGGGTCATGATGTGGCAGAACTGATTTGACACACTTTAACAACATATATATATAATTTGAAACCTTCTTGGTAAGTATAGCAAGCATTTCCTACAAGTCAGTGATTGCTTTATGTCTAGATCTCTTTGTACTTAACTTTAAAATTCATTCAATCATTTCCGTGTACCTTCTCTGGATATGCAAATAAACAACAACAACAACAAACCCTGCCATTGGGTTGATTCTGACTCATAACAACTCTGTTTCAGAGAGAGTAGAAGGTGTTCTTCAGGGTTTTGGAAACTCTACATGTTTACAAGAGGAGAGCCTCATTGTTCTCCTGCTGAGTGGCTGGGGAGTTTGAATTGTCAGCATTGTGGTTAACATCCCAATGCTTCGCTCACTGTGCCAAGAGGGTTCCTAGATACAGAAATAGAGGAGCATATACTATACAAGTTTTGTTTTAGTTTACTGTTAGTTGACAGTTGGAAAAAACGAGATATGATTGTGTGTCTTTGGTGGTCCATCTAAACTTAACTTCTCTCTATCCTTTGGAATAAATTGTTCTAGTTTGGATAGGAACTATATTCATACTCATTGAATCATTATCATTTATCTATCTCATGTTCTATTTTCCCAAATCTCAGCTTTCAGGGCCCCAACTTGGCCACATTATTATACATCCATTGAATCTGTCAATTCTATGAGTCTAAACTAACTCGATGGCACTTAACAACAACAACAACAACAACAACAACAGGGAGTCCTGATGTGGGGTGTAGGGTAAGCACTAAACTGTTAACCACAAGGTCAGTAATTCAAACTCACCAGCTGCTCCTCAGAAACCCTACCAGGATCAATATGAGTCAGAACCACGTGGATGATACTTAGCAACAACAGTTTCTGCCCAAACCAATGGAAAGATCAGAAACCTGATCTCAAGATGTAAATGAGGTATTCTTATGTATCCTTTACTTCAGGAACTTACTAAAGAAAAAGATTTATCTAGGCTTTTGACCAAACCAGAACACAGAGGAAAACACCAGGAAGTCAAGAGAGGAAAAATGATGGAACAGAAGGAGGGGAACAGGATTGGCAAAATGGCTGCCACCTAGTGCACACTTTTCTTGTCTACCCAAAACAAACACCACCATCTTGTCAATTCTGATTCACAGTGACCCTGTATGGGGTTTCCAAGGCTTTCAAGCTTTTTAGGAACAGAAAGTTGCATCTTTTCTCCTGTGAAGTAATGGGAGTTTGAACTGTTGGTCTTGTGTTTAGTAGCCAAGTGCTTACCATGCCCCTTGAAAAGTCTTGTTACAGAAAACTCTTTGTGAACCACTAACTACTGAAGCTGTCTGTTGTAAGGATGGAATAACCATCACTTGGGATATCTTCTGAAAGTAATTCTGCTTTTCACAGAATGAACTAAGTTCCTTCACCTAGTTTGAGGGAAATGATAACATTGTAAACATTTAGGGTTTTGTTACAGAACCCATTCCTGTGAATTGAAATGTGACTAATAATCTTATAAGGAGACTAACCCAGATTTCCTAGTGATGCAATTAATTACCTAAACTGAAGGTAACCATACTGTTCAGTGATTGCATCTGAGCATCAGCATTACTGGGTGAGAAAGTTTACACAAAGGAACTTAAAGGAGTCAAACTGCCTGAAATCTTAGACCACTGCAAGTAACTCTGCTCTCCAAAGGCCCTTAGTTACTTCTGACATCAAACCAGAACCACTGGAGCATTGTCGTGTCATATCCTGTGATTTGTCCTAACCCCCTTGCCATAAAAATCCTCCTGTCTTGTGTTCTCTTGTCCCTAAACTTCAGTGCCCTGCCCACCTCAGAAAGAACACAGAAGGCTGCTGCTCATTACCCCTCAAATTGCTCCTTCATCACATGGTCTTCATTTACACCCATCCTTGGAACTTTCTTTTCCAAACCCCAAGTTTGAGAGTCGGAATGACTTTTGCATACTCATGGTTTCTATATCTTTGCCACCCACTCACATCTGGCTTCTTCCTATTCATTCTATCACATCTACTTTACCATTCACTAATGGTATCAGGGACTTTCCTTAAGAAACAAATAGATATTTTTCAGTCAATTGGTCAGGTCATAAATGGTACAAGGTATTTTCTCTTCTCCTCACCTTTCCTACTGCTATTGATTAAATTGGATCATACTTTTATGGAAGGACTATCAGAACAGAAGAATTATGCCCATTTTCTAGCCCCTGGCTTATTTCGGATAATAACATAGTGAACTCAAGTGACTCTTTTCATCAGTATCCTCATATTCTTCACAATTAGACCCTATTCTAGTGTATCACTATCTTTCCTAAAGGGAGGCACCCACAGTAGATACAGCTGTGCTCTGTGTGGCCTGACAGGTTGCCCTCCACTTTAGGAATATATGTCACTGCTCCCAAGCAGGTCCATTCTTAGAGCTTGATGGCTTACAGCTGGAAACTTTTCTTCTTCTTCTTCTTTTTTATTTTTAATATTGTCCTAAACAGTGGAAAAGGAAGACACACTTGCTGCTTCTTCAACTTCATTCCTTTTCATCACAGTTGCAAAACACAAGTCACATTTTGTGGGGAGAAATTTCATTTGTGTCGCTGGATACTGCATTGGGATTCAGAAGTTAGAGTCCTAAGATTTATGACTGACTGATGCTGTGAAATCAGTTGTTTCTGGCTGCAAATCATGAAATCAGCACCAAGCTGGCCATAAAAAATGAAGGTTTTATGGTAAGTGGTTTAAGAAAAATGCAGAATATGAGTCCTTTGCGATGTATATGTTTTATAGCAGCAATTCCCTATTTTTAATTTTTTTTGAAAAAACATTCTCCATTGCTATAGTAGGAAAACATCTTGAAGTAACTTCAGTGATAACAGCTATGTATATAGAATAGCATATAATGTCTCAGTGAGACTTATTCTCCCACTAACTGAGGCATAAATCTAGGATGATGATGTTTGTCCTTTTTTTTTTTTTAAATGTGGGATTAGGTTTATTAAAATAGTTTCTTTGTATCCCATCCAGCCATGAGTCAAAGCAATGAGATCCTACATAAATGAATTTGTTGATGTAGCGCAGGCTAGGACAGAATCAATTTCAATTTCCTTTGGAGGTACTATTAGTGGTTATCTGGTGGTAGATCTGGGTTGCTTTTAAGTGATAGCTACCTAAAAGATATCAGTGATGAGATAGTAAGAATTTTGCATGATCTCAATTTTTAAAAGTGTGCCATTGTCCTTTTTATATCTAAGTATTGTTTTTCAGTGCAACAAATTTTAGTCCAACAAAATTAATAATGTGTGCTGCCTTTTGTTTGTGTTGTTTTGTTTTGCCCCTACATTCAGGTGACTTCAGCTAATGGAACTATTAGTTTTATGTAACATAGCTTGATTGCCAGGGTTAAAATCAAAAAGCTCATTTGGATAATTATAGTTATTCTCTCTTGGTGGGCCTATGATTTCAATCTCTGTCCAATGAGACACATATAGAACTATGACTTCATCACACAAGCTAATGACATAGTGAGAAAAGAACTCCCTTGAAGGTTTAAAGGGCAGTAGGGCTTTCCAATATGATGATTGGATGTGATGACGCTTTACCAGAAGTCCAACGTTTCATAGCATCCTGAAACTTTGGGTGCTGGCTGTTCAGGTGTGTTTGATATTGACAGGCATCTCATCAGTTCAGGATACCTGTTTGACTGACTTGGAGTGTCATGGACAATTTGTGGAGCCTCTATAGTTGTTTAAATCTTGTAGGGTGCATTCTTGCGGTATACTGCTCCATACACTCTGCTCCAGATAGTCCCTCTAGGATTATGCAGTGTGTGGCCTGCCTACCTGTAGACAGCAGTCACACTTTCCTCTGCCTTTTCATTTTTCCACATTCCTCTCTCTACTTCCTCCTCAAGCATAAAGTTGGGCCCACATAGGAAAGGCTTCATGGCTGGCTATGAGTGACAAATTCTGTACTGCATGACACTTATGATCAAAATGATCTGAGAACTAAGAAATGATTCAACTATTTGATATAAAAATCATCTCTCCTTTCAATCCCACTCCCATGCTCCAGTCCAGGATCTTCTCACCTCCCAACTTTAGTCCTGGGTGAAGTGAATTGGTTCTCCTGCTCTCCCAAAGTAAAACTGTAGAAATGTGGATATATTATCATGATGCTAAATTTGGGTTGACAACAGTTTTAGGTTATATCATATAATGAATTAATTCACAGTGTTATATGGGCACAGTCATTGTGAAATATCATCCCATTTTAGGGAGATAGGACATTTTTGAATACAGGGATCATTAAGCCTTCTCTTAGAGATGTTAGTTTAGATACAGATTGATCTAATGTCACCAGTATGGATAATTGTCATGGGCCTGTATTTCCAAGCAGGGATACCACTTTCAGCATTATTTCCCTATATAACAATGATTTCGACTGTTCTTCTGAATACCTACCAGGTGTCAGGTGCTGAGCCATGCATTTCCAATACATTTTCTAATTGATGTTCCCTCACACGATGCTGTAAGGCAGATAATAATAGCCTCACTTTAAAGATGAAGCAGTGGAAGATAGTCCAAGTTTAACCTGACTCCTTAGTTTATGAGTTCTCATCAAATATTGCAATGCCCTCCCTAAAAGGACATTCCATGGCCTTGACTCATTCTATTAGATAATTATCCTTTCTAGTAGAAGTCAGGCATGAACTGATTCTTGATTTTTCTGATAGCTTTTTTTCCTATGGCTGTGAGCCCAAATTGTACCTTTGATACTGAACACCCAAGACCTGGACGCTTCTCATATGAACACCTGGACGCTTCTCATATGGACAGGACAGCTCCCCCACAGTGCTTCCACTTTACTTGATGAAGAAAGATAGAGAATATGACATTTAGGACTTGTCTGAGAAACCTAAGTTGGGTGTTTGGCAGTAATAGCATCTATTATAGGAGCCCCATGGAGAATACCGACATGCTTTAGTAAGTAGTTGTATCGTATACATTGAATATCTTGGAAAACTTCAGCAAAGTGTAATTTCTCAGGGAGGTTTTCCCCTCCAAATATACTGTCTGATGTTCCGTGGTTACTGCACAGAGCCTCATGTATTTAAAGTCCATTTGGCAAAGAAAGCAAAGCTGCTCTTCTGCCTGTTAAGAGCAAACTTGTTTAATCTGTTTGAGAATGTAAATGACCAGGGCCGGTCTTAAGTAAAATTGTGTCGTTTGTAAGATTGGTCATCTTATCCCCATGTCTTAGTCCAGTGATCCTGTCCCCTGCATTGCTACTGCTTTCACTTGTCTTTGAGTTTCACCTCAGGTAGATTTCACAAGACTCAGAATCTCATGCCTGTTGGGAAGGACTCCATACAGGGGTTTCCTACGCCAGTATCAGACTTTGAAATCTCAATGTTTACTGCATATCAAGTACCATTAGGAGAAGGGAGAACATCACCAAAATATAGCAGGAAAGAAGTCTGAGTTGCAGGCAGAGCAGCATTCAAGTCAAGAGCTAGATTGCTAACATTAAGAGTTTGAATACTGCTTAGTTGCTTGGTATTGGACTAGTCTTCAATAGTGCACTTTGTTGTCTTTGTTTTCTTACTCATTTTATAACAGAAAATCAAAACTCTGAAGTTTATGTTAGTTATTCACACCTTGTATGAACACATTTGAAATGTTCAGGACCATTTTCTGAAAGTAAATGGGTCATTGCTTTCTTCCATGGGAAAAGTATTCCAGGCATTCAATTGACTAGACAATTACATACAAAACCAATCACTCCCTCATTCCCAAATCCATTAGATTCGTATATGGAATGAGTATTGTGGGTATTTTCTCAACATCCTCCCCTCTCCCCACTGTCCCAGGCCTTGGGATTTGTCCAGGAATCCAGGAATAGACCAATTACTTGTGGTTTTACACAGATTCTGAACACAGAGAGTGATTCAAGAATGAGCACAATTCCAATCTGGATAAGATGCTAAGGGAGAAGGTACCTGGGGCTTTAGTAAAAGTGTTTTTCATCAGTCTCCAGGACTCTGAGACCAGATGGTGCCTAGCTACCACTACCACCTCTTCTGAATGGGATCCCATTAGAAGGTCCCAGATACAGTGGGAGAAAATGTGGACCAAAACTCAAAATTATGAAAAAAAAGACCAGGTTTACTGGTCAGAAGGAGACTTGAGGGACACACTGTAGCCCTTGACCACCCTTCAGGTGTGGAAAGAAACTCAACTCACCCTGGTGAGCTGATTTTCAGCTAAACAGTAGGTAGTATATACAGAGGACATCAACACTAGTAAGGTATGCTCACCAAGGCATGGCCAGTTATTCAAAATCAAAAGGAAAATATTTACCCAAGGACAAAGCTGAGAATGCATGTGCTACACAGTTTGGTTTAAAAGTTTATATGTCACCCATTGACTTCATTTCAGCCTAAATCTTCTTAAGTAATGCAGTGTGCTGGTGGTGGTGGTTGTTGTTATGTGCTGTGGAGTCGGTTCCGACCCATATTGACCCTATACAGGGTTTCCGAGGCTGTAAATCTTTACGGGAGCAGAAAGCCTCATCTTTCTCCCACGGAACAGCTGGCAGTTTCAAACTGCTGACCTTGCAGTTCGCAGCCCGATTCGTAACCACTATGCTACCAGAGCTCCTGCACTGGTGGTAGTGGTGGTTATGTGCTGTCAAATTGGTTCTGACTCATAGCAACCCTGTAAGCAGAAGGTCTCATTTTTCTCCTGTGGAGCGGCTGGTAGATTTGAACTGCTGACCTTGCAGTTAGTAGCCCTATTCATAACCCACTATATACCACGTGAACTCCTTAATACAGTGTATAAATAGGCATAGAATGACAAATGTCTTTCTGGTGCTTTCCTCTACTCTGTTCACCCAGCTGATTTGCAGTATCTCGGGATACCACCTTTGAATTTGCCTGTGAAAGTATAGCATGCATATTTATATTTTAGATAATACCCCTACAACCAGAAAAGGTACTATCCCTCCTGGTGCTGTGGCTAATGCACCAGACTGCAAAACCATTTGAACTGCAAGGTCGGCAGCTCAAGCTTACCAGCTGCTCCTTGGAAATCCTATACAGCATCACTATGGATTGGAATCAACTCAATAGCACTTTACAAGAACTCTTATCTGCTCTTTTCATAGAATAATGTCCTTCTTCCCTAGCCTCTTCTCTCCTCTCCATTTCACATACTTATTCCTGTTATGACCATAAGGTGACTCAGAAGTAAACTGTACCAAACAGTCAGATTTTCTCACTTGTGAACTTGAAGTTTATTGATATAGAATACTTTGTAAAGCTGGATAGATCACAAGCTTAGAGAGGCCATTTTTCTGCAAAATACATACCATAGCATAGAAAGCTGGATGGCAGAAGCAAACTTAGAAAAGAAACAGACACAAATAGAGAAACATGCCCAGAAAGATAGTCTTCCATTCCCGGATTGAGTTTTCAGATAGGCTTTTGCTCTGCCTTCCTACTCTGAGCTTCAGTCTCACCTCTTCTTTACATAGCTTTGGAGTAAACAGTCTTGGCTGAGACAGGAAGTTGTCATTTTCACCTCAATTTACAGATGGTGCAAAAAAGATGAGAAAGGTTAGCCAACGCTGCTGTGTAGCAATCCAGATTTAGACTAGATTTCAAGGCCTTTCTATTTCACTTGCAAGTTAAATAACCAAGAAAGACCAATCCATCTAATTTATTCCTAAAGATATTTACAACCACAGTCCATCATATATCTGGGAAAAAAGGATTACTGCTGTCTTTTGACAAAAATTGAATGGTTGACAAACTGACAGATGGAAAACTCAGCAGTAACAGGGTAACAGGACCATTCTAGGTATACGTACTTAAGTGTTGATGCATACTGAATATATTATAGATTATTCAGGGTTCACTGGCCTTGGCAGTGTTGCTAAAGTTATTAATTATCTTTAAATAAATGCTGGCTGATAAGCATGCTGGAGCACTCCTACATAGAAAGTAGTCCATGTGAGAAGCAACCCCACTGGAAAGCAGCAGCTGCCCTTTGTACAACTTTCTACAACTTTCCATTTGAGACTTATTTGAAATCAGTGTGTGTGTGCTGTCATGACACACTCTAATACCTGTGGCCTGTCTTTCTTGACCAAGAGGCTTCTAGACGTCTCACCTTGCCTCAGTGCAGCTGTTCTAGAGAATAACTGCGTTTCTTTTTGCAGTGAACCCCTGCCAATCCCCAAAATTAATTTTAGCATATGACACAGCCTCCAAATGTAATGAAAATCCACTCAGCCGTTCTCTGTGATGTGACAGACAGACTGAAACTTAATTATATTGACATGCATTTGAGCTAATGCTATCATATTATGCTAGAAAAGACTTCTCTTTAAGAACTATCACAATTACCCATCAGATTTGGAAAGTGCAGCCGTGGGGAAATAGCTGTGTAGCCACATGGCACCCAGGCCTTTAGGACACCAGCCCGGTCAGCGATTGACTATCACTGCCATTCACCCAGGTAGTCACAACTAGATGTTGGGTTAATAACTTTCAAGAAGCATTTGCTTGGAAGTTAGAACAAGAAAAGACTTCTAATAATGTTTCATGCTATCCTTGTAGGACGCTATATCCTGGTATGGCACTTTAGAATAAGCACAGGACTGCTAACCGCCAGGTCTGTGGTTCAAACCCATCGGCTGCTCCTCGAAAACCCTACACAAGCTGCTTGAGTCAGAACTGACTGGACAGCACTTAACAAAACATGTTGGTAATTAAAGTTCCTAAAGAAGTGATCAAACATTCATTGCATAGTAAATAGTCTAGGAGTTAGCTTGAGTAAGGACATTTTGACAGTCTTTCTCAACTGCCTAAATAAAGGGTATTAAAAGTCTGACTATGTGTAAAAGGAAATATTACACATAGAAGAAGCAGGAAATTGTCAAAAGTTATCATTTTCTATACCACCACGTCCTCCAATCCCCCGTATGTTTCTAGGAAAAACACTTAGTCAATATTTGATTAACCTGTCTTCCATCATACTTTCTTAATCTTCCATTTGGGAAGGTTATATCTTTTGCTCATGATCTTTCAAAGTTAAAAGCAAGGGTCTTGTCATTTTGAAACTTGAATTGTTATGATTGAGAATGACTCTGCTGATTAAGTTGTTGAGAGACAGGAGGGGTTCACCAAGAAAATAAGGAAAAAGTCAAAAGAAATGAATTGGAGGTGACCGTAATAGCTAGCAGAGTAGGACCCAGCAGTTTGGCCATACCTAGAATGTAATAAGAGGACACAGAAAAATGGACGATATTATGGGTAAAGTCTAGGAAGACAGAGGCAATTGGTCAAATCCCTTTAATCCAATGACTGACAACTTTTTCATTAGAAGGCCAGATAGTAAATATTTTTTACTTTGCCAATCCTATGGTTTCTATCTTACCTACTCAACTGTACCATAGAGTAGCCATACAACAAACAACAACCAGCTGCTGTTGAGTGGATTCTGACTCGTGGCAATTAGGGCATTCAATAAATGATTCTTGCTTCTGAGGTTCCTCTATATGTATTCTAACATCCAGTCGTTTGGTCAGAAGTTGAGCATATTATTAGCTATTTGTACCACCCAGGACCTCCTAAAGCAGTATATAAAAAAAAAAAAAAATTCAAAAAACAAACACTACCTTCAGGTCAATTCCAACTCATAGCAACCTAGCGTAAAACTGCCCCAAAGACATCCCTAGCTTGCACTTTATAGAAGCGGATCTGTCTCATGGAGTGGCTTGTGGGTTCAAACCTCAAGCCTTTTGCTTAGCACCTGAGTACTTAACCACTGTATCACTGGGTTCCTTTAAGCAGTCTCAGGCAATAGTAAATAAAATGGACATGACTATGTTTCAATAAAGTTTCATTTTTGAAAAAATGGTGACCACTTTTTCATTTATGAAAAAATCTTGACCACTGGTAGTGTAGTGACTATAAATCAGTCTGTGAACCTCAAGGTCAGCAGTTCAAAACTACCAGCTGTCCCTTGGGAGAAAGATGAGGCTTTTTGCTCCCATAAAGAATTACAGCCTCGGAAACCTTGTACAGGGTTACTATGGGTCAGAACCGACTCCACAGCACATAGCCACCACCACGTGTTCATAAAATCTATTGTTACAAATAAGTACTGGATTAGTTGGTATATGATTTGTTCCAAATTTGTTTCTTAGTTTTGTCAAAATTTAGAATGTATTAGGGTTCTTCTAAGTTTAGCTGCATTTTGATACGCCATTTGCCCAGTATTATTTCAATAATAATATCTACCTGAAGGCACTTTGTAAGAAAGTGACCCTATTTCTGAAATATCAGCCATGAAAACCTTGTGGAGCACAGTTTTACTCTGAAACACATGAGGTCATCATGAAATAAAATCAATTCGATAGACAACCTCTCTTCTCCCCTACTCTCTAGGTCTCATCTTTCTGCTCCCGTAAAGATTTACAGCCTCGGAAACCCTGTGCAGGGTCACTATGAGTTGGAACCAACACCACGGTATTTAACAACAACAACAACAACAACTCTCTAGGTATCCAATTGATAGCAATTGCTCTGTGGCTTCTTTCTAACTTGATACTTCTTTTTCTTGCTCACATATCCCATCGGGTAATCCCTGACTTCCTTTCCATTCCTTTAAGCCAACAGATAGGTGCCTTGCTTACTGAGGACATCCTGCATCTGAGGAGCAGATCCTCATTCTGAAAAAGGATCTAGTGGACCACTCTTTTAATCCTACCATTGCTTCTGGAGGAATGATAGTGGATTATCACAAGAATCATCTGGAAACAATTCTTGACAGGAAGACCTAAGGGAATGACTTTACTAAAGATTATTGAGACCCCAGAGCAAGGGAGAATGGTCACATGCATTTCAGGCAAGGAAGTACCCACATAGGTTGGCCTGCCAGGGTCCTATAGCTGCTTGCTCTAAGGGCAGGCTCCCACTCAGCAGTTGCAAAGAACTGGCCTTGACGGGAAGGAGCTGGTCCCCCAGGCTTTAAATGCTATAAGAAATTGCATTGGTGGTGGTGGTTTGCGGTGGAGTCGGCTCCAACTCATGGCCAACCTGTACAGGAGTTCCGAGGCTGTAAATCTTTATGGGAGCAGAAAGCCTCCTCTTTCTCCTGTGGAACTGCTGGTAGTTTTGAACTAGCTAACCTTGAGGTTAACAGCCCAAGTCAAAACCAATACGCTATCAGAGCTCCATAAGAAATTGCATTACAAGGAATTAATTTGAAGTCTTTACATCCTGAGAAGCATTTGTTACAAGCTGCTGAGCCTTTTCATGATGAAGTTGAGGAAGGGAGTGAGAAAGGGAAGCGTGCAGGATGTTTTATACTCAGATGTGGAAGAGACCTTGTGGACAGTTTGAACAGCCCTTGAATAATGATCCCTCACAAAGGGAACATTCAGAGACTCCAGACTCTTGGAGAAATAAGCATAGAAGATGGTTTCTGACCAGACACTTGGCTTAACTTTAAGAAAATGAGCCTCTTGATTGATGGAACATGTCCTGAGACTGACATATGGGTTAGAGAGCACTTTACTCTGAAAGAGACATAGAAGTGTGAGTGGGCCAATGGTGAGAACAGTCATCAAGGTATGTAAAACTACCTTCTAAGGCGCTCTGGTAGCGTAATGGTTACGAACCGGGCTGCCAACCTCAAGGTCAGCAGTTCGAAACTACCAGCACTTCTGCAAGAGAAAGATGAAGCGTTCTGCTTCCTTAAAGATTAACAGCTTTGGAAACCTTATGCAGGGTCACTATGAGTCAGAACCAACTCCACGGTACTTAACGAACATCAAAGCAGAAGAACCATCCAAAATCCATGTCAGAATGAGATCTGGAATTCACCAGATGAATTCTGAAATCTGAGCAGTTAGCACTGGCCACCCAGTGGCAGTGGTCCTGTACAGGGTCGCTATGAGTCGGAACCGACTCCACAGCACATAACAACAACAACAACCCAGTGGCAGAATGTGGAACGGCATGCTGGTGTGTGGCTTTTGTGTTCATAGGAGTCCTGGCGTGGCGCTGTGGGTTATGCGCTGGACTGGAAGGTCAGTTTCAGCCACAAGGTCGACAGTTCAAATTCACCAGCTGCTCCTCGGAAACCCTATACAGGGTCACTGTGGGTTGGAATCTACTCGACAGACACTTGACAACAACAACAAAGCCCTTATTCACAATGTTATTGTTTTTGTTAAAGTGCCATCGAGTTGGTTCCGACCCATAGTGACCCTGTATAGGGTTTCCGAGGAGCAGCTGCTGAGTTTGAACCACCGACCTTGCAATTCAAACAGCTTTGCAGTCTGGTGCATTAACCCACAGCACCACACCAGGACTATATATATATATATATATATATATATACATATACATAGTTGCTTTACTGCTAAGTGCCTTTGAGTCAGGATCCGACTCGTACCGACCCTGTACAGGGTTTCCAAAGAGCAGCTGGTGAGTTGGAACTGCCGGCCTTCACTGCCCAAACCAACGTTGCAGTTTACCGCATTAACTGGCAGCGCCACACTATAGAAGCTAATAATTATAAAAATGATAAATATTCAGCCACTTCAAGATTATATGATCTTGACTGTGACTATTACTAGGAGTATGTCCTAGTATGGCATTGTAGGATGTGCAATGGGCTGCGAACCACAAGGTTGGCAGTTCAAACCAGCCAGTCCTTGGAAATCTTGTACAGAGTCACTATGAGTTGGAACCGACTCAACAGCACTTAAAAACAACAACATGAGTAAAATTAGACATGAAAATTCTGTCTATATCTCCAATTCATATTAAATGGAAAAAAGATTGAAGTTGACAAAGTCTTGGATCCACTGTCAACACTTATGGAAGCAGCAGTCAAATAATCAAATGGCATATTGCTTTAGGTGTATCTGCTGCAAAAGACCTTTTCAAACTGTTCAAGAACAGATGTCAGTTTGTGAACTAAGGTATGCCTGACCCAAGCCAAGGTATTTTCAGTAGCCTCATAGACATGTGAAAGTTGGACAATGTATAAGGAAAACTGTAGAAGAATTGATGTATTTGAGTGTTGGCTCTGGAGAATAGCAAAAGTACCATGGACTGCCAGAAGAACAAACAAATCTGTGTTGAAAGAAGTACAGCCAGAATGCTCCTTAGAAGCCAGAATGCCAGATATCGTCTCTCATGTTTTGGACATATTATCAAAGAGACTAGTCCCTGGAGGAAGATGTCCTGCTTGTGATGGTCAGGGAAAGTAGAGGAAGACCACCCCCCACCGCAATGAGATGGATTGACACAATGGCAGCTGCAATGACTCAAGCGTAGCAATGATTGTGAGGATGGCACAGGACCAGGCAGTGCTTTGCTCTGCTGTGCATGGGGTCACTATGAGTCAGAACTAATTCAACAACAGTTATTACTGTGAAGTCCTGGTGTGGCACTGTAGGATAAACTCTGGGCTGCAAACCACAATGTCAGCGATTCAAACTCACCAGCCACTCCTTGCAAACAACACAGGGTCACTATGAATCAGAACCAAATCGGTAGCACTTAACATTATTACTGTAAGGAGCCCTAGTGGCTCAAATGTTAAACATTCATCTGTTAACATAAAGCTTGGTAATTTGAATCTGCACAGTGGCTCTAAGGGTGTATGATCTGGTGATCAGGCAAAGACTGTTGTTGTTGTTAAGTGTTTTACTGTTGGTTCCAACTCATAGCAACACTATATAGGGTTTCCAAGGAACAACTGGTGGGTTTGGATGGCTGACCTTGTGGTTAGCAGTCCAAGTGCTTATCCTACAGTGCCACACCATCCTAGAAAACCCTATGGAGACGTTCTCCTTTGTCATATGGGACCACTATAAACCAGAAGCAATTTGATGGCACCTAAAAACCACAATAACCACCACATTATTACTATTGTTTTTATAAATGACTCTTCTGTATACAGTTCTTCCATGAGATCCTACTTTTATCTGAAAAGAATGCGCTCAGGATGGGAAAATTGTCATTGTGCTAAAAATAAATTCAGGCTCAAAGTTGAGACTGGGTTGATAGCCCAGATTATTCAGGCAAACCTTGGCTAATTGTGGCAAAGTCATTTACGTACTGTTTGGAGTGGTGTGGATGTAGTGTGTGGGCGTAAGCACAACTGGATCTCTGAAACGGAAACAATGATGGGTATTCCTGTATCTCAGGAGGTGGTGATGGACCATAATAAAACCTTCATTATTGTCAAGTTCATTCTCATGCTGACTCTATAGGACAGAGAAGAATTGCCTCAGAGGGTTTCCCTGGTAATCTTATGGTAGCTGACTGGCACATCTTTCTCCCAAGGAGCTTCTGGTGCATTAAAACTGCTGATCTTTTGATTAGCAACTGAGTACTTTAGCCATTTCACTTCCAGGGCTCCTTCATAAACCAGGATGCCCAGCCTACTCCACTGCCATTGAGTTAACCTTATATAGAGTTTCCAAGACTGTAAACCTGTATGGGAGCAGATAGCCTCCTTTTTTACCTGCAGAAAATCTTCTGGGTTTGAACTGCAACCTTTCAGTTAGCAGCCCAACACTTATTACACGGTGCCACCAGGGATTCTTATAAACCAGTATTGTTGTTAAGTGCCGTCAAGTCAGTTCTGATTCGTAGTTCAATGAAAGCTCCATCAAAAATGAAATAATGCTCTTTTGGAAACGGTCTGAGGCAGCAGAAGCAGGGAGGGGCTGTTATCTGTACAGTTGTTGTTGATGTCAGGTGTCATGGAGTCGGTTCCAACTCATAGAGACCCTGTGCACAAAGCATGGAAACACTGATGGTTCCTGCTCCTCCATCCCCACAAATCATTTTTAGGCTTCCAGCCCTTGTTGCTACCATTGTGCCAATCCATCTCATTGGGGGTGTTCCCCTTTTTTGCTGACCCTCCACTTTACCAATCATGGTGTCCTTCTCCAGGGATTGGTCCCTCTCGATTATATGTGTGGAGTATGAGAGACACCGTCTCACTATCTTGGCTACTAAGAAGATTTGGGCTGGACATCCAACACAAATTTGTTTGTTATTCTGAGAGTCCATGGTTCTTTCAATATTCTTCTCCAGCACCGTGACTCAAATACAGTAATTCTTCTATGATCTTCTTTATTCATTGTCCAACTTTTACATGAAGATGAGGGTATTGAAAACGTCATGGCTTGGGTCAGACACACCTTACTTCTCAAACTGACATCTTTGCTTAGTAAAACTGCACAGCAATTCTATTAATTTAAACCATTTTAAGAATATGTCCATTTCATAGAGTAAGTTATAAACCTAAAACTTTGGGTTACTGATATTCTGAGATTATGTTACAGTTAGAACTAGACATTCATCCCAAACATGGAACCTAAGGATAAATTTAAATTTGCTGTAAAGTAATGTCAGTCCTTCAAAAATCAAAACTGTTTTAGCTTCGTTTATCATCTGTGGATGATAACCAGCAAACCAAACCATTTGCTGTTGAGTTGATTTCAACTCTTACAGAGTGCAGTTGCATTCTGTAGGGTTTTCAATGTCTGTGACATTCATGTTACCTTATTGAATCAGTCTGTCAGGCCATTCTTTTGAGGCATCTCTGGGTAGAGTCAGACTGTTAACCTTTTGGTTAGTTGTTGTTGTTGTTGTTAAGTGCCATCGAGTCGGTTCCGACTCATAGCGACCTTGTACAGGGTTTCCTAGGGTGTAAATCTTTACGGGAGTAGAACACCTCATCTTTCGCCCGCAGAGCAGCTGGTAGTTTCGAACTGCTGACCTTAAGGTTCACAGCCCAATTCGTAACCACTACGCTACCAGAGCTCCTTTGGTTAGTAGTGGAGCTTTTAACTCTTTGTGCTATGCAGGAACTTCTCTGCTGAGGATGGCTAAATCTCTAAGTAACCAAGTCCTATAAGCTACACATTCAGACTCCTTTGATCCAAGACAGGTTATTTATCTAGTAAACTATCCATCAGAGAAGTTAACCTGCAGCTGAAATTAATAGCAAGTTAAATTATGTATGCATGGTGAAGTTCCGAAAGAGTGAGAATATTTTAGCAATATTGAGTGACAAAAGAAAAAGGGTAGAAGTCAAAATGAGCAGCCCATTCAAAGCTTAAGAATCCCATTTAAGAAGGACCAAATTCAAATGAGGAGCTCTGGTAGCGTAGTGGTTATGAATCGGGCTGTGAACCACAAGGTTAGCAGTTCGAAACTACTAGCTGTTCCATAGGAGAAAGATGAGGCCTTCTGTTCCTGTAAAGATTTACGGCCTCAGAAAGCCTGTTTAGGGTCGCTATGAGTCGGAACCTATTCCACGGCACATAACCGCTACAACCAAGTTCAACTGAGATAGAAATGGATCATATGGAAATCTATTGACCTCCTTTATTGATTCTAAACCTGAAACCAAGTGGTGGGTTTAAAGGCTATTGTATCCGAGGGTGCTTTCTGTGGCATAACTCTTGCTGTTTGTACAGGCAGCAAATGATCCAAAGCTCAGAGTTATAATTAAGGACCTTGTTACACCATAAAAGATTTTCAAATTTTAATCTATGACAAGTCACACAGCACTCAGGGCTTAAATACTTTGTTGACCAGACTGAGAGGCTGACTCCTCTGTTGTAGCTGGGGGAGTCCTGCTCCAATTTATCTCTCCCACACCACATATTTGTAGTCATAAATCTTTTGCTAGGCTGTTTGAACATTAAAAATAACCCAGCCTTGCTGGCTTTTCTTCTGGCACCCTGAGAGCCGAATCAAAGGTGCCAGCCTCCTGTGGCTTTTCTATGTTGTGCTGTGTCAGGGAGCACTTACATCTTTCCTGGCCCTCGCTGTCTAAATGTCAAGGCAAACAACAGTGCTTTCCATTGAGAGCTCGGCTCCAGCTTCCCTGATGCCTCCAATATCTGGATATTGAAGCTGAGCCACAGCCTGGGCTGAGCTGGTCCTTTGCCAGGTTGCATCTGTTCCCGCCTCTGACTCTAGGTGATTGTTCCTTCCTCATTCTTCAGGGATCCCACTAGATGGAGCAGAATGGCTGTGCAGTTACCAGAGCCCAGCCACCTGATTTTCACGGAGACCACAGGAAGGCAGAGGACAGGGGAGCAGCGCAGGGCAGAAAACATCTTCTGAAGGTGTAAAAGAGAAATAGTTCGTTATAGACCCCACAGCAGAGCAAAACTGGGCTGGAGAAGCTGACATTAAGAAGGCAAGTTTTTCAAGAAAAAGACCAATGTATTCAGCTGGCATTTTACTCTTCTGTATTCCTTTCTTCTAACATGAGAATGTTGTTTGGGTTGGATTTTTATTTCAGTAGCATTATGGATTGAATTTTGTCCCCTAAAATATACATTGGAATCCTAACCCTGATGTATGTAGAAGCTATGTCAATTTGGGAATAGAATTTTCTTTGCTGGGTTAGTGAAGTCGTATTAACATAGCGTATGTCCTAAAACTAGTTACTTCTGAATTATGAAAAGAGCAGAATAGACAGAGGAGGAAGCGCAAATAGGCAGCGATAGTTGTTACAAGAAGACTGCCAAGGAACCAAGGAATGCTGGGTTATCAAAGATGGAAGAGACAATACTCTTTCCCCATAACCTAGAGAGAGAGCCTTCCCCCAGAGGCAATGTCCTGATTCGGATGTGTAGCCTCCTAAGCAGAGAGAAAATCCATTTCTACTCTTGTGTTATATTTGTTACAGTAGTGCTATGGAACTAAGTAAGACACGTGGTGATTAAACAGAGGCTTTAATGGGACTCATTCCCCAGACATCACAGGATGATTCCTTGTCCCTTCCTTTTTTCCTCAGCAGTTTTCTCCAGTTCTTTTTTAAAGCAGCTTATTGAGATATAATTGAGATACAGTACAGCACACAATTACCACCAACAAACTGCACATATTTAAAATGCACATTTTGGTAAATTTTTCAAAGTTTCACCCATGAAGCTATCAGCAAGATAATGAACATATGCATTACCTCAGAAAGTGGTCTTTACCCTTTGTGATCTTTCTGCTTGTCCTTCCCCAACACACTTCTGTCTCTAGACAGCCACCAATCGGTTTTCTATCATTACAGATTAGTTTATATTTTCTAGACATTTCTATAGAGTTCTATACTGTGCTGGACTGCAGGTCAGTTTGAACAGCAAGGTCAGTGATTCAAGCTCACTAGCTGCTCCTGGGAAATGTATACAGGGTTGCTATGAGTAAGAACGGACTCAATGGCATTAACAACAAGAGGAATTTCAATAAATAACATCAACCAATATGTTTTCTTTTTTGTTTGGCCTTCTTCACTAAGCATAAGTATTTTGATACTCATCTATGTTGTAGTTTGTATCAATAGTTTCTTCTTCTTCTTCTTTACTAAATAGCATTCCAATAGTAAAGGACAATTTGTTTATTTTTTCACTTATTGATGGACATTTTGATGGTTTCCATTTTGGGGCTTTTACACATATACTTGGTATGAACATTTGTCTACTTATTTCACATACTTTCATTTCTTTGGGATAAATACTTAGGAGTAGAATAGCTGATTCATAGATAGTTTATCTTTTTAAGATAAATGTGTCATTTTAGATTGCTTTTTGCTGCAAATGAGAGTTCCGGTTACTCTACAAACTGGTCAGCTGTTTGTTGTAACCCCTACTGTAAATCTATGCCTAGTCCGTATAGCCATCTATACCAAATGGGGCTTGTTTGTCTTTGGCCACACATCACACAGTTATCTGTGGTCTGCAGTGAGGAATACTAATGCCCTAGCATTACCAAGGAGTCTTGATTTTGTGAAATTACAGAGAACTGAAGAAAAATGACTGGGATATGATATTAGTCAACACCAAGGAATAATGTATTCATATGGATTAAAATTCCTGACCATTATTCTATAAGAAAAAAGAAAAGAGTAAAACTATTTTGGCTTTCATTTCATGGAATCCAGTCAACATTGCTCAGAATTTGACTAGAACATAATGTCCAGACTCAGAAAAATACACTTTAGTCTGCTCACCAACAGAAACATGACTCTGGGTGGGGCTATTTTGCTCATACACCCAGAGCAGAAATTCCTTCCACTTCCCTTCTGTGACTACTGAGTGGCCACCCACTCACTCTCTCCTAAGGAGACCCATCTTTCCGTTCAAGAGTTTTGTTCATTGAACAGGTTCCATTCTGAGGGATTTGTCATTGTGGGCCTGTGCAGCATTGGGCTATTAACTACAAGGTCAGCAGTCCCAGGTGCTTCATGGGAGAAACATGAGACGTTCTTCTCCTGTCAAGACTTACAGGCTTGGAAACCCTAGGGCGCAGTTCTCCTCTGCCCTATGGAGTCGTTATGAGTTGGAATAGACTTGATGGCAGGGGGTTTGGTTTCTTGTTTTGGTCTGTGCTCATGAACTGACTCAAAATCATTCAGTACACATGTTGTTGTTGTTAAGTGCAAATAGTGCTGCTCAATTTTAAGCAAGTCGGTAATATGATGAAGCCAAATCAGGTCTGGCAACAATCGCATCTCGTGTATTCCTCTAACTTTATACATTTTAAGCTAATTTTGCTAAGTAGTATCTTGGAGAACACCTAGTCCCAGAACTCTCAAATTGTATTCCTATCTTTCACCTTGGGAATTGGAAACAGCAGGGAAAGGGACATATCACTAGAGATTTTCTTAGAGTTCCTGTGTTCAGCAAGTACATCTTCTATATACAAGCCCCTTGAAAATAAGGGTCTCAACACCTCCAAAGAAGTCTCATAAGTCAGATAAGGGGCCTGAGACTGCAAGAGATCACATGATTTTATCCTGTAGAAGTCACACTGTAGAGCTTACTGGTATGATATGCACAGGCTGGGCCACTTCTACATGACTACATGTTGCCTTGAGTTTGCATGTTAGAAAACTATCATGGTTAAATATAAGTCATGTGCTGTTCTGTTGCTGGTACTTCGCTAATCCATCTAGCTGGGGGTCTTCCTCTTTTTCTCTGACCTTCCACTTTACCAAACATGATATCCTTCTCCAGTGACTGGTCCCTCCTGACAATATGTCTTAAGTATGAGAGTTGAAGTTTGGCCATCCTGGCCTCCAAGGAGCACTCTGGCTGCATTTCTTCCAACATTTCTGTTGGTTCTTTTGGCAGCCCATGGCACTTTCAAT
>NW_006408611.1:3592903-3594274 GCF_000296735.1 Chrysochloris asiatica
CTTCATCAGTAAATATTTTAAGTCCTCTTCACTTTCAGCAAGCAAGGTTGTATCATCTGCATATCACAGGTTGTTAATGAGTCTTCCTCCAATCCTGACACCACTTTTCCTTCATATAACCCAGCTTCTCAGATTATTTTCTCAGCATACAGGTTGAATAAGTAAGTATGGTGAAAGAATACAACCCTGTAATACACCTTTCTTAATTTTAAACCATTCAGTGTTCCCATGTTATGTTTGAACAACTGCTTCTTGGTCCATGTACAGATTCCTCATTAGCACAATTCGGTGTTCAGGAATACTCATACTTCACAGTGTTGTCCATAGCTTGTCATGATCCTCACAATCTAAGGCCTTTGCATAGTCAATAAAGCACAGGTAAACATTTTTCTCTATTTTCAGCCAAGATATTCTCTGCTTTCAGCCAAGATCCGTTGGACATCAGCAATTATACCCCTCATTCCACATCCTTTTCTGAATCTGGCGTGAACCTCTGGAAGTTCTCTGTCACTGTATGCTTGCAGCCATTTCTGTATTGTTGTTGTTGTTGTTGTTAAGTGCCGTCGAGTCGGTTCCGACCCATAGCGACCCTGTACAGGGTTTCCGAATTACCTTTAGTAAAACTTTACTTTCATGGGATATCAAAGATATTGTCCGATAATTTCTGCATTCCATTGGGTTACCTCTCTTTGGAATGGGCACAAATATGGATCACTTCTAATCAGTTGGCTAGATAGTTGTCTTCCAAATTTCTTGGCATAGATGAGTGAGTACCTCCAGTGCCACCTCATTTTCTTTATAGATTTCAATTTTTATTCCATCAATTTCTGGTGCCTTGTTCTTTGCCAATTCCTTCAATACACCTTGGAATTCTTCCTTCAGTATCATTGGCTCTTGATTATATGCTACCTCTTGAAATGATTGAACGTCAACCATTTCCTTTTGGTACAGTAACTCTGTATATTCCTCCCACCTTCTTTTGATGCTTTCTGCATCATTCAATAATTTGCCCAGAGAATCCTTCAATAACAAAAGTCAAAGCTTGAATTTTTTTTTTTCAGTTCCCCCAGCTTGAGAAATGCTGAGCATGCCTTCCTTTTTGGTGTTCTGGTTCCAGATCTTTGTACATTTCATTGTAATGTTTGACTTTGTCTTCTTGAGCTGATCTTTTGAAAATTTTGACCTTTGAACCTTTGAAATTTTCTGTTGTTGTTGTTAAGCGCTGTCAAATTGATTCCAACTCATAGCAACCTTTATAGGGTTTCAGAGGAGTGACTGGTGAGTTTGAAACTGACTATGTAGTTCAAACTAACTTTGAGGTTGAGTTCTTAACCTATGGTGTCACACCTGGACTCCACATATATTTGTGTG
>NW_006408611.1:3594374-3602882 GCF_000296735.1 Chrysochloris asiatica
TCTTTGATTTCATCAGTAAATATTTTAAGTCCTCTTCACTTTCAGCAAGTAAGGTTGTATGATCTGCATATCGCAAGTTGTTAATGAGTCTTCCTCCAATCCTGATGCCACGTTTTTCTTCATAGAACGCAGCTTCTCAGATTATTTTCTCAGCATATAGGTTGAATAAGTATGGTAAAAGTATGCAACCCTATTGCACACCTTTCTTAACTTTAAACCATTCAGTGTTCCCATGCTCTGTTCTGAAAACCTTATGATCAACAGAATATTAACCCAAATAATCTACTCTGAAGTACTTAGATCTTATTTGGCAGTCTACCCATACTTTCTTGTGGTACCTCTTGCTGAGTAGAGAAACCTAAATCAGAGCAAATAAGCAGAGCACTTCTTTGTGTGTGTGTGTCTGTGTGTGTGTGTCTGTGTGTGTGTGTTAAGAGAAAAAGAGGACAGAGATAGAGAAAAAGCTAGAGCCAGAGAGATGGAGATAATAAGGTTTATGGAGGTCTCCTGAGTCATGATGTGGTGCTATCAGAGAAACACTGGACTGCCAACAGCAAGGCTGGTGGTTCAAACCCAACAGCCAGGCCACAGAAACCCTATACAGGGTCACTTTGAGTCAGAGCCTACTTGTAGCACTTAATAACAAAAACAAGGAGGTCTTCTATATATTTCCTACAAGGAGTGAGAAAATCATTTTAGGACTGGAATAATTTGCTACCAAATACATCATCTTTCACTTAGCATGTTGTTGGTTGCCTTTGAGTTGATTTCAGCAAATGATGACTTTGTGTGGGTGAGAACATAACTGTGCTCCATAAGGTGTTCAGTGGCAGATTATTCATAATTAAGTTGTCAGGCCTTTCTTCTGGGGTGCCCCTAGGTAGACAGAAACCTCCAAACTTTCAATTAGCAGATAGGTGGATCTCAATAGTCAATCTTTCAGTTAACAGCTAAACACAGCCATCTGTGCCACCCAGGGACAGCCCCCACTCCAGCTGAAGCACCATGCTGCAGAAGCAGGCAGGAACAAAACTTTAATGTCTGAAAAACTAAGCAGGCTGGAGCTGATGACCATGGTACAGTTAGGGAGCACCAAAGTCCTTACCAGTGACTTCAGCACTTCAGCAAAGAAAAATAGCCCTGCAAAGATCCTCTGGCAGCAAAATACTGAGTCTCACTTTTTGCAGAATTTAATATGCAACTCTAACCAAGGATTCAGATATTTATATATTATTTAATGTATATATCATCCTAACTACTAAAGTGATGTCATCATTAAAATTATCATATGTCCTTTTGAAGTTTTAAAATAAAGTTCATATCACAGACACGCAGTCAATAAATAGCTATAGAGAAAGGCATGTAGGAAGGCAATAAATATTTATTATCAGGCACTCTGCTAAGTAAATTGATTTCGTAGTTTATGTAATTTGATCTGCTCTTCATCTCTATACCATATGTATGATTATCTCTGCTCAGCAGACAAAGAAAATACATAACTTTCCGAAGTTCACAAAGGTAGATTATGATTTGACCTAGATGTAGCCCCTGCTGTTTCCAACACCCATGGCAGTTCTAGATTGTTGTCATTAAAGTTTGATGGATGATGACAAAAGGGAGTGCTCCTAGTTCTATGTCTAAAGCACTGATCTGACTTTTTCAAGAGCTGCCCACACAGTGAACCCCCTTTTAAACCTTGTCTGTCTGTCAATCTGCGTTACAGATACAGACAGGCTGTGCCTCAACCTTCCGGACAGCCATTAGATTGCTAGGAATGAGACCCATACACCCACTGGCATCAACCACTCCGTGAGAGCTACGTTCTTCTGTGATCTCGTCAGGCACACAAGGAAGGCACTTATACAGTGTTGGCAAAGTGGACGCCATTATTAGTTTTCTATAGAAAGCAAACATTACTCAATAACAACAGATGCTCAAAGAGGAACCACTTAACCCTTCCTTAAAATGTTGTTGTTGTTGTTAAATGTCATCGAGTCCATTCCAACCCATAGCGACCCTGTACAGGGTTACTGAGGAGAGGTTGGTGAGCTCAAACCGCCAACCTTGTAGTTCACAGTGACTTTGCAGTCCACCGTATTAACCCACCACACCACACCAGGACTCCACTTATTAATTCCCTAAATTATCCATGACCATTCTTATGTTCCTGGACCATCTTCATGTCCCTGCTACTTCCAGTTAGCACCACACTTCTCAGGGGGCCTTGCACAGAATTTCTGGTGATGCTGAAACTAGGCCTTTCTCGACCTCTGTCTCTGATGCCCACTAACCTATGCAGGTACTTGTAGTTTTCTTTCTTGCCACCACACATCCCAGGCCTGTGTGTGAGAGTATAACTCTGTGTATGGGAGAAGCACGTTGCATGAAAAACCCTCAGGCCTCTGTCCTGCCAGGGCAAATGTTGCAGCTCTGTAACAATAGCCAAATTTTGTGCATCACGGCACCCACCTCTTTCTCTGAACTGTTTCTAAATGATCTGACTAGCCCACCGTCTATGTGTCTTCAGTACTATAGACCTTTCATCTCAGTCTAGGAAGTTCTTGGCACAGGTCCCCCATGTCCAAAGGATACAGGTCCAAATATTTACTGATGGCACTGAGGTCCTCTGAGCCCCTGCTGGACTGGCCCTTACATTAGCTGGTAGGATGGTAAAGCAACCAATCCCCTAGCTGGACCTATTGGGTAGATTTCCAAGCCACTATTTACATAGGAAAATCAACCAATCCTTTGCAAGATTTTGGCTTAGCCAATCGTTTTGTGGGAATTATAAAATCATGGCAGATTAGAGGCCATATAAAAGCAATTAATTGCACCACAAACCTCCTGTCCCAAAGCTGCAAAACTAATGGGTTGTTAATGGGATGAAAAGTAGATTGAACTAGGAAGGCCCAGAGGCCTTTGGGATCTCAGCTCTGTGACTCACATATCCCAGAAATGAACCAGCAGTGCTCAGCATTGTGTTCACAGAGAAATAGTGGAGGTTCTTGTCACTTCCTCAACACATCATACATGTCAGCAAAAAAACAAGGAAATTCATAGAGAGGATCTAACATACCTACGTCTTGAAAGCAGGTGGAAAACTCTTCACCTGCCTCTAAAATTAATTTATGTGCATATGACAAAGCGGGTGTTTTTACTGTGCAGAAACTAAAACAAACAGAAAATTATAAAGTGCACAAAAGGATTTTCCACATTGCTGAGTCTTGCAAAGTGTTCACACTTGAATTCCCTGTTTAGAATGTATTATCTCAATGCAGCATTAGGTTTGAAAAGCTAGGGCAGCTGATCTGAAAATGTGTGTTGTTATTTAGTTTCTGGGAATAACCTGCAAAGGCAATAGTGTTCAGAACCAACTTTGCAGTTTGCCACTTCTTTATCAGTGAACTCTCTCCTTCTTATTCTACCCACTGGCAAACATATGGCCCTATATTAAATATTTAGGTGCTATTCCTAAACCTTTGCTTTGATATCAGATATATTTAGGAAAGTAACTTAATCTGTAAATTAAAAAAGTAAATCATTAGTATTTATCCTAAACTTTTCTCACTTGCCTTTCATGATCATTCTATAATTTGAAAGATTTTAGTGGTTGAATATCTACAAACATCTTTACACACTTGATGTTCTAGTAAGTTCTTTTTGCATAAACCTACGTACATAGCATTTTCATTTCTTTTTCCTATGTATTTATTTACATATTCTTTTTCTTCCTGTCCCCCACAAGATAACTGTCACTCAATGTCCAAATCCCTAATCCATTTCTAAACTTTATGGAGCCCTGGTGGCATTGTGGGTTAGCTGCTGGACTGTTAATCACAAGGTCAAAGGTTCAAATCCACCAGCCCCTCCAGAAAAGAAAGATGAGGCTGTCTATTCCCTTAAAGTTCTACAGTCTTGGAAGCCTTGTCGAGGGTCTCTTTGAATTGGAATCCACTCGATGGCCGTGGGTTGGGTTTGGTTTTTGAAGTCCAAGCCTTATGAAATCAACAGCACCTAAGTAGAGCTCCCATTCCCTGAGTTCCTGTAACAATTCGTTTCTGTTCTGTTAAACTGACACCTGATCAGGTAGAACACCATGACATCTTTTCTGTTTTCCATCTTGAATAACAATCTAAAATTGGTATCACTAATTTTTTTTTTTACCCATTTTTATCTTACTTCTATAAATAGACTGGAGTCCTGGTGTGGCGCTGGACTACAAAGTCAGTTTGAACCGCAAGGTCAGTGGCTCATGTTTACCAGCCGCTCCTCAGAAACCCTATGCAAGGTTGCTATGGCTTGGAAGCAACTCGACGGCATACAAAAACAACAACAATAAATCGACTAAGCATTCCTTCCTTCATGTGTTCATATTCCTAAATTTTATATCTTTCACAGTAGCAAGTTCAGGAGTTACTTCTAGGCAAGCTTCATTACAAGATTTTTTAGTTGATTGATTAGGGATAAAATAATTACTCATGGATAAAAAACGATCTGTTGAGTAATCAATTATTTATGGTAAGGAATACACTTGAACTCATTTCTTCTCTGTTTTGTGGCTCTTCCACATCTGGGAAATGAGATAGTGACAAGACAACAATTTCAAGCCCTAATTCACAAATAGTTGAATAGTCACAAGAGTTCATTTAATAGTCCTGGAAAGTGAGGGAGTCACTAAACAGAAGGAATAAATTGTTGTTAATGGCTGTTGTTTGCAATTTGCTAGTGGAAGTAGCTAGGGAAATTTTGGTGCAATGTATAATACAATTGTATTGATTACTCTAGATTTTTCAAAGTTATTGGTGCAATTAAATTGACCTTTTGTTAGTTCAGAAATAACTTGTTTAATGAAGACTAAACAGATGAACTAGGCATAACTGAAATGCAGCAAATACACAGAGTGGAAGTCAGGCCTTTATAAAATCACTACAAAGGCAAAATATGAGCCCATTGGGTAGTTTGGTGGCAATGAGATAAAGTCAAAGGTCAAGTCATGAATGTTGTATTGTTACTCTCTGAAGCAAACTGAGTATTTAGGAGTCACTTGGATGTATTAGGAATGATGCTGCATCCAGACTCCCTTTGCAAACAGTAAGATTTCACTTTTGGCCATCTGCATTTATCTCCCAGTCTTAGCTTTAGGTCACCAACACTAACTGACTACTTACTAGGTCTATGAGACTCTGAGACACCAGATTATCTAAGACTAAGGCTTCTGGTACCTTAATATGTCTTCTGAAATGTTATTTTACTCATGAACTCTACACAGAAACTCATATTCTAAATGGAAAAAAATTCACTGTATATGTAGAATCTTTTAGGAGCATCCTTATTGATGAATTAATGTGTGCAAAACCATTTGAATTGCAAGGTTGGCAATTGAAGCTCACCAGCTGCACATCGGAAGCCCTATACAGGGTCACTAGGGGGCGGAACTAACTCGAATACATTTAACAACACCAAAAACAACACACTGTTCAAGGTATAAGTTCAAGGAGAAGTAAAGAAAGCATGAGACAGAACTACGATTTACGGCATGTTCATTATACATGACCTCTTAAAATGTGTGTTCTGGTGTGGTGCTGTGGGTTAATATGCTGGACTGCAAGTTCAGTTTAAACTACAAGGTCAGTGGTTCAAGGTTACCAGCTGCTTCTTGGAAACTCTATACAGGCTTGCTATGAGTTGGAATTGACTCGAAAGGCACTAACAACAACAGCTTTCAAATCTAGGGAGTCTTGGTGTGGCACTTTAGGATAAACTCTGGATTGTTGACCACAAGGTTGATGGTTCAAACTCACCAGTTGCTCCTTAGAAACCCTATACAAGGTTGTTATGCATTGGAACTGACTCAATGGCACTTAACAGCAGTTCAAGTCGAGAGCCCTGGTGGGGTGCTGTAGGATACGCACTGGACTGGTTACCAAAAGACCAGCAGTTTAAACCCACCAGTTGCTCTCAGAAACCATATAGAGGGTCACTATGAGTCAGAACAGACTCGATGGCACACAACAACAACAAATTCAAATCTATAAATATTTTCAAATGTGAATCTCCTAGAAATACATATTAAAAGATATTTTAGGTACATCACCTGTTGATCTATATTAAAGCATCAGAATCTCTGGAGGTAAGGCCAAGAGTATGAAATTGGGAGATAGTGAACTCCCCTTTGCCCAAAGCAGTCACAGTACAACTGCATTTGCTGTGTAACTTTGGCCAGCGTGTTGGCCCTAGGTCCTCTCCTCTTAAAAGAGGAGGCTGAATTACTTGACATTCTTGTAACTTCAAGCCCTATCCGTCTCTGTAATCAGTTATTCCAGACCTCCTGGATGGCAGTTGTGAATCCCTACCATCCCATTGACCAGGGAACTGTCCACTACTTCCCAGAACCAGAGAATATGCTGATTAACCTACCCAGCATCATATCCTGTGAACAAGTTACATTATGAGACTAGGGAAACACCTTGGAACATCTTTAATTATATCTCATTTCCTTTTCCTAATCAGTTTTCTGATTCTTTCCTCAAGTCCAATATTTACATATATGTTGTTAATTGACATCGAGTTGGTTCTGATTCCCAGTGACCATATATAGGGTTTCCGAGGAGTAGCTGGTGGGTTTGAACTGCTGAACTTGTGGTTTGCAATCCAGTGCAATGAGTCACACCAGGAGTCCTATAAATATTCCTTTTTAGAATTTTCTTACTATCTTTCCTCCCTTGTTTATGTCCAGATTTAAAATCTCTTCTAAATAAAATTTCTTTGGCATGTACAAAACACTGA
The DNA here is from genome assembly GCF_000296735.1 of Chrysochloris asiatica. Lineage (NCBI taxonomy): Eukaryota > Metazoa > Chordata > Mammalia > Afrosoricida > Chrysochloridae > Chrysochloris > Chrysochloris asiatica. The sequence continues at coordinate 3,601,161 of NW_006408611.1, forward strand.
CCCATAAGTTTATGTAACTTAGATTATGGGGGTAAGGGATATTTAAGCTTTTATAAGTCCTAAAGTCTGGATGAAAATAAAATTAGAGAAACTAAATTGATTCTTATATTGTTGGATACCAGAAACCCAGTTTAAATATCCCAAGTGGTCCTACTCTACAAGTTATTGAAATCTAGAATTTCTCACTGAAACAATCTGCATGTTGTTAGAACTGTAAATGCTCTTTAAATTATTTCCCATGTGATTGTTCTCTATCATTTTCTGGCTGATGTTTCTAAACTGTGAACTTCAAATTGGGAACTGTGGCTGAACCTGTGAACTCTTTATCTCTCAGAGGTATGAATGGGCTAGTAGGTATGGATGGACTAGTTGGTATCTCTGCCTGCCTTTAATATTTAAGAGAATCCCTCACTGCTTACGCTATAGCTTCTTTTATGCCTGTCCTACCAAACAAACAGAGATTCATCTCTCAGTCTGTTAGCAAGGTCTTGTCAAAAAATTGAATTTTAGACTTATTCTGAAGTACTGACTCTCTCCATCTGCTTTTGAAACAGATCACAAATTCTTCATGTTGTGATCATCAATCTCCTGCCAGAGGAAATGAAGAACTGTTATTTGTTGGTTGGGTGGAGAATTTCAGGAGTGGCCCCTAATAGGTTTTGTCTGTAGGACCTGAGTAATGGTTTGTGGGGCTTGTTGTTTCAAATATTGGCTCCTTTCATTAATCTCCTACTAAGTTGTATTTTTTAAAGGCAAACAAATACAGCCACTTTGTTGCCCAATGTGGCACTGTAGGATAAGTACAGGACCACAAAGACAACAGTCCAGACTCACCAGTCACTCCTCAGAAATCCTATACAGGGTTGCTATCAGTTAGAACCCACTAGATGGCACTTAACAACAACATATGTATATACACACACATATATATGAGTTGCTGAGGAACACGATGGCTCTGTTCGATAAGCACTGCACTGCTGCACTGCAAACCATAAGGTCAATAGTTCAGGCCCACTAGTCACTCTTCAGAAGAAAGATGTAAGAAATTCTGATCCTGCAAAGTTATGCAGCCTCAGAAACCCTATGCACAGTTGCTATGAGTCGAAACTGATCCCACAGCACTTAATGGTATCTATGTATCTAACTGTCTGTCTATCTATCTATCTATCTATAGTATTGTTTGTTGTTGTTGTTGTTAGGTGCCATCGAGTCAGTACCGACTCATAGCGACCCTATGCACAACAGAACGAAACACTGCCGGGTCCTGGGCCAACCTCACAATTGTTGCCACGCTTGAGTCCATTGATACTGCCATTTTGCCAATCCAACTCTCTGGGGGTCTTCCTCTTTTTCACTGAGCCTCCACCTCACCAAACATGATATCCATCTCCATATATTGGTCCCTCCTGACAATATGTCAGAAGTATGAAAGATGAACTTTGGCCATCCTGGCCTCCAAGGAGCATTCTGGCTGCACTTCTTCCAAAACAAATCTGTTGGTTCTTTTGGAAGCCCATGGCACTTTCAATTCTCCTGCAACACTATAACTCAAAAGCATCGATTCTTCTACGATCTTCCCTATTCACTGTCCAGCTTTCACAGGCACAGGAAATTATTGAAAATACCATGGCTTGGGTCATGTGTACCTTAGTCCTCAAACTGACATTGTTGCTATTCAACGTTTCAAAAAGGTCTTGTGCAGCAGATTTGCCTAATGCAATA
>NW_006408611.1:3604589-3622105 GCF_000296735.1 Chrysochloris asiatica
CAAGGTTTGCATTTCAAGCTTACCAACCGCTCTTTGGAAAGTTATTCAGGGTTGCTATGAGGCAGATCTGACTCAATGGCTCTTAACAACAACAACATCAGGTGCCTGGAAGGAGCCCCGATTGCACAGTGATGAGTGTCTAGCTGCTAACCGAAAGTTTGGCAGTTCAAGTCATCTAACTGCTCTGTAGGGGAAAGATGTGTCAGTTTGCTTCCATAAAGATTTATAACCTTGGAGACCCTGTGGGTCATTGTGAGTAGGAGTCAACTTGAAGGCAAAAAGTTGTTTGGTTTTGGCTCTGTGTCAGTCACCTTTTAAAGTCTGCAGGTAATTCCATTGAATCCTCACACTAAACTATTAAGTAACATTATTATCCTTCAATAAAAAGAAGAGATTGAAGTACAGTAGGCCTGATGACTGACTCAGGGTCACACAGCTGGCAAGTCATAGATTGGAGATTCTCATTTTCAATCTGTTTCATCTAAAACACATATTCTAAAGGACTGTGCTCTGCTGGCTGTATCTGCCCTTGCATGTAATGCGTAGTTGTTGTCATTAATGCATGCGATTGTCTAGCCTCTCTTATTCTTATTTTTAACTAAACATTCCTTGTTATTAAAAAACATAAGTATTTTTTGTTATTAAAAACTCATATTATTATAGAGACAGAGAGAGATGAGACAGAATGCTTGTGTGTATGTCAGTCTTGGCTGAAATTTATGACGTGTTAAGTTTGAATGACTTGTAGGAAATCCATGTGGAAATGCATGGGAGTCAGCTGGAAAGAAGAAGAGCAACTTGGGAGTAGAATAGAGTGGTATTACTTGTAGATGTCTCTTTGAAGGTCATTAGCACACAACCCACAGTAGAAGACTGCTGAGATTTTCCAGGGTCACTGAGTGGCTGCCATCCTAAAGGTTGGTGGCTTGAACTCACCCAGCAGTACCTTGGCAAAAAGGCTTTGCGATGTGTTTCCCTAAAGATTGGTGGTAGTTGTGTGCCATAGAATCAGTTCTGACTCAGAGCAACCTGTAGAGGGTTTCCGAGTCTGTAAATCTTTTTGGGAACAGAAAGCCTCACCTTTCTCCTACTTAGCAGCTATGGGATTTGAACTGCTCACTACTCAGCACATAGCCCACTATGCGCCCCTAAAGATAACTGTAAAGAAAATCTTGTGGGACAGTTCTACTCTGTAACACAAGGTGTTACCCTGATATGGAAATGACTCAACAGCCCTGGGTTTGGTTTAGGTTTGGGGTTGGGTATGTTTGAAGATAGGAAAGAAGCAGGCCAAGGATGGAATTTTGTGAACATGTACATTTTAGAAGCAGGTGACAGATAATGATAAAATTTGGTCTTAGAAATCAAAGGAAAACTAAATTTCAGGGAGCTATGCTTTTCAATGGAACAGAGGGTTTCAAGAAGGTAGACTGTATTAGAGAACAAACCTTAAAGGGTCCCCTGGACTGGGCTTCCAGCACTGGCTCCTCCACTAATAACTCTGTGACTTTGAGCAGCTTCACACCTGAGTCTCAGTTTCATGAGCTATACATATAAAGGGATGGATTACATAATACTGCTATTAAGATGGTAGGTATTAAGTTCCCCCCAACTACTCAAAAAGAAACATTAAACTTTCAGAGATTCTCCAAGTATAGGCCAACTTAACCTTAAAGAACTCATAAATAGCTGATCTCCTGAGTATGGCTATTGATACCCTGTGATAATTTGTATTCTTTAATTTTAGCTATTAAAGAAAAATTAATAAATGAATCCTGGTGTGGTGCTATAGGGTACACATTGATCTGCTAGTGTTAATGTCAGAGGTTCAAACCCACCAGCCTCAGAAACCATATGTAGGGTCACTAGGAGTCAAAAGCAACTCAGTGGTACTTAAGAACAGCCACAATGTGGTATCAACTTTTAGGGTGTCCTGATGGCATTGTAACTTAAGTATCGGACTGCTAAAAGCTAGGTCTGCCATTTCAATACTGCCCTTGGAATTTACTCAGTGGCAGTAGGTTTGCTTTTTGTTTTCATTTTTAAAATTAGCCTTTTAATATCTTATCAAAAGTGTTTCTTATCACTGATTCGTGGAGAAATGTTAGCAAATCCTTTAGAGAAATGATCCATCTAGTTGGTGAGTCAGCTATGCATGACTCTGGCACTTCCCTTAAATGATGAATCTTGATTTCATCGTCTTCCAAATGCAATTTGTTCAATAATAATAATTATAGGAATAATGTATCTGGTACCATATAGGGAGTTTTCTGAAAGAATTCAAAGGCTTGACATCATCTTTGTTTGGTGTTCTATCACTCCAATCACTGACCACCATTCAGAAATTCCCAACTTTTTCAGTTAAAGAAACAGCAATCATGCAGAGAGGAGCCTCTAATACTGTGTGTGCTATGTTGTTGCTGTTGTTGTTAAGTGTTGCTGATTCAGTTCTGATTCATAGCAACCCTGTCTAGGACTTCTGAGAAGCAGCTAGTGGGTTTGAACTTCCGACCTTGTGGTTTGCCATCCAGATCCTACAGCACCACACCAAAGTTCCAAGCAGAAATGCCCAATGTGAGGCTCGAACCTAAGATTAAGAGTCTCCTGCTTTACCAGCTGAGCTAGTTGGGCGGCTGGTATGTACTATCATGATGGAAGATCCCCAAAGAGACGGATTGGCCAAGTGGTGGCATCGAAGGACTCAAGTATGGCAACAGTGGTGAGATTGGCCCAGGATTGGGCAGTGCTTTGTTCTGCTGTGTATAAGGTCACCATGAGTCGGTGCCTACTCAATGGCACTTAACAACAACAACAACACTTTAACAACAACAATAATCACATAAGATGTATTCTTCAAAGAGAAATACTTACCCTTCAGAGGGTTAATTGACCTGCAATTGTACCAGCCAGATTGTGCAATAAAATCCAGGAAAGAGTAAAGAAACCTCTTTTTGAGCCAAATACGTTTGCTGTTACTGTTAAGTGTCATGGTGTCTGTTGCAACAAATAGTAACCCTATGTATAACAGAATGAAACACTGCTAAGGCCTCCACCTTCTTCACAGTCACTGCTGTTTGAGCTCATTGTTACAGCCACCATGTCAGTCCATCTCATTGATGATCTTCCTTTTATTGCTGAATATCAAGAATAAGCAGAACCTGGTATCTCAGAGTTGCTTAATAAATATTTGTTGGATTACTAAACTCTGGGTAGTATTAAGGAGCTCTTTTAAAGACTTTTTAAATGCTTGTCCATTTGACAATATACCTAAATTGTTATGCCTTTACCTTTCCGTTTAATGACTCCACTTCCCCAACCCATGGTTTGTGAGGTGGTAGCTAGAATCTTTGCTGTACAATGCTTCGTTCTTTAGAAATTCAAAGTTCTTGGCTCAGCCTCTTGGGTTGTCCTGCTTTTTATAGGTGCAATAAATTTGATCACCATCAAGGGCTGTTTAACAACATACAGTGATAAAAATAGTTCCCTTTGCTGACATTAGGCGTTTTCTAAAACAGCTCGATAAATTCTGGTCAACAAAAACTCTTTGTGATTCTAAAAGTCAGAAAGCAAAGTGTTGACACAGATCTGGGCAGCGAGAAAATACAGTGCTCTGTAGTTGCTCAGAATACTTCCTAGGTGCTTGTTAGCATTATTAGGAGTTGACTTTGCTTTCATTCTGTGACGTTATCATAGAACTTAAGCTCATGAGATTACAAGAGGCCTTGTAGGAAGTGATTTATTTGCAGGGTGATGAGATTGCAGGTGGAATAATGGGTAGGATGGGTGATTGTGGTACGTTGATGACTTTTGCAAAGAAGTCAGTTTTAAATTTTATTTAGCAGGTTCTTAAGGAAGAAAGCTGGTGATGTTGGTAACTACAAAGAAATTCTGAACTTAAAAAAAGGCCTAGAAGCAGTAGGGACTGATGCATTCACTTTCTTCTATTCGCTTTCTACTCCAATCCTTTCTTCATATATTAGCAACCTCCAGTTTCTCAAATTACAATTTTACCATATCTATCTTTTATATTAAACCCAATCCACATTCTTAAAAAGTAGAGAAACACGCTAAATTGGAAGTGAAGAGACCAGGCATATATGTTCTGTCTGCCTATCTATCTATCTATCTATCTATCTATCTATCTATCTATCTATCTATCTATCTGTCTGTCTGTCTGTCTGTCTGTCTGTCTGTCTGTCTATACAACAATATAACCTTGATCAAGTTGCACAGCCTTTCTGGGGCCACTGTCCCTCTTGAAAAGAGTCTTCACAGTATGATCCCTAAGGGTACTTCTGCCTTCAGATCAACTCAGACACCTTGATTAGTTTTAAAGCTATCCCACTTTCCAGGCTGTATTTTTTGTAGTTCTAAACAGAGTACTTAAAGAGAGGTAATTTAGTACCTACGCAGTGTTTTTTTTTAAAATCAATGTTTGAAACCCTGTAGTTAGAACATGTGTTGCCTGGTACACACTCTCTGTTCCTGGTTATATCCCTCATCTTCATTATCATTAAGACTTTGAAAGTGCTTGAGTCTGCATTATATTTGCTTGGTTTTAATGCATTTCTCATCCCCATGTCTTAAAGCCCTGTTCTCAACCTCTTTTCTTCACAGCTTTCTTTAACAAATTTCTCATTTTTCAAGATTTGACTCATTATCCTTTCTTTCAGGATGTTGTATTCTGAAAGCATCTTTCTAGATGGAACTTAATAAAGTTCTACACTGATAATCAAGAAGATAGGAATCTAGTTCCAGCTCTGTCACTAGGACAATTAGCCACTTTGTGCTCTGCTTGCCTAGTTTCATATAATAGTTTGGAGTTGAAGGCGGAGGATGAAGGACATCATATTAGGTACACTCAAGCATCTTCCTGAGCAAGTAGAGATTGTAAATGAGTAAAGGAAACTTGGGGTAAGATCATAGAGAGTGTTGAAAAGTGAGGTTAATAGGAAGCCATTCCATTATTTCTTTTGAAAGTAATTTACATGCCAAACTAACCATGCCTGCCAGTTGAATTTTAAACCTAAACCAATGATATGCAGGCTCTGAGAAGTGTGGCCTCTTCAGTTCGAAGGGTTGTTCTTTAAATAAAATGTTCTTTAAACTTTGACTGTGTCTCTGCTAGAATGCACTAGTACATGTATGCTTCTATGTTTCATTGTAATTTTTTCTTAAACTGTTTCATCTTTCTTAACACTTGACTCATATATATTATGGGTGTACTTTACTCATTTTCTAAGCCCACCTAACACCTACTACATGCTTCTGCCCACATTGATTCTTAGAAAAACCTTGCTGAAATTTGCTTTGGAGGTGGCTAGGAGGTAAGAGTGAGAAGGCTGTAGAAAAATAAGAAGGGAGAGATGGAGAAAAATTGTTTGAAACAGAATATTAAGCCACATAAGAAGGGCATCAAGGTGTGGCAGTGCCTGGATTTGGTATTTTGAGCTTTGACTTGACCATAGAACACAGGCCTTCAGAACTGAGCTAGCCGTGATGTAACCCAGTGTTTTCCAAAGTGTGAAGCCTAGGTAGGAGACAGATGAACACACTTTTCTGTTAAAGCTGGATATTTTAACATTTGTTGAAAAATGTTGTTGTTGCTAAGTGCCATGAGTTCATACTCATAGAGACCTTGTATAGTGTTTCTGAGGAGCAGCTGGTGGGTTTGAAATGCCCACCGTATGGTTAGCATTGCAGTGCTTATCCTACAGAACAACTTCAGGACCCCGTTCAAAAAGTAGCTGTGTATTTTCATAGGTTTTGAAAAACTATACCCACTTCTTACTTTTGGTTAGGTTCCAAAGATCAAGTCATGATGTGAAAATCAATTTTAAGTGGACCACTTTTGATTTCCTGCCCTGACATCTCCTACTCCTCAGAACCAGCTCTCCCAGTGGGGTGGCGGAGGTCTCTCTGTACTTATGGTGGTCACAGGCTTTCTCTTGTTCTACACATGTGAACCCAAATCCATGTGGTGAGCTGTTAGCGTGGGCATACTGAGCTGCCCAGCAACTCAGCTTGGTCTCTCTTGTATAGTACAGAAGGTGAGACAGTATGAGCTGGGCATGAAGACCGAACAGTGCCTAGAGGCTTGGGCCAGGGAGCATCTCCACAGAAGTGAGCACGCCCAACTGTCTGTGTCCTCTTCCATGACACTGCCTGAGCAAGATGTGTGTGGGACAAGGGAGTACCAAGTGAAGGAAGGGGAGGGGTCAGAAGGGTATGTCTGGTTCCATGATGGGGTTAAACACCCCATCAGCACTGTTGTTCCTCCCTGCAGGTGTCTTACTTAAGCTGCTCCAGTTTCAAGGGTGTTAGGGTTGGAAGGGTGGTTAATGCGAAAAGTAATCAGTGCAGTTTGTTTTTATCATCCTAAATGTGAAATATTGTATAAGGAGATCATCAATAAATGAAGAGGATTGTTTTTAAGTTACCATGAAGTTGGTTGGCTCATAGTGACCCTGTATAGGATTTTCTAGGAGCAGCTGAAAGATTTGAACCACCAACCTTGTGATTAGCAGTCCAGTGCTTATTTTACAGCACCACACTAGAACTCCAAATGTGGAGTAGTTATACTGATTTCCCATTGAAGTAAGGGACTTTTCCTATTAAATTTAGAAAAGTATTAATCAAATAATAGCATGAGCACATAGTCTGGGGATGAGGTAAAAATCACTTAGTAAAATCCATGTAACTGTGTTTAGGGATATCCCTTTGTTTTCCAAGTAAAGAAGTGGATGGACTTGGCAAAGGTCACATGGTGAATGAGTAACTGGTATAGGGACTAAATTTTAGTTGTAATAGACAAAGCCTGGGAGCTAAATGATTTTACTCTTTGTACGACTTGGGTAAATTTTGTATTCTTCTTTCTTATGGATTGAATTGTGTTATCCGAAAACATAAATCCTCATCCGTCCGTATAGCTCTGGTTATAATCCCATTTAGGAATGGATTTTCTTCATTATGTTAATGAGGCATTAGTAGTGTAGGATATGCATTAAGTCAGTGTCTTTTGACATTTAAAAAGGCAGGTTAAGTAAGCAAGCTGGCTAGCATAAAAGAGGGAGAGATACAAGCCACATAATCACCAAGGAATCTAGGAATAGATGTTAAAAGAGATAGGACCTGTCCTCAGAAAAGTCAAGAGGGAGCCTTGCTCTAGAGCTGGTACCCTGAATTCAGAGTTCTCATCTCCTAAACTTTGAGAAAATAAACTTGCGTTTATTTAAAGTTCCCCACTTGTGATATTTCTGCTGCAGTTCTATTTCCGCGTAAACTGAACATTGTTCTTGTTAGTTGCCAAGTTTGCTCCAAATCATGTTAACTTTCTGTGAAACGGAATGAAACACTGTCCAATTCTGCATCATCTTCATGCTCGTTGGATGCTTGAGTCCATCATTGCAGCTTTCGTGTCAATATTGCTTATTGAGAGCTTCCCTTGTTTTTATTGGCCCACTGTTTTACCAACTATGAGGCCCCTTCTAGTGATTGTGTCTCTGTATCAGATAATATTCTGCTGTGCCCTGTAAAGTTTGCATTGGTTAATATTTGGAAGTAGATCACCAGGTCTTTCTTCCTAGTCTTAGCTTGGCAGTTCCACTGAAACTCATCCACCATGGGTGACCCTGCTTGTGTTTAAAATCTGTGGCATAGCTTCCAGTACCATAGCAACACTCAAACCACCAAAGGACTACACACTGACAGATAGCTGGTAGAAATGAGAACAGCCCAAACTTCCAAGGTTGTTTTCTGAGCATATTCAGGGACATGCACTGGCCATGACACACCATGGGACTTGCACAGTCTTTGGTTCCCATCCTCACATGCCACTCACCAGCCTTCCTGAGCCATCACTTGGTTTTCTTTTCACTAGTGTTTATTTGAGCCCATTGATTTCCCAATCCTTTCATGAGCTGCAGAATATTTAGATACATCTTACATTTGAGTTACCCTTCAAAACAATTTCACCCACAGTATCAATTTTAATTCTCACATGAACCCATGGGGTTAGGAGCAGAAAGCATTATCATTCTCATTTCCTACATGAAGAACGTGAAAGCCCCATGGTCATACAGTGATTCAATAAAGGCGCTGACTCCTCTCTCTCAGCCAGCTGCTGTTTCCTCTTTTTCCCTTTTCCTCAGAAATGAAAATACAGACTGATTCTAAGTGAAGCATAATTGTTGGGCATCAGTCCCATATACATATTTTATAATGCTGATTTCTTTCAAATTGATTTCTAAACCGTGGCTGCAATAAATTACCCCAGGAAATAAATGATGAACTCATTTCCAAGGGAGGATTTGTCCATCAAACTCCTAGGCCTTGTCTTGGGATTTAATACCCTCCCTATCTTGTTAGATTTTATCATGTCTGAATAAAATGCCCCACATTTCCCTGAGATCAAAAGAATGCTTTTAAAAGAATGCTACCTTGGCAATATCTAAGAGATTCACCATTGTTCCTAGAAAAGAAAGATTTGTGTAGTTACTGTGTGTGGGTGTGTATATACATATACACACAAAGTGTAGACACACACACACTTAATCCACAAGTAACATTTTCCATTTATAATCCCTTTTGGTATTGGTAGGAGTGGCGTTCCTCTCTCATTCATTGTCTTATCACCCAGGAGAGTGCTGGGCCTGGGTTTCATCAATGTAAGTTCACTGAAGACTGCACCTTTTTAGTACCCTTCCCCCAAGCATCCGGAATGCTCCCAAGGGGCTTTGGACTCCTGCTTATGCCCACTTTTTTAGTACATTTGTGTTAGCAGTAATACTGTTTTATTAAATGAAGCTGTTTCCGTGTGGCTTGGGGAATGTGTTAAGTGCATGGGCTTCCGAATCACAGTATACCTGTGCTGTGTGCATGCCTGTGCTGCCCAGCTATCTGTAGCTGGTTACTAGCCACTCTGTCTTTATTAATGGACTTCCTTTGCCAAAGGATGGAAGACAGCATTCTCAGAAACCCAGTAAAAGGCACAGCCTATTGTTGCTTCCTTTGTCATAGAGTATGAATTCAGTTTTCATCTTTTGTGTCATGGGAAATTCTTCTCAAGAATATATGCGTGGACTCTACATAGCCAGCACCACTCCCTCACACATTCGGTATTTTACGTCTGGCACTCAATTCCATTTGCTTATGGATGTTTTACTGGCTCCTCTAGGCTGCTTTCATTCCCCTGAAAGTTGAGACAGCTGTGGCACATTCAAATACAAATTCATTAGGCGCTAACAGAACATGGCATGAAATAGCCTCTTTTTTCAGGAGCAGCCAGAGCCCTTCTAGAATACACTTGTCATCCCATCTAGATGAGACTCTTAGTTCTGGATAGAAACTAACTTCCATTCAAGTGTCAATTCAACTTCTGCTCTAAGGAGAGCCTCATTCACGCCATGCTTTTAAAGTGATCATCCAACTGCTTACTTGAGCAGTTTCCATAAAGCAGAGTTATTCAGGTCCTGAGGAAGGGTAGTCCACCATTGAGGAGCTCAGAAAGTTACAAACATCCTTTTTTGGTTAAGCAGAAACTTTTTATTTTTGCCAAAGCCAGAGATAATGGACAGGTTCCAGCGAAGTTGTAGGTGAAGGTATTTATTCCACCGCTTTGTATAACTCTAACTGCATGAATCGGACCACTGAATGAATAATGCCTTTCGGTTAGTCTGTCCAAGGGTCCTGTTTGTCTAGAATGCATCTAGAAGCTACTGTATTTGTCATGAATGCCCGCTTCGTTCAAGAGGGGGATGAGAGGATTCCATTTATAAACCATTTTTTTTTTTGAAGCCTTATTTTGTCCCATGGATTGCCTAAATTTAACTGTACCGATGGATATGACACAAGGTTTTCTCTTTAAAATTATAATATCCTTCTACTTTGGAAAATTCTAAGAAGTTAGATATGTGCATTGTATTCATCATTGCAGCCTGATCTTTACACTTTATTCCTCCATTGCCTTCTGACTTACACTCTCTGCCATTTATTTATAATTCTAGGCTAGGAGGCTGTACTTGAAAAACAATCTGATTTTGGGTGTACAACTGCTTTATAATGGTTGTGTTGCCCTCAACAAGTCATTTAACTGATCATTGGTGCTAGTTGTGTGTCTTCGAGTCAGTTCCAACTCATATTGACCCTGTATAGAGTTTCTGATGATATAAATCTTTACAGGAGCAGAAAGGCTCATCTTTTTCACATGGAGTGACTGGTAGCTTTGAACTGCTGACCTTGTGGCTAGTAGTCTAGCTTATTATCCACTACACTCCGAGGGCACCTTAACTGACCATTAAAGTAAGGCTATTAATGAGATCTACCTCTGAGCATTTGCCATGGGGAGCACATTTTAAGATGTCACATTTGAAAGGACTTTTTTTTTTTTTTAGAATATACAACATTCTGTGTATGTTAATGACTATCTGCTATGGAAACAACAGACGAAACAGGGAACGTTCACCATGTTCTTAGGACTGGGCATAGCCACTGTGGTGAATGCAGTACAGGGGGAGAAGACTGGAAGGTAGATAGGAGTTTCAGATGACTGTGTGATTCATGGATCCCTGCTCTCTGTGTATGTACTCAAATTTGAATATATAAGAGAGTTCAGTTTGAAGTCCACGTTGACCCTGACCTAGCCATTCAGCTTCCGGACAGTAAGTTATAGTGTGCACTACAGCTTCTTCTAAAATGAATCATTAAGTGAATTTGCCTTCTCCTCCAGCATTTTCTCACTTGGGGGTGTTACAACTCTGCCTTTGATATTCTGTCAAAAGTAAGCAATAATTGAGCAGGGAGGTCAAAGTTGTTTCCATGAGTATAGAGATGATCAGGGTAATTATTAGTGTAGTCCATTATTAAGCAACATGCATTGCATATTTTATTTGCACCCAGAAGACAGGACCAGCATCCCAAGAGACAATAATCCTATTTTTGGTTAAAATCAGCATTACCACATAGAGTTGTGGAGGTTGTATACAACAAAACTTAGGATGCATAATATATTTCTATACTTGCATTCCTAAAAGGTTTTGTTATAGCAATCCAAGTTTAAGTATGTTTCTAACAGATGGAAGTTAAAGTAAGGTGTTATACAGGCTAGTTAAAAGGATGAATTTCTTTAGCTTTAAAGAATTTCACTAGGGTCTGCAATCTCTTCCTACCTTGAATAGTGTGACAGCCTAGCATTCTCAGACTGAAGTAAGCAAAACTGCCTTTAACAATCTTCCAAGGAGTACCTTCAGGTTATTTTTGTACTGCACAAGCTTGCAGCTGTTGCTAAATAAAAACAAACTCAGTATCTGAAAAGCCTACTTAATTTGTTCAACATGTGTTTGCTCTGCAGAATTCTTTTCTCAGGCAAATAAAAACAGAGTCACTGGACATGCAACAGTGCAGAATGCAGTTCAGGGCGACATGGAAGGTTGCTGCAAATGTAAGTCAGTTGTGGAGTGGAGCATCTTGAGATGAGAAGGACCCGGTGGTGTTTGCACTGAAGGAGTTGAGGCTGACTGATCAAGGAGGAGCAATCCCTTGGAGTCATCTATGATAATCATACTTCCCCCTGTTTCCAGAAAACTTTTACTTTCAGGAGGGAGCCTAAAACTCATTCATATGCGATTCTACATGTGAGAAGATTGCTTCAATTGATTTAGCTTAAGGGACATTTTTACAGGCATCAAAGTCATAGCTAAAGGGAAGATGAAGAAAATCCCCACATTAGCCACAACCGTGTATCTTGTCTTGTGAAGTGTCTGTAGAGTCTTATGAAGACACAACATTCAGGAGGCTGTTGCTGGTTGAGTCTGGACGTCTACTGGTCCAAAAGACATTTATTAATCTTAGTAGCGCTGGTAGGCCCTCTAGCAAAAGGCCTCCTGTGGTCCAGCCTACCCATTATCCAGAGGCAGTGCTGGTGTAGGTAGTTACCATCCCTTTAGCCCCTAACTCACAGTGACTCCCCACACACGAGAACAAAACTCCCCCTGATCCTGTCTAGTCTCTATGATCAAGTGAAGAGTAGACCCTTGTGATTCAAAGGGTTTTTGTCGGATGATTTTCAGAAGTAAATTGCCATGACTTCCTTCTTAGTCTATCTTAGTTCAGAAACTCTGCTGAAATCTGTTGAGCATCATCTTTATTTTAAGTGTTGTTTAGTTATTTTCTGCCTGATAGTGACCCTGGACTCCTGGTGTGATGCTGTAAGATAAGCACTGGGCTGCTAACCACAGGTTGTCTTTCAAACCTAGCAGCTGATCCTTCAAAATCCTATGCAGGGTCGCTATGAGTCAAAACTAATTCCATGGTACTTAATAACAACTACGTTGGATTTCCTAGGAGTGGCTTGCGGATTTGAACCACTGACCTTAGCAGTCCAGTGCTTTTCCTACAGCACCATACCAAGACTACAAATTCATAGCAGCACACAATCTTCCACTAACATATAGTAGTGGCTGCATAAGAACCATACTGACCAGGAATCAAACACAGCTTTTTTGTATGTAAGGCAAGAATTTTACTAATGAGCTATTAGTGCCCTAGAGACAGTGGTACCTGTTGTTAATGTTATCATTATATTATGTCTGTCTCTACAGATAAAGAGACCCACATCTAAAGAGAAATTACTTGATTAATGTCTAGTTCGCAGCATTGTCTTGATTGCCACCAGAACTGGGTAGGATTCAGGACTTCTGACTCCTCATCCTGGCCTTTGGTTGTTTCAAGACATTCTCTAGAAGTACCAGGTATATTTGGCTCATGACTTGATTGCACCCTTTCTAGTTGGGTCAAGAACCCTGATTTTTGTCTCCAGCAGGATGCAGACTAGCTACTGGGAGCAGCATTATGCAGATTGGATCAGCTGATATTGGTTGGTTTCCCAGTGTAGACATTCTTCTTAACATTTACTCACTGTATTCTCCTGCTCCCTGGCTGTCAGAATATTGAGAAGATGCAAACACAGTATCAAGGAGAGAGGGAGATGAGACTGCACTGGACTCTTGTGGCACTGACTATCTCAGAGGCAAACCTCCCACAGTCTATTTGTTCTTTCCTGGCTCTTGTTCAGCCCCTGAGGAGCACACTGCTGGGGAGGTGAAAAGAAACCCTGAGCTCTACATCTTTTCTCAGTGTGGCCACACTTCCTGGCACCATGCCTTTTGCATGGCTTCCAGCCTGGTGATGCGGCCACTGTACCTGGTGTCTGAATCTTCCCATGGGACCAAAAGCTCAATTCACCTATCAGATTCCCTGTGGGTCTTACAGGATGCTCCTGTGATACATTGATGCTCAGAAGTCTCCTTCACTACAATGTTTTCTAAATGAAGACACACAACCTGCTTTTTGAACCTCAGTTATTTTTTCTATGCTGTGGTAGAAAGAAAATTTAAGCTATGATGTAGAATACCTGGCCATCAGACTTCATTTTCTGATTCCTCAACTAAGTTACAGTATAGCAAAGGACAAATAATTTACTTCATTCTCTTCACTAATACAGCTCTTAAATCAGAGTTGATGGGAGTATTAAATGAGATCATGGCTGTGCAAATGCATTGAAAATTAAAAGACATGTTTTATACTGTTGAACCACAATCTCAATATGTGGCCAATAAGAATGAACAGTTGTCAAATCTTGAGCCTTTACTAGGTTCTAAATATAGTGTTGGGTATTTTTCATGTGTTATCTCTGGTGTGGTACTGAAGGATAAGCATGGGACTGCTAATCTCAAAGTCAGTGGTTCAAACCCACCATCCGTTCCTCTGAAGCCTTATACAGGGTTGCTCGGAGTAGGAACCAACTCCATGGCTCCTAACAATAAGATCTCTTTAAACCCACACAGTGACCTAATGAGATAGCACCATTATTATTCCATTATTATCCCTATTATTATGGAGACTTCCAATAACTAAATACAATTTCTTAAGTTTCCATTTATGTGACTGAGTCAATATTCACACCTTAGGCCACCTCTGCGGTTACATCTCTAACCATCACATGTGCTATGCATCAATAATACAGAAGTGAATAGTAACACTGCTAATCAACTACCTGAAAGTTTGATGTTCTTCTGTTGAACAATGAAGGGAGATAGTAGAGGGTCAGGAAGTCACTGTATATTTTATAGAAATTGTTCATGTAACCACAGCATTCTTTCAAGGACTTGGACATCCTTGAAAACATCCACATATATCTCATTTATTGGTGTCTAGGGTTCTGTCGTGCCTGAAGACTCTGTGATGGACTGACTGGCATAGTAAGATCTTTTTAGTCATGTGATTCCTGGTAAGACTGCACACAGCAGAAGCTGCAACTGTTTGTCTAGGTCAGACCTCACAAGTTAAATGGCACAATCCTCCAGACTTCAAGTCTGCCCAAGACCTCAGATGCCAGTGGGGATGCCAGAGTCACTGTAATATTCTCACTGCTTACCTAATAGCTACACATTCAGAATTTTCCCACTACCCCTTCAGAATGCCAACTATAAGCTCAGGGATCCCCCAGATTCGCCTCACTTCTGACCTTCTGGTTATAAATGTGAGGGCTCCATCTGCCTTCTTAGATACCAGCTGTAAGCTCAGAGGTCCCCAGAGCACCCCAACTCTGACCTACTGGTTTCTACTCCTCCTCCAGTGTAATAATTTTCTAACTGTCTTACAGAACTGACAGAAAGTGTTATACTTATTATTACAGTGTTAATATGGACTCCTGGCTTAGCACTGTAATATAAGCACTGGACTGCTAACCACAAGGTCAGCAGTTCAAACCCACCTTAGAAACTCTATATAGGGCCACTTTGAGTTGGAACTGACTTGATGGTACTGAACAATAACAATGTAGCAAAAGGCCATAAATGAAGAGACATGCAACTCTGTCTTTCACTAACCAGAAAGCTCACAGAGGGTCTTATTAGGTATTTCAAACTCTAGTCCCTTTACCTTGAGATGAGTTGATATCACAAGGGTGATAAGACGAGGTGGGTCTTTCTGATGTACTCTGCCCCCATCATCATGAGCCATAAAGCCTTAGGTGTGGTCTGGATTTCTCATCAAAACCACTTAAATTTATTGGGATGTAAACCACAAGTTTTTAGAGGTTATTACTCAGGAACCAAGGACAAAGACCAAATTCTTTGAGTCAAGTTAATTCCACACTCCCATAAACCAGTGAAAGAAAGCAGGGAAACCAAGACTCACAGATAAGCTGGAGGTTTGTAAATGATTTTCAGATCCTCCGCACAAGCCAGAAAATCCAAGCATTTAGGAAAACACAGCAGAGCCACACTTTTCCACACATTGTAATAAGCTCTATTTTGTCAGTTTAGTGAATGTTGCAAGGATTAAGTTGTTGTTGTTGTTATTGTTAAGTACTGTGGAGTTGGTTCTGACTCATAGCGACCCTGTACAGGGTTTCCGAGGCTGTAAATCTTTACGGGAGCAGAATGCCTCATCTTTCTCCCCTGCGCAACCTCTGGTAGTTTCGAACTGCTGACCTGTCGAGGTCCTATGTCGGGGTCCCCCCTCGACAAGGAAGTGTGGGTGTCACGAAGAAGGGAGATCTGGCGGTGAAAGTGATAGAGAAAGAGAGAGACGAAATATATACAAAAAAGACAGACACACAGATATGATGTAAGCTGGCAGGTAGACAGATCTGCAAACATATTGCCTAGCATTGCACAGCATTGCATGCAGAACTCACTCTACCTCAGACTTTTATTCTCTTTTTTAGGGAGGGATTTGTTACAAAGGAAGGATGTAATTCACTCAGGGAGGATGTCACAAAGGGAGGATGTGATTAAGACAGGATACAGAACTGAAATGTGATTATCATTCAAAACAGGACATAATGATTCACAGGAACAACTTTTAAGATATTTTCATAGTTTTTTCTTAACAATCTAACATTTTTATTTTTACAGGAAAAAAAGGTTCAATCAAGCTGTTATATATTAACTTTTAGGCTTAAATGATCTAGAGTAGCAACGTGTGGTTTCTTAAGGATACATAACATAAAGCAAGGTTCCTGAAAGGAGCCAAGCTGTCTCTGTACACTTTGCAAACTTTTGTTTGTGAGCAAGATCTCAGGCACCAGGCTTCATTTATCTATATATAAAATGCTACATTGTTCTTAATATTCCTATATACTTTCAGGAGGAAGAAGAGCATCTGGGTTAAACTGATTATATTCAGAGGTGGTTTACTGGAGCTGCCACTGATCAACCCAGGGTCTGCGAATGCTGTCCCCAGCACTTACCTTGAGGTTGGCAGCCCGACTCGTAGCCACTACACTACCAGAGAATAAGAGGCAAGTTTTAATTTGTTGTTGGTGATTGAATTAAGTGTTGAAGGGCATATGCTTTACCTTTTGAGGTGCACCACTTCCAAAGCATCACTCATTCTTTCCAAAATACAAGGGAGCTTCAAAAATTTGTGGGGGCAAAAGGAATTAAAAGATTATGAAATTTTTCCATGAACATTTTGAAGCCAACAGATATTTAGTTAACATTTGTTACCTGTCAGGTCCTGTGCAGATGCTGGAAGCCAGCTGATAGTCCTGTGCCTTATACAAGTGCCTGGTGGCAGCACAGGTGCAGTCAGACTGTGAGAAGTTCCAAACATTTGCAGTATTTGTTTTCTGAACCAGCCTTGAATTGCTTGACTTTATTTTAATTGTTCCAACCACAATGCAATATTCGCTTTCCGGTTAATACATAAATTTGGTGCCCCTCACATGACACAAGCCCCTGTAAAGTTAGCACAGAATTTAGATGTCCATTTGCTAACTTTATATTTTGTACTAAAAATGTCATTTCAGGTTTTGATGGTCAAACACACCTTGTAATGGGCTTTGGTAATTTAGCTCCTAGGAATGACTTGGTTACCCAACCCCATAAAAGTTTATTGACTCCAGCTTGCTGGCTTAGGTTATAGGTTAGAATGTACCTCAGAAATTAGCTTCATCCAGTTTAATGACTTCATTACAAAGCAGTTTGCGTGCTCTCAAGCACTATCTAATATATTTTTTAACACCAGTTTGTAGCTATCTTGAGCTATTTGTGTGTAGTAGGAGAGGCGGGTTTAGCTCATTTAAAAGTGGGTAAGATAAAAATGTCACAGAACTGGGTTTTTTCCCTGTTGTGTCCAGTTGGTTAGGGACCTTCTCTAGGAATGTATTCAGAGCTAATAATTTGAATACTTTGGCACCAACTCCAGTCCTAAAAAGAGATCACTGTATAAGTGATTGCTTTCTCTAACAACAAATAGTGATTGATCAAGCTATTTGAAAATTATATTCACTGTTTACATAAAAGCAAAGAGAAGAGCTATTGGTTGATATTTATAATCATTCAGTGATATCAAATATCAACTAATCTCAATTTTGTTCCCGAGTTTACACAGGGCATTTCAGGATGCTTATTCATTAAGGAGTTCTGGTAGCGTAGTGGTTACGAATCGGGCTGTGATCCTTAAGGTCAGCGGTTCGAAACTACCAGCCGCTCCGCGGGAGAAAGATGCGG
>NW_006408611.1:3622956-3629232 GCF_000296735.1 Chrysochloris asiatica
ACACCCTGGTGTGGAACTGTAGGCTAAGCACTGGACTGCTAACCATAATGTGGGCAGTTCAAACCCACCTGCTGTTCCTTGGAAACCCTTTACAGGGTCCCAATGAGTCGGAACTGACTCAACAGCACAAAAACTATATATATATATATATATTAGCTAACACGAATACCAATGAATCACACTTTCATTATAGGACTCTTGGGAAAGGAATTTAGACTGATTTTAGAATACTCTTTTGACTGGCATGGTGGGAGGGTAAGGTGAGAGGGCTCTGTAAATCCTTAATTGACTTATTGCTCCCAATAGAATGCTCTCATTGATTTTCAGTTGATTGGTGTTTTACCTAGTAGGGGTGTGAATTATGCACAAAGAATTGAAAATCTTTAAATCCATATAATACAATACTGTTATCATTGTGTTAAAACTCTTCATTTGTCCACGTTAGAAAAAACAAAAATGAAGGTTAGAAATTAGGGAACTTTCTCAAGATCACCCTTGAGTCTTTGTCACAGTGCAGTCTGAAGTTAAGTCTTCAATATGGTGTTGTTGTTGCTATGTGCCGTAAAGTCAGTTCCGACACATAGCAACCCAGGATAGGGTTTCCAAGAAGTGGGTAGTGGGTTTGAACCACTGACCTTGTGGTTAGCAGTCCAGTGCTTAGCCTACAATACCACACCAGAATTCTGGTAGCCACTAGCTATTTATGTGTTTATTTAAATTTTTCAATTAATATTAAATAAAATTTAAAATTCAGTTCCTTAGTCATTCAATCCATTGAGTAACTCCATTAAAATATTTGCCATAGTTACAGAGTACCTCCCAGGACAACCCCGCTTATTGAAACTTGATGCATAGGCCTTTTTAAAGCAATACATTATTGCATTTAACAGCCATACCTAGGTTTATTAAGGCATTCTGTAATGTTACTGTATATAAATTATCTACACTGTATATATAATTACCGCTTCAGGTCTTTCAGTACTCACATCCCTTAATTTTTCATTTTTCTTAAATATAATAATTTACATTAAACCATAAATAAATAATAGAGTACGTAGCTCATACATATCAATGAGAATCCCCTTGAGAAATGAACAATGGCATGTTTAATACCAAGGAATATTTTGGAGAATATCAAATCCTTTGACAGATGTATGTTGCCACAGGATTTATTTTCTTCTGCTTGTAGCTAAAATATCATCAGTTGCATTTCGTTATTTAGTGATATTGGCGGAGATGGTTACAGAAAAATAATTTGCAAATAGTAATTGCATTTCCTGGCATACCTACTTCTATGTTGTTGTTATTGTAAAGTACTGTGGATTTGGTTCCGACTCATAGTGACCCTGCACAGGGTTTCTCAGGCTGCAAATCTTTACAGGAGCAGAAAGCCTCATCTTTCTCCCGACCTACTTCTATGTTGTTGTTGTTGTTAGGTGCCATCAAGTCAGTACTGACCCACAGCGACCTTATGCACAGCAGAACGAAACACTGCCCGATCCTGGGCCAACCTCACTACTGTTGCCACGCTTGAGTCCATCGATGCTGCCACTTGGCCAATCCATCTTGTGGGGGGTCTTCCTCTTTTTCTCTGACCCTCCACCTTACCAAACATGATATCCTTCTCCTGTGACTGGTCCCTCCTGACAATATGGCTGAAGTATGAGAGATGAAGTTTGGCCATCTTGGCCTCCAAGGAGCACTCTAGCTGCACTTCCAAAACGGATTTATAGATCAGTCTAAAAATGTCATCTGGATTTGGATAGAAGACACAACAGTATCAATATCTATATCTTCACCAATTACACATGGAGGTGTTGCTTTTGTTCTAAAGAAGAATATGTTAAAAACTGCCCTATGTCCTGGTGTTACCATCTGTCTTCATTTGGTGTTCATTGTATCCATTGGTATAAGAGACAACTGTCCTTAAATTGTGATTTTAGTGACTTGTTGACCACCAATGTCTTGCCTCATCATGGGTTTTCACTGTTAAACACTCCCTTTTGTTTAGCCTTTGTTCCTATTTTTTAAAAAGTTATCTCTGGATCGGGCTAATGTTTAGTAGTAATAGGAGGTGTTGTAGTAGTTATGGTTGAAGAATATGTCTATTTTCTAAGTGGAAACTTGGAAGGGAGGCTGGAGGTGATGATAAGAGCATTCCATATGGAAGAAAAAAATTCACAAAGACATAACAACCATTGAGTCGGTTCTGACCCATAGCGACACTGTATAGGGTTTCCAAGGATCAGCTGGCTTGCTTAAACCTCCAACCTTGTAGTTCAAATGACTTTGCATTCTGGTGCATTAACGCACAATGCCACACCAGGGTTTAGAAAATAGCATGTTTATTTTTGTGTGCAATTCAAGGTAGGTTGTTGTTGTTGTTAAGTGCCGTCGAGTTGGTTCTGACCCATAGCGACCCTATACAAGGTTTCTGAGGGTGTAAATCTTTACGGGAGTAGAAAGCCTCATCTTTCTCCCACAGAGCGGCTGGTAGTTCAAGGTAGGTAGGGGATGCCATTAAAAATGAAACTAAAAAGATAACCAAGAGTCCGATTAGGAAGGTTGACATAAGTTTTTATAAATCTTTTAGCTTTGGGGTTTTGTTTTACAAATGGTGAGAAACTGTGGAGACCCTCCATCCAGAGAGAGGACCACCATGTGGCTGGTGGTTAAGTGCCAGAGTCAGTTCCTACTCATAGTAACCTTGTATAGGGTGTCTGACACCATTAATCTTTGTAGTTGTTTTCAAGTGCAGTCAAGTCAGGTCTGACTCACAGCGAGCAACTGGTGGGTATGAACCACCAACCTTGTGGTTAGCAGTCCATTGCTTATCCTACTGAGCCACCATGCTCCCTAAGGACTCTTTAGTGGCTTTGTAATTTTTAAAGGTTTCTACAGCAAACAATATGAAAGATTGAAGATGGGTATTTATTAAGAAAAATATACTCTTTAGGAACTTGTTGGAAATCAAAACAGTGAATTTCAAATGTCAGAACACAAAATGCTGTAAGAGCATTTGGGATGGAAGAGTGCACAGAAATTCAGAAAAATGTTTAGAAATTGTGCAGTTTTCCCTCCTCCACTGATTTCAATATAAATCAATCAGAATCCAGCCATGAAACCTTTCCCAAATTTCACAGGTAACATACATCACTCATGGTCTTCAGCTGTGCTTATATTTGGAGTCCTGGTTTAGCACTATAGGATAAACATTGGACTGCTAACCAAAAGTTTGGTTGTTCAAACCCACTAGCCACTCCTTGGAAACCATATACAGGGTTGCTATGAGTTAGAAATTACTCAGAGGCATTTAACAACAACAGCATACTTACATTTACTGCTGCTCCTGTATCTGTTATTTTGTGAAATCATTGTATATTGTTCTGTGACTTTACTGTTCTCCTATATGTGCCTAATCCACTCAGTTAATAAGCAAGTTTCTGCAAGTCAAGATCCATGGTTATCTTTATCTACAGGCACACTTAACAACTAACATTAGAGGAGTTTGGAGTAGCCCTTACCAAATGTGCCTAATCACCCAAGAGCTTCAGAGAAATGAAGACTCTATGGTAGAAGGAATTGGTGGGTTTTTCATTTCTGATTTTGTTTTCTGTTGATTCTGACAGGCAAGTGTGTTAAACTCTGGGAAGGGTTTCTAACTTAACTTTGATCTTATTTGGATCTATGATCTTAATCAAGGTACTTATCTTTCAGGAACTACTCAGCTTTCAAAGTCTTGATTTCCCCCATTGAGAAATTTCAGTGTTAAAGTATATGCAGTCCCAAAGTTAGGAATGATGGATTTAGGGACAATTTCTACTTGCCATTCAATGTTATGTAAATTTGCCCTCACTTTGAAACAATTGAACCAACCCCTACTCACAGTTTCTTCATCACAGTCATCTTCATTGAAAAGGTTTTTGGATTATTGCCCTAAAATGAACTTAAATAAGAATCTAATGCACCTGTTTTGATTCACCTACAAATACTGTTTAAAGACATAAAGACACAATTAGGAACAGATACCAGTGGTGACCCAGAGACTTCTTGTAGATGGTGTCTGTGATCACATCAGTCAAGGGATTTTTCCTAGATGAGGTCGTTTCTTGGGTTATTACTAATCCTCATACTGCAAATAGTCTGAATTATTTGTTCACAAATGAATTGCCTTGCCATCTTTCACACTTATGGTCTCACCATGTCCTACTCCCTCACATAAGACCTCAATGAGAGCTTCTTTCTGGAAGGCTCCTCTTGCCTAGGGAGTCTCCTTGTGAGGTGGCTAGGTGGGCACACTGAGAAAACTCATGGCTGGTGCTACCCACGGGGAAGCGTGGTTGAGAGTCCTAAGTGGAATACCAGATGGTGGTAGGTGGCTAGGGGTATGTGGTGGGTCCCTTTAGAAACCTGTGGGACACAGTCAGCTGTGCCCTTGCCTCTTGCCAGCCTTTTGCCTACAGTATCTCCTTGGTTCTTGAGCTGTCTCAGGTGAGCTGTAGGTTTGGTAATCACAGGACTTTAAACCAAATCTCCCCAGGTTGAGTTCTGCTGAGAATTTGCATTTCCACCCCAGAGATACTGAATCAGAATCTACATTTAACAAGGCATTTTACTTTTGTGTTCCAGTTAGTGTCCTGGAGGCTTTCAAGAAATCTAGGTGAATATAGAATTGAGGTCAGGTTTTGAAGAGACTGTAGTCAGTCCTAGTAAGGTCAATAGGGCTGGGTCTGCAAAGAGGCTGCAAGCCAGCAGAACCAAGTGCTCCTTTTCTGGGAAAGTCCACTAATCTGGGAGTTGGAGTGGCAACAGCTACCTGAAAGTTGTGCTCACAACCCTGGACCCCAGATACAAGCTAGGTGCAAAATTTTGATGAAAAGTTACAACCTGAAACTAGGAAGGAAGGGTGGACACTGGCTGCATGGGTGTGGAATGCTGTCAGTCCTAAAGAGATGTCTGCTTCCTTTCCAAGTATTGTTGACTTTGTAAGCCTCACCTACACTGACTTATACTTCATTTGATATTCACACACCATCTCCATATAAAGATGCCTAAACTGTGTCACAGACAAATTGGGAGACTCGTCACAGTTCAGAGAGCAGTCTTCTTCACTAAGTCTCATTCAGGAGTTGCTTGTCTTAGTATAGTCCACATCTTCAATTCATAGACAGATGACAAGAAAACT
The DNA here is from genome assembly GCF_000296735.1 of Chrysochloris asiatica. Taxonomy (NCBI): domain Eukaryota; kingdom Metazoa; phylum Chordata; class Mammalia; order Afrosoricida; family Chrysochloridae; genus Chrysochloris; species Chrysochloris asiatica. The sequence continues at coordinate 3,628,142 of NW_006408611.1, forward strand.
GAAATTTTGAAATTCTGAAAGACAAATCCAAGACAAGATTGAACGTAATTTCTTACACGTGCTCTACCATCTCAACTCCCATGTAATGGAAATTTATATCTCCAAGAATAATCCCATGCTGCCTTATAAATCACTGAAGAAAGATTTACTTCAGTTCAGTCCCATTAGGTGTATTTTATTGTCCTTTGAATCATTGGTAGGGGACAGATATGACAACTCTTAGAAGGCTAGAGTATCACCATAAGAACAACCTGTGTGGCTCTTTTGAATGAACAGGGAACCACTTTGGTAGTTCAGTATCAGAAACTGGTAAACACACTGAGGAACCGTTGGAAAGGCTGGGGGCTCTTAGGCCAGCCAACAACCTTGTCTTGGAAATTAAGACTTTTCAAGAACATTTTAAAGTAGCAAAGTGCACACAAGCGTATTTCAGTGTAGCAGTGGGGAAATTAGCTGTTTGTTCAAGACAGCAAGCCAATTTTCATGACTGCAACATAAAATAAAGACTTAACACAGTGTATCTCATCATTTGCTGAGTTAGAACTTGAATGTTTCTATTAAGAAGATGTCTACAAAGGAACTCCCTAATGTGGCCCAATTTTCAACCAAGCAGTAGATAAGCATATAAAGGAACAGCAACCCTAGTAAGGTGTGTTCACCATGGAATGGTCAGTCATTCAAGATCAGAAGGGCCACATGTAGTTAAGGACAAAGTAGAGACGGGGTGAGAAGCTGGGTGGAATGGAAATAAGAAGCACAGGAAGTGGGATAATTGTTGTTACATGAGAATTAAAACCATTAAGCTGAAAAAAAAGTGTATGATTTGTTGAACTGATGATATTGTCTGTAAAACTTCATTCAATTCACAATAAAAAGTGTATATATATATATATATGGAGCACTGGTAGCATAGTGGTTATGAGGCGGGCTGCCAACCTCAAGATCAGCAGTTTGAAACTACCAGAGGTTCCGTGGGAGAAAGATGAGGCGTTCTGCTCCCGTAAAGATTTACAGCCTCAAACCCTGTGCAGGTTACTATGAGTCGGAACCAACTCCATGGTACTTAACAACAACTACATATATATATAGTT
>NW_006408611.1:3629418-3650557 GCF_000296735.1 Chrysochloris asiatica
ATATATATATATATATATCCCCCCCTACCCCCCACCCCCGGTGTGGTACTGCATAGGATAAGCACTGTACAACAAGATTGGTTTGAGCCTCAAGGTCAGCAGTTCAAATTCACCAGCTGTTCATCAGAAACCCTATTCAGGGTAGTTATGAGTTGGAAATGACTCAACAGCACTTAACAACAACAATATATATAGAGACTTAAAGATGCCTATTCTCTACCCCTGCAATTTAGTTATTCTTCCAGAAGATTGAGATATTGCTATGTATCATTACAATAAAACAATAAAGTGATGTTTTTTCAACAAATCCCAACTCAGCAGATTGAATGATGCAAATTGTACTTCTTTGTGTATCAACATTATATTTATAATAAGCATTAATCTGAATATTTTTCCATCAGATACATATTGACAATCTCTCCAGATTTTTATTAGTACTTTGTCCTGACATGGTACTGTAGGGTAAGCAGTGGACTGCTAACCACATAGCTCATCCATTCAAGTCCACCAGCCTATCCTTAGAAATCCTGTACAGGGACCTTTAGTGAGCAGGAACCTCTGGGTGGCACAAATGGTAGAGTGCTTCTCTACTAACCTAAATGTTGGCATTTTGAATTCACTCAGAGGTCCTAAGAAGGGGGCTTGATGATCGACTTCTCAGCACTCACAACCGTTGAAATGGAGCACAGCTTCACTCTGCAGCACATGGTGTTGCCTAGAGCCAGAGTCTATGGCTCTATGGCCATTGGTTTGGGTCTGCTCTTGGGCTGATTCCAACTCATTAGACAGAGTAGAACTGCTGCATATGGTTTCCAAACTCATAAAGCTTTATGGGAGCAGCCAGTGTCATCTTTATCCTGCAGAACAACAGGTCAGTTTTAACTGCTGACCTGCAAGTTAACAGCCAGACTCTTAACTCACTACCACAAGGACTTCTTGTTGTTGCTTTAATACCTTTAAGTCGGTTTCGACTCATAGGGTTTCCAGCGAGTGGTTAGTGGGTTGTAACCACCAACCTTTCGGTTGGCAGTCCAGTGCTCATCCTACAGCTCCACACTAGCGCTCTAGGACCTCCATCTTCTTGTTAAATGTTGTCAAGTCAGTTCTGACTCATAGTGACCCTATCTTGGGTTTCCAAGGCTGTAAATCATTGCAGAAGCAGAAAGTCTCATCTTTCTCCTGCAGTGTGGCTAATGGACTCAAAGCGCTGACCGCATGGTTCATAGTCCAGTACTTAACGTGCAGAGCCATTGTGATCCCCTATAGAAGGATATAATTAGTAAATCCCAAACAAATGAAAAACCATTTAAAGACTTGGATAGACTCATCTATAAGACAGTCTTTTAATGAATGTTCTTCCTCCTCGCAAATGGAAGGCCACCCCCTTTAGATTGGATTCCACTGCAACATGCATTACAGTCGACCACTCAGGGAAGACTTTAAACGGAGTTGGTTATATCTTATCAGCAAGTACTATGTTGAGGTATAATTACTTATCATTACTGCAATACATCATTTAAAAAAGTATTTCCCAACTGCTTCTTTCCCCCTTATAAATGTATTTTTCATATGTATATAAATAACTGTTCACTGAATCCATTTAAAGAAATCCATTGATTCTAGTAAATTATTAGACACATGTAACTGTAGTTCAGGCAATAATCTAGAAACGCCCCACTCAGGATTTCTGGAAACTAACTCTGGGGACGAAGGATGAATAAAAATACCATTCCATCTGTTAGCCAAGCTGACTGCACCAAATAATTTGGAACTTAATTACAGAGTTGGCTACATTCTCAAAATGAGATTTCCAAAGGCTGAAAGTTTATTTAAATCTCCCTGTGTTTATTTCCTCCAAGGATCATCAGTGGTAGTTTCAAATCTCCATTTTAGAATCACTGGCTGCTAAAGACCCAAGGGGTCAGATTTGGACCTAGAGCAAAGAAGAAAAGGGAAAAAAAAAAAATCTTCTTCCTCCCCTTCCCCTTTCTATGTACCGTGTTAAGTCCTCCGTGTACCTGACACATCGTTTATCCCAGAAGCACTACCCTGAGAAACTACAGAGACTATTAGTAGGTCAATATTTACAAGAAATATTTAAGAGAAGGAAGAGAGGAGAGAAACAGACAGATAGGATATGAATAAAGATGTTTAAACTCTTAAAGTTCAAAAGCACCATTTAGCACTCAACCAAAACTAATGGGCCAATCTTTGAAAAACTATGTACTTTGACCTATAAGTAGAGACTGTAAATAAGAAACAGAAAGCCCAGATATGTTTGAATTTCAAAAACAAACAATGATTCCATTTTCACATAAGCATGCCCCATGTAATATTTGCAATGTTATTGTTGTTGTTAGGTGATGTCAAATTGGTTCTGACCCATAGTGACTGTGTAAAACAGAAGGAAACACCAACTGGTTCTGAGCCATCCTCACAATTGCTGCCAAACTTTGTGCCAATTCATTTAATTTGGGGTGGGGGGGTCCACCTTCTTTTTTACTGATCCTCCACTTTACCAAGCATGGTGTCCTTCTGCAGAGACTAGTCCTTCCTGATAATGTGTCCAAAGTATGAGAGACAAACTCTGGCCATCCTGGCTTCTAAGGAACATTCTGCTGGTACTTATTCCAACTCATATTGGCTTGTTCTTCTGGAAGTCCACGGTACCATTAATATTCTTCTCAATGCCATAACTAAAATGTACAAGTTCTTTATGGTCTTCCTTATTTATTCATTGTTCAACTTTAGCATGCATATGAGGCTACTGAAAATACTATGGATTGGGTCAGGCACACTTTAGTCCTCAAACTGACATCTATGCTCATAAGCACTTTAAAGAGGTCTTGTGCAGCACATTTACCTTATGCAGTATGTGATTTGATTTCTTGACTGCTGCTTCCTTGAGTATTGATGGTGAATCCAAAAAAAAAGAAGTCTTTGACATCTTCAATCTTTTCTCCATTTATCATGGCGTTATTTATTTCTAGAGTGGTAAATGTGTTTGTTTTCTTTTCATTGAGATGCATCCCATACTGAAGGATATGATCTTTGATCTTCATAAGTATTTTAAGTCCTCTTCACTTTCAGGTAGGCAGGTTATATCCTCTGCATATGGCAAGTTCTTAATGAGTCTTCCTCTAATCCCAGTGCCATGTTTTTCTTCATATAATGCAGCTTCTCAAATTATTTGCTCAGTGTACAGATTGAGTAAGTATGGGGAAAGAATGCAACCATGGCACTCACCTTTCCTGATTTTACAACTTTCAGTGCCTCTATGTTCTGTTCAAACAACTGCCTCTTGGTCTATGTACAGGTTCCTCATGAGCACAATAAAGTGTTCTAAAATACTCATTATCTGCGATGTTGTTCATAGCTTCACATGATCCACATAGTCAAAAGGCTTTGTGTAGTCAATAAAGCACGGGTAAACATCTTTCTGGTATTGTCTGGTTTCATACAAGATCCATCTGACCTCAGCAGTAATAGTCCTCATTCCGTGTCCTTGTATGAAACCAACTTGAACCTCTGGCTGTTCCCTGTCAATGTACTGTTGCAGCCATTTTTGAATTATCTTTAGCAAGATTTTTCTTGCATGTGATATTAATGATATGGTCCAATATTTATACATTCCATTGGGACACCTGTCTTTGGAATGAGTGCCAGTTAGTTGGCCTGCTAGCTGTCTTCCAAATTTCTTGGCATAGATGAGTGCCACATCAGTTTGTTCAAAAAATTTCAATTTGTATTCCATCAATTCCTGGAGTCTTGTTCTTTGCCAATGACTTCAGTGCACCTTGAACTTCTTCCTTCAGCACAACAGACTCTTGATCATATGCTACCTCTTGAAATGATTGAACATTGGACATTTCTTTTTGGTACAGTGACACTGTGTATTCCTTCCATCTTCTTTTGATGCTTTCGGCCTCATTCAATATTTTGCTCAAAAATTCCTCAGCATTACAAGTCGAGGCTTGCATTTTTTCCTCAGTTCTTTGTTTGAGAAATGCGGAGTGTGCTCTTCCCTTTTGGTGTTCTAATTCTAAATCTTTGCATATTTCATATAATGTTTGACTTCATCATCTTGTTCTGCCCTTTGAAATTTTCTACTCAGCTCTTTTACCTCTTCATTTCTTCCATTTCCTATAGAATATCTTCTCTAGAGAGCAATTTTCAGAGTCTCTTCTGACATCCATTTTGATCTTTTCTTTCTTTCTTGCCTTCTTAATGACCTTTTTGTTTTGTTTTCTTCCTGTATGATGATCTTGATGTCATCCCACAAGTCTTCTGGTTTTCAGTCATAATTGTGTAATGCATCAAATCTGTTCCTGAGATGATCATCTTTAAATTCATGTAGAATATGTCCAAGACTATATTTTGGCTCTCATGTACTTGTTTTAATTTTTTTCGGCTTCAGCCTGAATTTGCATGTAAGCAATAGATGGTCTATTCCACAGTGTATCCCTGGCCTTGTTTCCGCTGGTGATATGGAGTTTTTCCACAGTTTTTTCCACAGATGTAGTCTGTGTATTTGATTTCTATGCATTCCATCTGGTGACATCCATGTGTATGGTTATCTTTCATGTTGTTTAAAGATGGAGATAAGATTCTTATGATTCACCAGTGAGTAATTGTTATTATAACTAATTGTGACTGCCATACTGTAAAGGTAAAAATAACTGTAACAAAAAGGGGGAAGTAGTTAATGTTACATTCCAGGAACAGAAGACCCTAGGACCATAAAGGGAGAAGAGCATGAGTGGAATGTGGGACCCAATCCAGAGAAGCAGTGACACCAAAGATGTAGACAGAGAAGAAGACATGGAGAGATAGAGCAGCAGAGGAATCTAGACTCATGGAAAGAGAAAGGCTGTGTGCTGGAGGCTAGGACACAGGCTTGCAGAATGTGCCCTTTGGTTGTTTAGATGATTATATATTCCTGAGTGTTTTTGTGTACAACCATCCCACCCCTCCCCAGCCCCCCCCCCCAAAAAAAAACCTCACAAAAAACAGAGGACATAGAAGCAAATACTGTTGAATGATGATGCACAGAGAGATTGTAATCATTGCCATGAAATGATAAGTGTAAACCCAATGTTCTTCCATTTAAACTATCACTCAATTCACAATAAAAAATAAAAAAAAAACACAACAAAGCTATATGCAATGAAGTCATTGGTCTTGCAAAATTCCATCATGTGATATCCAGCATCATTTGTATCACCAAGTACACATTTCCCAAAGATTGATCTTTCTTTTTTGTTTGCAACCTTTACGTTCCAATCACCAGAAATTATAAATACATCTTGATGGTATGTTTGATCAATTTCAGACTTAATGTTGGTAGAATTCTTCAGTTTCAACATGACGTGTTTTAGTGATTGGAGCGTAAATTTGAATAATAGTGTTATTAACTGGTCATCTTAATAGACATATATATATTATCCTATCACAGATAGCATTATACTTCAAGATAGATCTTGAAATGTTATTTTTGATGTTGAATGTGGTGTCATTCATTTTCTATTTGTCATTCCCAGCATAGTAAACCGTGTGATTGTCAGATTCAAAATGGCCAATACCAGTTCATTTCAGCTCACTAATGCCTAGGTTTATGTGTTCCATTTCGATGTTAACAAGTTCCAATTTTCATAACATGTTACAGTTATTAATGAATATTTGAAGTTATTTCTCCTCATTTTGAGTTTTACTCCATTCGTGCCATCATGGTCAACTTTACTTTGAAGAGGCAGCTCTTCCTCTGTCATATTTTGAGTGCTTTCCAACCTGAGGAACTCATCTTCCTACACTATATTTGATAATAATCTGGTGCTATTCATCATGTTTCAATATGCTAGCTTTATCAGCCATTGTTTTACTGCTATTCATAATGTTTTCAATGGCAACATGTTTGTAAGTAGTCTGCCTTTCCTTGTCTGTGTTAGTCTGGAAGTTCATCTGAAATTTGCCCATCATGGATGACCCTGCCTGCATTCTAAAATTAGTGGAATAGTTTCCAGCATCATAGAAACATGCAAGCCACTTTAGTGCAACAAACTAAAAGATGTGTGCGAATATTTGAGATGTTGTTGTTGTTGTTAAGAGCCGTCGGGTCAGTTCCAACCTATAGCAACCCTGTATAGGGTTTACAAGGTGGGACTGGTGAGCTTTAACCACTGACCTTGTGGTTCAAACCAATTTTGAAGTCCAGCACATTAGCCCACAGCACCACACCAGGACTCCTAACAACAATAAAAACAATATTTGAGATGTGGTATTAAAATATATTCACTGGTTCTCTGAAATTCAAATTTACCTGGGTAATTTATATTTTATTTGAATATTTACATTCATTTGCTTAATCTGCCAACTCTACCTACAAACCAACTTTAAAATTTTTTTATTTAATAAATCTGGCAACTTTGCCTTCAAGCAACAGATATTTTGCTAAGATTTTGAAAAAGGGTGTCAGAGTTCATTTTAAAACCGAAAAGTCTTGATTAGCGAAATTTTGCACATATTTAAAGGAGGTGTGTTTCTGTTCGGCTACTGTTTGGTTCCTACTCATTGTGACCCTGTATAAAGTTTCCAAGGAGCAGCTGGTGAGCTTGAATTGACAACTTTATAGTTCAACCCAATGTTGACATAGTCAAAGCCTTTGAATAGTCAATAAAGCACAGGTAAACATATTTCTGGTACTTTCTGCTTTCAGTCAAGATTCATCTGATGTCAACAATGATATGTTCATTCCACGTCCTCACCTGAAACCAGCTTGAACCCTGTCAATGTACTGTTGCAGCCATTTTTGAATCATCATTGGCACATTTTACTTGGTCATGATATTGATATTGTCCAGTGATTTTCACATTCCATTGGGCCACCACTCTTTGAAATGAGCAGAAATATGGATCTCTTCCAATCAGTTGGCCAGATAGCTGTCTTCCAAATGTCTTGGCATACATGAGTGAGTACCTCCAGTGCTACATAAGTTGTTTAAATATTTTAATTTGTATTCCCTCAATTTGGGGAACCTTGTTCTTTGCTAGTGCCTTCAGTGCACCTTCAACTTCTTCCTTCAGTACCATTGACTCTTGATCACATGCTACTGGTTGAAATATTTGAACATCAGCCATTTCTTTTTGGTCTCTGTGTAGTCCTGCCATCATTTTTGGTGCTTTCTGAACCATTCAATATTTTTCATGTGTTTTTATGTTGTTGTTAAGTGCTGTCAAGTTGGTTCCAACTCATAGCGACCCCGTATAGGGTCTCCAGGGAGTGGCTGTTTCAAATCAACCTTGTGGTCCAGTGTTTATTCTGCAACACCATAGCAGGACTACATTTTTGCTAATAGAACCATTCAATATCACAAGTCAAGGCTTGAATTTTTTTTTTTTTTTTCAGTTCTTTCTGCTTGAAAAATGCTGAGCATGTTCTTCCATTTGGGTTTTCTAACTCCAATACCTAAATGTCCATCAATGGAAGACTGAATAAACAAATTTTGGTACATACACATAAACATTGGTACATACATGCTAAAAGCAACACTGAAGAAAAACAATGATTCTGCAAAACACCTCGTAAACAAGGATGAGCCTGGAGGACATTATGCTGAGAGAAACTTGTCAATAATAAAAGGACAAATACTGTGGTAGTTGCTGTGGAGTGGGTTCTTATTCATAGTAACCTTATGCATGTTTCATTATAATACTTTCAATGGATGGGTATTCAGGAGCACTTAATTGTGCTCATAAGGAACCTGTACATAGACCAAAAGGCAGTCATTCAAGCAGAACAAGGGGAAACTGAATGATTTAAAATCAGGAAAGATTTCAGGGTTGTCTTTTTTCACCATATTTATTCATTCTGTATGCTGAGCAAATAATCTGAGAAGCTGGACTATATAAAGAAGAATGTGGCATTAGAATTGTAGGAAAACTCATTAACGTGCGATACACAGATGATACAACCTTGCTTGCTGAAAGCGAAGAGAAATTAAAACATTGGTGGAGATCAAAGGCCACAGTCTTCAGTATGAGTTACACTTCCGTGTAAAGGAAACAAAAATCCTCATCAATGGACCAATAAATAACATCATGATAAATGGAGAAATGATTGAAGTTGTCAAGGACTTCATTTTGCTTGAATCTACTATTATCACTCATTGAAGCAGCAATACAGAAATAAAACAGTGTATTGCACTAGGTAAATCTGCTGTACGGGGTCTCTTTAAAGTGTTCAAGAGCAAAGATGTCCGTTTGAGGACTTAGGTGCACCTGACCCATGGTATGTTCAGTAACCTCATATGCTTGTGAAAGTTGGACAATGAATAAGGAATACCATAGAAGAATCGATGAATTTGCGTTATGGTGTTGGAGAATAATACTAAAAAGTAGCATGGACTTCCAGAAGAGCAAACAAATCTGTGTTGCAAAAAGTACAGCCAGAATGCTCCTTAAAAGCCAAGTTGGCGGAACTTCATCTCTCATACAATGGACCAGTCCCTAGAGAAGAGGGATCGTGCTTGGTAAAGTGGAGGGTCAATGAAAAAAAGTGTGGCTTGCCAGTGAAGTGGCTTGGCACAGTGGAAGCAACAATGTGCTCAATGGTGGCAGCAATTGTGAGGATGCTGCAGGTTCAGCCAGTGTTTCAGTCTCTTGTGCATAAAGTCACTATGAGTTGGAAATAACTCAGTAACACCTGACAACAGCAACAATATGTGATGTTTTGTCATTGACTAAAAACTCAGCATCATGTCCTCCAGATTCATCCTTGTTAAAATGTATTTCACAGATTCACTGTTAATCTTCAACTTTGCTTAGTATTACATTGTGTATATGTACTAAAGTTTGTTTATCCATTCTTCCATTGATAGGCATTTAGGATGTCTCCATCTTTTTGCTGTTTGTGAATAATGCTGTGATGAACTTGGGTGTGCAAGTATCTGCTTATGTCATGGCTCTTATTTCTTAGGGATATACCAAGTAGAGGGATTCCTATTGTTTCCACTGGTCTTTCATATTTTCTGAGGAGTGTCATATTGTTCTCCACAGTGGTTGTACCATTTTACAGTGTCTTCAATAAGACAGAAGGGTTTTCTGTTTTTTTTTTTTTTTGTTTATAGGATCTTTATAGTTCTAGGTTTTACATTTAAGTCTTTAATCCATGTTGAGTTTGTTTTTGCATATGGGATGAGATATGGGTTTTATTTCACTTTTATGCAAATGAATTTCTAGTTTTTCCAGAACCATTTGTGGAAGAGACATCATTTCCCCATTTAATCTGTTTTGGCCTTTTATCAAAGATCAACTGACTGTATGTGGATGAATTGACTTCTGGGTTCTCAATTCCTGTCCATTGATCTATGTATGTTTTGCTAACATCAGGCTATTTTGACTACTGTGGCTGTATAGTACCTTTTAAGATGAGGAAATCAGAAGCTTCCAACTTTGTTCTTCTATATTATGTTTTGCTTGTTTGAGGTCTCTTTCCTTTTCATTTAAAATTAGTGATCACTTTTTTCCATCTCTTTAATGAATGATGTTGGAATCGGGATTGGGATTGTGCTATATCTATAGATTGTTTTGGGTACTGTTGACACTTTCACAATGTCAAGTCTTCCTATCCATGACTATGGTATAGTCTTCCATTTTTAAAGTTCTTTTGGTTTCTTGTAGTAGTGTTTTGTAGTTGTTGGGGTTTTTTTTATAGGTCTTAAGTTTCTTTATTCCTAAATATTTCATCTTCATAAATGCAATTGTTTTCCTGATTTCCTTTTTAGAGTTCTCTTTATCAGTGTAAAGGAATATGACTGATTTATGTATGTTTGTCTTGTACCCTGCCACTTTGCTGAGTGTCTCAATGAGTTCCAATAGGTTTATTGCTGAGTCTTTGGGATTTTCTGTGGACAAGATTATACCATCTGCAAATAGATAGAGTTTTGCATCTTCCTTGCCAATTTGGATGCCTTCAATTTCTCTTTATTTCCTTATAACTCTGGCTAAGACTTCAGCACATTATTGAATAGGAGTGGTATTAAAGGGCATCCTTGTATAGTTCCTGTTTACAAGGGAATCCTTTCAGTTTCTCTCCACTGAGAGCAAAGTTGGCTGTTGGATTTGTAGATATTCACTTAATTATGTTGAGGAACTTTCTATTCCTATTTTGTTGAGTGTTTTTATCAGGAATTGATATTGGAGTTTGTCAAATGCCATTTATGCGTTTATCAATATGATCATGTGGTTCTTTTCATTGTTTTTATTTATATGGTGGATAATAGTGCTTGTTTTTCTAACATTGACCCATTCTTGCAAACCTGATATGAATTCCACTTGGTCATGATGTTTTTCTTTTTTTAATATGTTACTGAATTTAATTGGCTAGGATCTTGTTGAGAATTTTTGCATCTATTTTCATGAGGGATATTGATCTATAATTTTCTTTTTAGTGATGTCTTTGCCTGATTTTGGTGTAGGGGTTATGTTTACTTCATAAAATATATTCAGGTGTTTTTCATCCTTTTCTATGCTAAGATATAATTTGAGAATTGGTGTCAACTCTTAACAGTTTGGTAGAGTTTACCAGTAAAGTTGTCTGTGCCTGGACTATTTGGAGGGGAGGGGGAGTTTTTTAATAACCTGCTCAATTTCTTCTTTTGTTATAGGTCTGTTCAAGTTATCTATTTCCCTCTATGTTAGTTTAGGTTGTTGTTGTTAAATGACATCGAGTTGGTTCTGGCCCATAGCAACCCTGTATAGAGTTTCTGAGGAGTGACTGGTGAGCTTGAACCACCCAGCTTGTGGTTCAAACCAACTTTGCAGTCCAGTACATTAACCCACAGTGCCACACCAGGACTCCGTGTTAATTTAGGTCAGTCATATTTTAATTAAAAAGTTTTCCATTTATTCTAGATTTTCAAATTTGTTGGAGTACAATTCTTAATAGTATTTGGTTATCATCTCCTTTTATTTATGTTTATTTTTTACATCCATATGATTTTTTATTTGTGTTATTTGCGTCTTCTTTTCCTTTGTTAGTTTTGCTAATGAATTGTCAATTTTAGTAATCCTTTCAAATAACCAACTTCTTGACTTGTTGACTCTTTCTTGTTTTCATTTCATTGATTTCTGTCTTAACTTTATCATTTTTTTTTTCCCTGATGGCAGTAGGCTTACTTTACTGCTCTTTTTCTCATATTGGAGATATTAAATTATTCTGTTGATTTTGGTTCTTTCTTCTTTTTGGATGTGTGTGTGTATTGCTATCAATTGCCTTCTAAGTACTGTTTTTGCTATATCTCAAAGGTCTGGGTATGTTGTGTTATCATTCTCTTTTGAGTCAAGAATTTTTTTATTTTATTTTTTGCTCATTGTACTACCCAGTAACTTTTAAGCAGGATGTTATTCAATTTCCATGTGTTTTGTTTTTTTCACCTTGATCTTCCCATTGTTGGTTTCTAATATTATAGCATTGTGATCTGAAAAGATGCTTTGTAGTATTTTGATGTTTTTTAATTTACTGAGATTTGCTTTCTGGCCTAACATATGATCCATTCTGGAAAATGTTTTGTATGTACTGGAAAAGAATGTGTGTTGTGTTGGTGTGGGGTTGAGTGTCCTGTATAAGTCTGTGAGGTCCAGTTGGTTTCTTATGTTGTCCAGTTATTCAGTTTCTTTTCTGAGTTTCTTTCAACTTCTGTCCTGCATTGAAAGTGGTGTATTAAAATCTTGTACTGTTTTTGTAGGGTCTTCTGTTGTGGCACTGTAGGCTAAGCACTGGATTGCTAACCACAAGGTCAGTGGTTCAAACCCACCAGCCACTCTTTGGAAACCCAGAGTTGCTTGCAGCATGTAACAAGAACAAGAATTGTTGTAGAGTGATTTGTTTCTTTCAAATTCTATTAGAGTTTGATTTATGTATTTTGAGATTCTTTCTTTGGGAGCATAGGTGTCTATTATGTTTATGTCCTCTTGGTTAATTGACCTTTTAATCAGAATATAATGCCTTCCTCTTGTTCTTATGCTGGTTTTTAAAGTCTATATTATCAGTAATTAATGTTGCCACTTCTGTTAATTTTTGATTGCCATTAGCTTGATTTTTTTTTTCTTTCTTTTAATTTTTAAGTCAATTTCTGTCTTTGTATGTAAGGTGTGTCTCTTGTAGGATCTTTCTTTCTTATCTATTCTGTTACTTGTTGTCTCTTGACTGGTGCATTGAATCCTTTGAAGTTCAGTGTCATTACCGATAAGTATATATTGATTGCTGTCATTTTACTGTGTGTGCTTTTGTGGTGCTGCTGGGTTATTTGTTCATCATAATTTTCTGCATTCAGTTCTTTTTGTTTGTGGATTTTCTTTTCATTTTCTTCATTGCTGTTATTTTAATGTTTACTAAATATTTTTCTTGTTTTAATGTGAAGATGTATTAATTTTCATTGAAGTTACCCTGCAATTTATTAATGTCTTCCCCAGTTTAAAATGGCTTGTTGTATATTGAAATCTAACTTGATTTCCTCACCATATGGAAGTTCTGAAACTAAAGTTTTCCTTCTTTTGTTTTGTAGTTGCCTTCATTTTAAATTAATATCTCTGGTTCCTTATTTTCAGTCTTGCAGATTTGTTTTATTTTGTATATTTCTACATCTGGATTTAATCCTGGTGGTGTTGCCATGTATGTTCACGTATGCCAATCTCAGGCTGTTGCTTGCTGTTTTTGATTCTCAGTCCAAAGAATTCTCTTTAGGATTTTGTGTAAAGTTGTTCTGATTATTAAAAATTTTCTAGAAATCTTATAATTTCACTGTTGTATTTGAAGGACAATTTTGCTGAGTATGTTTTCTTTTAAGAGTCTTATAAATGCCTTCTTGCGTACATGGTTTCTGCTGAAAAATCAGAGCTTAGTCTTATTGGTTCACCGTTATAGGTAACTTTTCACTTTTCCTGAGCTCATCTCAGGTTTCTTTCCTTGTCTGATTTTGGAAAGTTTCATTACAGTATGTGTTGGTAATATTCTTTTGGGGTTTGTCCTGTTTGGAGTTCATTCAGCTTCTTGAACATTTATCTTTTCATTTCTCATGATTATAGGGAAGTTTTCTTCCAGCAACTGTTTGAATGTATTTTCCATGCATGTCTTTGCCTCGTTCTGTTTTAGAACTCCGATCACCCATTAGCTATTCTTCCTTAGGGTATCCCTCAGGAATCTTAGATTTTCTTCCTTCTTTTTTTTTAATTGTTCTTCTAAGTGAGTTTGAGAAATTTATAGTCAAACTCACTACTTTTCACTCCCATTGATTTAAATCTACTCCTTTGCCCTTTTAATATATTCTGACATTTTAGAATTTATGATTTCTTTTTTCCAGGTTTTGTATTGTCTCTAGCCCTTTATCTATTTTGTGTGTTTGTTGTTGTAGTGTTTTCCTGTATCCATCCTTGTTTTCTTTCCTGCCAGTCATTTGTTGTTGTTAAGTGCTGTTGTATCTGGCATGATGCATAGCAACCCTGCATAGGATTTCTGAAGAGTGGCTGGTAAGTTTGAACCACCAGTCTTGCAGTTCAAACTGACTTCGTGGTCCAGTGCTTATCGTATGGAACCACATTTGATATCACCACAGATCATTCTCTTGAAATCTTTGTCAGGGTAGTTCCAATGCTTTTCTTCCCTCAGAAATGTTTTCTAGCTCAGTTTATTTGTTATTTGTTTGAGCCACTTTGTACTGCTCATTCATGTGAACAGAAATTTTCTGTTGCTTTCGAGATATTTTAGTATTGTGGTATTTGTATTTATTTGATGATTATATGTTGATGTATTCTTAGGCTCTCATCAACTGCCTCCTGGTGGGTGTGATTTAAGAATGAGATCATATTAACCATTCTCTTCACCATTAATGCCGCTCAACTTAGGATGAGTTTGGTTGATGTTGGTTATTGTCACTGATCAGGTGTATAGCCACTCCCCAGTGGTACCATTGTACCCAGTGGTACCATGGTACCCAGTGGTACCATTATTCTCAGGAGCCTAAAGGAGGAAAAACTTAATGGATAAACACAGTGCTATAGATTTATATATCATTGTGACTCATAGTGAAACTTCAGGACCCAGTAGAACTGTTCCATAGAGTTTCCAAGGTGACAGTCTTCATGGTAGCCAATTGCCACGTCTTTCTTTCACAGAGTAAGTAACTGGTGGATTCATACTGCAGTTCTTTAAGTGCAGCTGCGCACTTAACCACTGCACCACATGAGAATCCACTCGAGAGCCTTTGCAATCAAGTCAATAACCAAAAAAGAAAAAAACAAACCCACTGCCACGGAATCATTTCCAACTCATAGTAACCTTGTATGGGGTTTCTGAAGCCATAAATCTTTACCAGAGACGACAGCCTTATTTTCTTCCTGTGAAGAAATGGCCAGTAAGTCTGAACTGCCAAACTTGCAGTTAGCAGTCTAGTTCTGATCCTACAGGCTACCAGGGTTCAAGTCAATAGTGACATATTCAGCTATAAAAAAAAATGAAATTATGATTTGTGCTAGAATATATACTGAAACATTATACTGAGTGAAATAAGTAAGTCACAAATGACAAATATTGTATGGCTCCACTTACATGAAATATAAATTTGGAATGGACAAATATAGAGAGACCAGAGTTTATTAGACTCAGAAATGACGGAGAGGGAGAAATGGGGTATTGTTTCTGGGACACTGAGTTTATATTAAGGGTGATAAAAACATGGAAGTGAATAATGGTGGTGTGAGTGCAACATGTTGTTGTTATTGCTGTTAGGTGCCATTGAGTTTTTCTGACTCATTTTAGACTTTATGTACAATGGATGAAATACGCCCTGTTCCTGTGCCCTTCTCAAAATCCTTGCTATCTTTGAGCCCATTGTCGATCCACGTGGTCCAGGATCTTCTATTCTTTTCCTGACCCTCTCCTCTACCAAGCGTAATGTCCTTTTCCAGGGATTGGTCTCTCCTGATAACATGTACCAAGTACGTGAGATGAAGTCTCACCATCCTAAGCTTCTAAGGAGCATTCTGGCTATACTTCTTCCAACATAGATTTGTTCATTCTTCTGGCTGCTCAGAGATTATATAATTTTCCTTGCTGACACCATAATTCCAAGTCATCATTACTCTTGTCTTTCTTACTCATTATATAGCATACTGAACATAATTAGTTCACTGAATTATGTAATTGTTGTTGTTAGTTGCTGGCCAGTCAGTGCCAACTAATGGTGACCACATGTGTATAGACTAGAATTACTCCATAAGGATTTCAAGCCTGTGGCCTCTTGGGGGCAGATTGCAAGACTTTTCTTCCAAGGAATCTTTGGGTGGGCTTATACTGCCCATCTTTTAGCTAATAGTCAAGCATTTTACAATTTAGTGTAAATACTGTTGAACTGACAAATGTATTTTCATATATATTTTTATCAAAATGCTTTTTAAAATCTCATTCACTGTCATGCTAGCATTCTCCTGTCGCTGTTGTGTTATTTCATTTTCCCTCCATTACACATATTATTGTCTACATTACATATTTTTCTCATTTAGTTTGTTGTTGTGTATCTTTCCCACTAGAATGCAAGCTTCACAATGCTAACTTTTTCAATGTTGCTGTTATTGCTGTATCTGAGGGCTTAGGGTCTGCCACATAGAATGTGCAAAAAGCAGAGACTTGGGTGAATAGGACATGAAACAAGTAAATTCTGGGGAAGATCTGGGACACAGAAGAAGGAGGCACCGAATGCCAAGACAACTAGGGAACAGTGAAATAAGCAGGGCTATGCAAGGACTTGGGCGCTGTGGGTTAATGAGCCAGACTGCAAAGCCATTTGAACTGCAAGGTCGGTGGTTCAAGCTCACCAGCTGCTCCTCGGAAACCCTACATGGGATCGCTATGGGTCGGAACCAACTCGATGGCACTTAACAACAACAAGAACATGTAAGGACGTATATGTCTGAGGAAGTATTAGCGATACCTGGCAATTTGGTCAAGACAAAAACAGTCTCTAGAAATATTCCTGTGGCTCATACTGTGAAAGTCATATTCCACACGTCAATTGTTCTTTACTCTGGGGCTTTCATGCCATCACCAGCCTCTGGGAAGGCATTTGGATCATTCGATTTCCAGTTCATTCTGGGCTATGGAGATAATTTCCACATTAATCTATGTTGTTGTTGTTAAGTGCCATTGAGTCAATCCCACTCATAACAACCCTGTATCAGGTTTCTGAGAAGCTGCTGGTGGGTTTGAACTGCTGGCTTTGCAGTTCAAACTGACTTATCCTACAGTGCCACACCAGGATTATAGCAACTGTTTTTCTTCAGAATTTTTTTTGGCCACCCTTCTTCCCTCTTCTCTTCCTCTCCTTTCTTCTCCATTCTCAATCTGCATACTACCACATTGTTTCCAGAAAGATTCTCCAAAGAAACAAGTTATATAGTTGTCCACCTTTTAAATTACATGTGTCCCTTTTGAGGATAAAGTCCAGATCACCCTGATGAGGACATTTTTGTTTCCCTTCACCCCTCTTATAAGCCAAGCACACTGAGGTTCTACGCACATTTTCATTCTCTTCTTCTGCTCTCTAGAATGATCTTCATTTCCTATAGATCTCTTCAGTTCTTAAAACACATTTCAGACATTACCTCCTTGGTGAATTCTCTGAATTCCTGTGGAAAGTACTTACTGTATCCTTCTCGAGGGTCTCACAACATCTTATCCTCTTGCAGCACTCATCTCTTCTAGTATGATGATTTGTTGAAAAATCTGTCACCACCAGCAATTGAGAGGATGGCTTTGTATCTCTACAGTGAAGTATATAGCATATGTTGTTGCTGTCAAGTTCTGTGGAGTACGTTCTGACTCATCACAACTCATTATAGGTGTTCTGAGGAGAGGTTGGTGGGTTTGAACTGCCTATATTGAGATTTGAACAGAACTTGTAGTCCAATATTTATTCTACAGTGCCACACCAGGACTCCATATAACATATAGAATGTATGCAATAAGCAGGCAGACGATGAGTTCATCAGGAAGATTCAGAGAAATCCATTCTTGTTCCAAAACAAAAAGTGTTTTGCTTTCTTTTGTTTGTTAGGTAATCTTCCTCCAAGTCAAACCCCATGGCCCCATGTGTTCATGTACACATGTGTGGCTTGAACAACATATCCAAGCTGGCACACACAGAATGTTTGTCTTTTTCGTTTCCTAACGGTAGCTCTCTTATTGATAAATCAAAAGACACAATAATGATCTATCTTCTGTGTACTACGAGGATTTTCCATGTTGGTCAAACCATGTCATACCATGTTGTCAGGCTTTGAGAGAAAGTGTCCTTCATTTTAATTCTTTGCATGATTAAAGTCATTCAATTACTATTCAATTTAATTAAATAGCTTCTATGATTTAATTTTGAAGGGAAAAATGATCAGTCATTAAAAGGATGATTGAATGATGATTTTTTTATTTTTTTATTGTTGCAGCAGATAATAGGAAAGAGCCTTTGAGATAAATTTTGTAATAAAAAATCCTCTGGTAGTCAGTAAAATGTGTTATCAGTAATGAAAAAGGGGTTGTTGATATTGTTAATTAATAAGTGATAAATTAGTCTGGAACCTGACACTTTATTTACCCCAGTCATACTACCCCGGGAAATTATAGAGAATATTAGTCTGTCACTCTTTACAAGAAATTTTCCTTGAGACACAGAGACAGAGAGAATGATGTGAATAAAGATGCTTATGATTTTAAAGCAATAATTCTAATTTACAGTTTTGCACTCAACCAAAATTAATTGGTTAAAGAAAATACATGGTCTATACTATGGCATATTGTAGAAATGTCCTAATCTATTTAAGAGCATATATTTTTCTCTCTTTTTATAAATAAAGAATTTATACTTTAAGTTTTATTTCATAATATTTTCATCATTGTGAATTTTATTAGAAAAATTTCCCATTTCAGAATTAGTTATCTAATGCTTCTATGACAGAAAAACTATGAGTGGATACTTTAACAACCAGAAATTTATTCTCTCACAGCTTGCTGTTGTTGTGAAGGACCGTCGAGTAGATTCTGACCCATAGCAACCCTGTATAGGGTTTCCAAGGAGCAGTTGGTGAGCTTGAATTGCAAATCTTGCAGTTCAAATGGCTTTTCAGTCTGGCACATTAACCCACAGCGCCATACCAAGACTCAAATTCCGAGTGCCAGCTCGTAGAGAAGGCTATCTCTTTGTAGGCTCTGGGGAAATGTCTTTTTCTCCTTTCATCATCTTTATGCTCAGTATTCCTAGGAGTTCTCCACACATCTTAGCATCAATCTTTCCCTGGATCTGGGAACTTCACAGTGCAGGGGATTCAGGTCCAGAGGATGCACTCCACTGCTGTCTCTTCTATCTTGGTGACAGTGGGTGGTCATGCTTATGTGCCTTTGAAATGGTTCCTACTCATAACAAACCTGCATAGGGTTTCCAAGCTATAAATCTTTACAAGATCAGAAACCCTCATCTGAGGAGCAGATGGTGGATTTGAATTGCCAGTCTTGTGGTTAGCAGTCCAGTGCTTATCCTACAGCACTCCCATTGCTCCTTAATTAGAACCCAGGTATGCCCAATTCCTTAATTGTAGTTTTATGCCAGACTGCGTTATCATGTAGATTGGAATTGCTTTAGGCTATGAGGTTAAAGGAACTGGCATAGTTAGTACAATTTCAGGGAAAGAGAGGTCAATGGGGGCTGAGAGAATCAGGAAATGCTTTGTGGAAGAGACTACGTACTAACCACAACTTGAAGTGTATCTATAAACAGAATACTAAGAGGAGAAAGTGCAAGGCCTATTTGGCAAGAGAACAAAATGAATAAAACTGAAGTGGAAATAAATTTGAGGTTATTTATAGATGGATCATATCTCCTTGTTTGAATATTTCTGATTACAGTGGATTCACTTTCCCATGAGTGGACCTGTTCTGCATCGCTCCATTTGTGGAAAGGTTCTTTGCCACCACCCAAATCAACTTTGTAGTAAATTCTCCACAGGGTTCTTAGTTCTTCCCACCATCAGACCATCTCTTATGGTCCTTGAGGGTCTGCTGTTCTACAGACTAACCAACCCAATCCTTGTCCCTCTTCTTCATACTATGTGATTCTGAGATCCCTTGTCACTGCGTTTGTCTTTCTGCACTGGTTAATGGTGAAGAGAGCTTGTTGTAGTATCAGATAGACTGGGATTGGAAGTACGCACTAGCTGTCAATTATCAGATGTGCAAGATAATTAACCTCTTTGAACCTCAGTTTCTTCCTCTTTGAAGTGGGGATATTTATAATTCCATTATTAAAAGACATAGGAAAAATTATATGAAAACAATGAAGGTAAAACACTTAAGACAGCATCCAAATATAATAATTATTCAATGTATATAACATTACTGTGCATTTTAGCTTTTATGTGAATTTTTATTTTTTATTTTAGTACATTAAAATAAAAGCAATGGTTCTCTGGGCTGGAATTAATTAAAGATTGCTTCAGAAAGTGTTAATTGAAATCAGTCATGTGTTTGCTGTCAGCTGGAGGTTGAAGGTCTCTCTATTGACTGGGTACAGGCTGTGGTCTTAGACCAGGTACGCACATCCTCTGGGAGGCTAGCTTGCACTAGTTCACATAATAAGAGTCACAGGGATCCAAAGAACAACAGAAAGACTTGGTAGCATAGTGGTTACAAATCGGGCTGCAAAACGCAAGGTCAGCAGTTCAAAACTACCAGCTGTTTCGCGGGGGAAAGATGAGGTTTTCTGCTCCTTTAAAGATTTACAGCCTCGGAAACCTTGTACCGGGTCGCTATGAGTTGGAACCGACTCCATGGCACACAGCCACCACCACCACCACCAGCATACAAATGCTTTCCAAGTCCCTATTTGCATCATGTTTACTAATGACCTGTTGTCCTAAGAAATCCACACTACTAAGCCCAGAGTTGCTATGGGACAGCAATACCAAAGGACACATATGTATGCAAGAAGGGGAAGAACTTGTGGTCATTACTGAAATCTACTCCAGATCCTAGGACTAAATCCATTTGTCTAAAAATGTATTTTTAAAGGTACCAGCTGAGAACCTGTTAATGATTGGATTTATGTTTTCCCTTGGAACAATAAAGAGTCTAGACTTGAGAGAGAGTTGTGTGTGTGTGTAAGAAAGAAAGTGATTAAGTTGGGTGAAGAGAATCTAAGATGGACAAAGGAATCATCTTTAAGGCATAGTGTGTTAAACATTGAGATGCTTACCACAAGATTGGTAGTTCAAATCCAGCTGCTCCAAGGGGGAAAGAAAAGACTGCCTGTTCTCTTAAAGATTTATATTCTTTGAAACCATAAAGAGCAGTTCTCAGTCCTATAGAGTCAGTCACTGTGAGCTGTAACCAACTCAATGGCAGTGATTGTTTTAGGGTGACTAACCTGAAGTCCCGGTGTGCAGGTTAATTCAGTAGATTGCAAGGTCTGTTTGAAATGCATAGTCGATGGTTCAAGCTCACCAGCCACTCCTTGGAAACCCTATACAGGGTTGCTGTGAGTCAGAACCCACTCGATGGCACTTAACAACAACAATAACAACAACCTGAAGTGTTGGAGTCCTGCAGTGTGACACTGTAGAATCAGCACCAGACTGCTAACTACAGGTTGGCAGTTCAAACTCAACAATCACTCCTCAGAAGTTCTATACAGGGTCTCTATGAGTTGTAACTAACTAGACAGTACACAATGACAATGACAACTAGGAACCCTGGTTGTATAGTGGGTTATGTGTTAGGTTACTAACTGTAATGTTAGCAGTTGATGAGTTGGAATGGATTTGATGGCAGTGGAGTGGGGTAGAACCTGGGAAAAATATCAGCTAAGTCAGGCAGTTTTGGGATGCCTCATGACCCACCTGGATGAGACAACCTAGGAGGACCTCCAGCTCAGGCCTTCCCACATCCATAACACCCATACCTGGGTGATGTAATGAAGAGCTAGAATACCAGGCTTGTAGCGTAGTGGTTACGGATCGGGCTGCGAACCTTAAGGTCAGCGGTTCGAAACTACCAGCTGCTCCGCGGGAGAAAGATGAGGCTTTCTACTCCCGTAAAGATTTACACCCTC
>NW_006408611.1:3655677-3664291 GCF_000296735.1 Chrysochloris asiatica
ATTCTGTGTTGTTGTTGGCGGAGCTCTCTGCTATACGTCCACCCGATCTGCCATCTTGTTTTCCGGCCATACATTCTTATTGGTTACTCTTAATATCTCAATAAAGAGAGATTTGGTTTGTCCGTTAGTTGGTTGCTTGTTTTGTTATTGTTGTTTGGTTTATTTTTAAAATGAGGATTAATAATTTAGTGAAATCAAAGTTAACATACTGAGGAGTGCTCAATCTCAATGGTGAATACTGCCCAGTCTCACTGTATTCCAATGAGAAAGTAGTTTTAATCCCAAAGTGAGTAGGCAAAGGACAAGAGTAACTGTTTCAGGTGTGTTAGTTTCAGCTCTAACACCACTCATCCTCTCCTTCTAATGAGAACTACAGAAGTGGTGCCATCTTTCTCTCCAGTCTGCTACCTGGTGACCTTAACCAGTTTCCTCTTCATTGTCCTTTATTATCCTTTCCTCTTCCATACGAGTGAAGCCATCAGCATCATCCCTCCCATCACCTTTGATTGTCGATCACATAGTTTTCGTCTTTGAGGATTCCTCACATTTCCCACCTCTGAGAGATATTATTCTCTGACTTCCTAGGAGATCTGCCTTATGATTTTAGTTTAGTCTCTGTCTGCACATCAGGGTTGTTCTCCTAGAAGATACTTTCCTTCCATTCTGCCTGTCAAATCCTATCCAACTGTCTATACCTAGCACAAAGTCCACCTTCTTCGTCCACCCAGCTTTAACTTTCTGCCTATGTCTTAAGTTAAGACCACTCTTTTCCTTTTTCTTGTCCACAGAGGACATTCTTATATTTATCTTCTTCCTTGAATTTTCATAATATGAACGAACATTGTGTTTGTCTTGTTGGTCTGTAAACCCTTTGAGAATAGGTTTATGTCTTGTTCTCTTTGCTTCACCTATAGTGCTAAGAAACTAACTGAATTACATTGATGCAACTAAGTTGTCCCCTGATCTTGAAAAGTATATAATAATCTAACGGAACACAAAACACAGGTAGTTGAAACATAAGTATATTAACAGCATACCCAGTGAAAAGAAGGTGATTTAGGATAGTCCAGAATGGTATGCATGGCTCTTAAGGACAGTGAATGTCCTAACATTTTCTAGTTGTGAGAAGGAGGATCATAGTATAAACTAGCTAGAAGCATCAAGAAAGACTTCCTAAATGCCTACAGAACTTGGACTAGCTACTGTATCATTGCAAAGACTTGAATAAGTGGGAAAAAAAGGAGAAGACAGGTAAGGCATATGGGGTGTGGATATTGAAATTGGCCTATGGAAGAAAATAGGAATGATTTTGGCATCTGTGGATTAGTTCAGATATATTAGGAAGACCCCATATTGATGCCCTATATTTTCATCAAACTCTACAATTTATAAAGTGTTGCCACATATATTATTTTAAGTGAAGTCGGTAGACTGAGTTCCATTCTCTTGCGAATAGCATGGTAAGAAGATTCACTGCGTAAATTGTCAAAACATATTTCTGTGGTAACAGATATGTTTGGCACCCAAAGTAATGAAGTTGATGACACTGATAATATTAACTGTACTTACTGAATCCTCATTATGTGTCCAACATATGTGAATTCTTTTACATACATTAATATTCATCTTCCCAGCATCTTCAAGGTAGATATTTTGAACCATCTATAGAGATTTAGTCATCCAAATCACATAACTTGTGTTTGGTAGAGCTGGGACTCATATCTAGGTCTTGTTTCCTCCAAAATCTAATAGTTTCACATTCCCTTGTGGCGCTGTGGGGTAATGCATCAGTCTACAAAATTGTTTGAACTGCAAGGTTTGTGGTTCAAGCTCACCAGCCGTTCCTTGGAAACCCTATACAGGGTCGCTATGGGTCGGAATTGACTCAACGGCCCTTAATAACAGTAACAAAGCCCTAACAGCTGAGGACAGAGCAAACATTAAGAAGAGTCAAATTTTATCTAATAATACATTTTTTAAAACTTTTTATTGTGGATTGAGTGAAGGTTTACAGTGAAGATAATCAGTTTCACATTCAACAAACCCTACACTTTGTTTCATCTCAATGAATGCAAACCCCTCCATGTAACAACAATTATCCCACTTCCTTCCTGTGGTTCCTATTTCCATTCCCATCCACCCTCCTTCCTCTCCTTTATCAACTTTTTGTCCATCGGTTAAGTATTGCCCTTTTGATCTTGAATTATCCACCATTCCATGATGAGCATACCCTACTAGTGTTGTTGCCCCCCCGCCCCCTTATATAATCCCTATATAATTTGGCTGAAAATTGGACCATGAGGGTGAGTTCTGTTCCAGACCTGAAGTTGTGATCAAGGGCAATAATCTTTGGTTTCTCCTATCTCTTTCTGACCAGTATGACAGTTCTTTTTTACAATTTTGAGTTTTGTTCTACATTTTCTTCTGCTCTATCCAAGACATTCTAATGTGATCCCTTTCAGAGCAGTTGATAGTGATAGCCAGGTACCATCTAGTTCTGGTCTCAGAGTCGGGGTGACTGATGTTCCCATAACCCTTGGTCCATTGGACTAGTTGATTCCAAGCAGCTTCAAATTCTCATCACTCTTCTCTCTTCTGCACATGGACAGACCAAGAGTTGCACCATAGATGGCCGCTTAGGAGCTTTTAAGATCCTTGTCAATACTCACCAAAGTAGGCTGTAGATTGTTTAAAAATACATTCCTAATACACACTTCTGCATAAGGTATAAATGTAATTTATGTTAACTGATTCAATGCTCCCTGTGATGTTAAGGTAACATAGTACTTAGTACTTCATCTCATTTGAAAACACAGATACATTGGCTTAGGCAATTATTTTCTTAGTTAATGACTTAATTACCTTATCACGACTCAATGTTGAAACTCAGACCATCTCCTATAGTCTAGGCTCTTTTAATGAAAACTCAGAAGCCTACTTCCAGGCCTTCACTGCTAGTAATTGCCCAGGGTATCCCAGCAATAGTTTTCTGAATGTGGGGCATTTACCTGAAGGTGAGCTGGCAGCTGAAACCCCATGGCCTGCTTAGCACAGGGATTGAAAACCTCTTAGTGATCACCACAAATTTATGTTTGCTCTTGGAAAATTGCTTTGGGAAATGATGTGGATCAGAGAAGTAAATTTTATGTCAAGATAAACTTTAGTAGTGAGTAAAACAGAGTTTGGAAGGTTGGGGGGAAGATCCCTAGGTGTTTCATCTCATTTTTATTAACGTTCCTTAATATTTACCACAGTCGCACTTTGTAAGCCAAACTATCAGTGGAAGCACTGAACTACAGAGAAGATTCAGGAATTTCTCTGGAGAGAGGACACCTTCAGCTTCATTTTACAAACAGAAGCTGTTGATAACAGATGTGTTTCAAAGAGCCAGCCGTTGCTAAAAGAATTAAGGTGAAAAATAAAATCCCTTAAACCTTGCCACACAGACACCAGGAATCCAATGCCTTTGGAGGTCCAGCCTTTGCAGCATGTCTCCCAACAGTTGCTGTTATGCAGTCTGTGCAGCTGGTGGAGTGCTTGCACTAGGAAGGGAGGAGGAAGCTTGGCAGGGCACCAGCTAGCAGCTTGTTTCTTTTTTTTCCCCTCCCCAGAGCTAGCCCTGGTGAAAATTGAAAACAAAAACAGATCCTTTCCCTTTTTCACATCTGCTTTCATCTCAGTTCTTTTGGGTTGGTGGTCCTGGATAAATGAATGGAGCCCAGCAGTCTGCGTGTGGCTGAATGTGTTGCTGAATTTTACTGTAATTCAGGACTGTTTGGTTGTGGGCTCCAGGCACACTATGTCTCTTGCAGGCTAACAGATATGGGACGAGAACGGTAGCCCAAGAATGAAGTCTCAGGAAGGCAATGTGTGTGCTTTTGATGGGAATGATAGGGTGCAATATGTGATTATAATTGAACTGAGGTAGGTTTTTACTCCCATTCCCATCTTTTTCTGGCAGCCTTGACTTTAGCTCTCAAGGAGGAGCAGCAAGATTGCGTTAGAAATATGCAGCTGGAGAGACATATGTTGAGACAACAGAGGCTAAAGATTGAATCTATTGGAACAATTTTAAAGTATTGTTATAGTAAAAAAGAATTTTTTTAAGGCAATTACCTGAGGCAAAATCAATAATCACAGACCTTGAGTGAAGGAATCTTTTTAACTATTCCATCAGACTTTGCCTAATAAAGTCAGATCTCCCATTCATCCACCTCACTCCTGCTCAGTGTCCCAACTCGCTACTCTGTGGAGATAATTTTTATATTACTAAATTACTGGTGGTGGTTGATGGTTGTGTGCCATTG
Source organism: Chrysochloris asiatica (assembly GCF_000296735.1). NCBI lineage: Eukaryota > Metazoa > Chordata > Mammalia > Afrosoricida > Chrysochloridae > Chrysochloris > Chrysochloris asiatica. Next base: position 3,659,985 of record NW_006408611.1, read on the forward strand.
AGTCGGTCCTACTAATTTAATAGTCTCTTTAACTTAACTTCTTACAACCACTTCTCAATATCTGCTTCTAGAAACTAAAGCCTTTCACATTTCCCTCAGCCTGTTTTTATGAACCAAAAGGGTGGCTCTCTGTTGGTAACGGGATGGAAGAGCAAGGGAACTAAGGTTGCTTGTGATTGTACTGTAGGCCAGCACTGTAGCAGACTCTATGTGCAGATCTGTGGAAATCTTTCCAGGAACCTGCAAGCATACTAGTTTTAAAGGTGTGGACATTGAGGTTCATAGACTTGAATTAATAAACTACTCAAGGCCCTTTGGCCCACTGGGGTCAGATTATGTGCTAAATAGTGGGGAGGAAAGTAAAGTGAAGGAGCAAACAGTCTAGTTCCTTTCCTGGCTGTGTAAGTGATCTAGATCTACAAAGGAGTCATCAGGGACTTAATTCAGAGACACCGTGACTAAGAGCAAAAATGTCATTCCCCAGGGAGGAGAGTTTGAAGCAGGTGGGCCTCTGATGTCACATTGTGTGGGTGGCCACACACATTGCTCCTGTCATCATTGCCCCCTCTCTCCACTCCCCTAAATCTCTGCATAGTGCTTCACAGCTTTTGAAGTTCTGTCACATTATATCATTTGATCCTTACCAGATTTTTATAAAGCGGACCAAGCAGGGATTATTTCCTGAATTTTATAGACAAAGGAACTGAGGTCCAGAGAGGTGGTGATTTATCTAAGGCAGTAAAGGGCAGAGCTCAGACTAGGGCTTTATTATTTCTATACTCAATAGTTGTTGTTGTTGTTGTTTCTTTCTTTCTAACACATGAAGCCACCAAGTAAAGATAGAGTTGGGTAGTGCTGATAAGAACAAATCCTCTAAATGAAACTGTGAGGCCCAAATAAATTCTGATGTTGCAATATTAATTAAGTACTTAGAACTCCTTTGATCTACTCCTCAGTCTCAATTGGTGACCTACCATGATACTTGAACGTTTTCCTCTTGTCTGCTCCCCAGGTTATTAATTACTTACTTCCGTCGTTGTGAACACTTGTTTTCCCCATTATTGACTCCTAAGCAATGAACTACTAACCACAAGTTTGGCAGTTCAAACCAAACAGCCACTCCTTGGGAGAAAGAGGAGGCTCTCAGCTCCCATGAAGATTTATAGCCTTGGAAATCCTATGACTCAGAATAAACTTCATGGCAATGGGTTAGACTTGCTTTTTTCCTAATTGCCTGGTTACTCTGAAAGTTTAATGTCACAAATATAAGGTCTCTCCGTTTATGTATATATGTGCTTTATACATAAAATGAGTATGATTTTAAACACACACACCCATCTTTATCAGTTTTTGGTCTCCATTAAACATGATATAGCTCGTAACTGTGAACTGATTTTAAACAAGAGAATAGAAGGGAAGGAGACAATGAAGGAGGAGTTAAACAAGACACAGTTTGAATCATGAAACTGAAGGTGGTCCTCAGTTTCCTAACAACTATAGCTTTCCCTAGTAATAGATCCATGAGTTATGGTTTAACTTTGACCACAGTATTCTGAAGATCCCCTACCCAACACTGGGGCAGAACATACCTGAATCCTTCTGTGAGGGAATCATAGGGAATAGGTTGTGACTTGGAACAAAGTCAGCTTTTCATTTTCTAATTCCCTAGGTGCAAAATACAGTGTTCCCACTGACCAAGCATATTCTCTGTGGAGTGGGGTGGGGTCTCTAAGGAAACCTACCCCACTTCCCTTGTGGGAAGTTTGGTAATTTTCAACTTTACCTATTGATAAATAACAGCAAAGGAGAACGTTTTGGAAATTACCTTTACTTTTCTCCCCCTCATAAACTCCATATTTTGCCCAGCAAACCAGAGAGCTAGCTGGACAGCCAGACATCACCACTACAGATGAAGGAAGAGAGGCCACCTGATGGGGACTGACTGGCCTCTCGATGCGGTAGCTCCACTCCCAGAGAACAGTGCCCTCAGTGCGTGTTCTTCTTACATTTATTTGAGTAGCATCAAATCATGACTGTTAGTACACAGAGAAAAACCATCTTTAAATAAACACCAGAAAATCTGTTACAGCTGAAATGTATGCTTAATGTCCCGGGGGCCAGTATTGTTTAATATTGCCGATACTAAATAAGAATTTGGGAGATGGATCACAATTGCAAGCTGTGTAGTAGCTTTTCACCTTCAGGAATTGACTACTATCAAAGAGCTCACGTGTGGAAATGAAGTTTGTTTTGTCATCAAAGACACACATGGGCAATGCTTTATTAGGTCATGTGAATAATGGAGAGACAGTATCAAACTTGCACGTATACACAATGTGTGTGCGTATTCCAGCAGTAGGACACATTTACCAGAGCTGCCTGACCACTGAGGTAAACCCAAGTCAAATAAAAGTCAGATCACAGTCAAACACTAAGTAACCAAAGTCTAGACCAGATGGACAGCTGCAAAGAAAACCCCATGTCCAGTCCTCCAGACTGTTTTCATTAAAGGCATTGGCTTTCTAAGAGCAGACACTATCTGCCTCTTTAACCAGTAAACCAGTTACCATTGAATTGATCATGGCCACCCCATGCATATGTGAACTTCTTTGCCACATAGGCTTTAATGACTGATCTTTTGGAAGCAGATCTTCAGTACTTTCTCTTGAACTGTCTCTAGATAGATTCATGCTACCAATCTTTCAGTAGTAGCTGAGTGCATAACAGTTTATACCATCAATGGACCCTCTCCATTTAGGCTCTTAGGTTATCTATTTCATCCATAACAGACAACAACAGGTGGATGGATTTAACAGAAATTTATTCTTTCACAGTTCACAGTTTAGGAGACTAGAAATCTGAATTCAGAGGACTGGCTCTGGAGAGAGGTCCTTATTTCCTTTTAGCATCAGTAGGCCCAGCATTCCTTGGAGATCACCATGTACCTTTACATCAACCATTCACTGGATCTAGCAGCTTCACAGTGCAGGCAGCCTAGGTCCAAAGGACATAATCCACTCCTCATTTTCTTTTTCCTTCTATTGGGTTCCTCTTCTCTGCTAGAGTCTTGCTCCTTTGTCTCTTGTAAGATAAAAGATGTTTCATGTCACACTCTTAGGAAGCTCCTGTATATCGGATCAGGATCATGATGGGATTAAGAGTGGTGTACTCCATTCTTGATTCTCTTATTGGTTTATAACATCAGATCAGATCATGGGGGATCATTACATAACTGCCAAGCCAAACTGACACATATTTTGGGGATATACAATTCAATTCATGGCAGGCTCAAGGCTTTCAGAAAGTCAAATTACTTAGGAATCATCCAATTGCAGAAGAAAATGGATAAAATGTCTTCAGAGAATGACAACCCTAGATGTATGTTGGCTCAACCCTTTGTGACGGTGTCGCCTTCTCTTATTTATATTTTATGTAAAAAAGCAAGAACAGAAAAATAATAAATGTATGCAGCACCTATTATGTTATAGACACTGTTCTTGGCACTTTATAAAGAATAACTTATTTAATTCTTAATAATAACTGATTAACTCTAAGAACAGCTCTATCCTATTCCATAGAGGAAGGAACTGAGGATCAGGAAGGTTAAGTAACTTTCCAAAGCCTCTCAGAATTGAACCCATGTATTTTGGCTCCAGAGTCAAAGCTGGGCATGTCCTGCTATGCTAAGTAACCTTGGGCAAGTTAATGAACTTCTCTAAACTGCAGTATACCTATGTGCAAAATGGGGGAATCTTAATACCCTTCAGTACAAGGAGGGATAAAGATTTGTTGCAGTGTTTAAATGAGAAGCATTTTTGCAGATGTCTGTGCTATATAATGCTGCTACAACAGATATACCACAAGTTGATGACTTTAACAACCAGTAATTTGTTGTCTCACAATTAAGAGGCTAAAGGTCCAAATTCTGAGTGCCGATTCTAGGGCTACACTTTCTATTTGTCCGCCTGGGGAAAGGTCCTGTGTCCTTTCATTGTCTGTAGGCTCAGCATCCTTTGGCATTAGTCTTCCCCAGGATCTAGAAGTTTCACAGTGCAGGAACCTCAGGTTCAAAAGATGAATTCCATGCCTGGCTCTTGTATCTTGGCAGTAGTAGGTCCCTCTTTCTCTCTTCAATTTCCTCTCCTTTTATATATCAAAAGCAATTGACACATCCAACCCTGTAGATTTCATCTGGCCTTATTAACATTATGTTGTTGTTGTTGTTGTTAAGTGCCGTCGAGTCGGTTCCGACCCATAGCGACCCTGTACAGGGTTTCCGAGGGTGTAAATCTTTACAGGAGTAGAAA
>NW_006408611.1:3664391-3666724 GCF_000296735.1 Chrysochloris asiatica
TTAAGGTCAGCGGTTCGAAACTACCAGCTGCTCCGCGGGAGAAAGATGAGGCTTTCTACTCCCGTAAAGATTTACACCCTCGGAAACCCTATACAGTGGAATGACTAAGCTTAGGCTTCCATGTAGTCATGTGGAGATCTTTCCCCCCCTTTTTTTTAATTTCTCATCTCTTGAAGTACAGAGCTAATCTTTGTTTGCAAAGGACACTGAGATATCTCTAAAAGACATGTGGTGAGCACACAGTGTTGTTTATTTCTTTTGGTGAGTTGATCTTCCCCCATCCCCATTGAAAGGTTTCTTTTTAAACTGCTGCAGAGAAACACCATCATTTCTCTTTGCTGTCTCAAGAGAGTCATAAAATGCTATTGGCTATTAGCTGAAATGCTGCCTCTTGGCTCCATTGATCCAAGGGGATTTGGGATCCCCAGGGTGATCAGAGATTGATTATACACAAGTTATATTCAGAAATGTCCCTCAGTGCTTGCTGAGAATATGCATTGTTAAGGCAGTGCATTATCAAGGTTTGGGCCAGGGCTATGAGCTCATTGGAAATTCAAACACTAAGTGTGGCATGTGAGGCTGTTAAGTGATTCACTGGTGGAGGTGAAGTCATTGGTGCTCATGAAAACCGCAGCATCTGCTTTGATGAGAATAAAGTTGGTGCGACCCTCCAAATTAGTCTTTGGGGCTATGAAGGATGAACGAGTGAAGGGGATGAGCGTCTCACAGAAGGGTTTAATCTGCAATACATTAATCAGCAAAGGAGAGAGAACTTGAAAGTAATACTGAAATAGGCCATTAAATGCTTTTAAGTAGTCTTTCTTTCGCTTTCTTTCTTTCTTTTCTCTCTCTCTCCCTTTTTCTCTTTCTTTCTTTCTTTCTTGAGTTTGTGCGTTGTGTCTATGAGATAATAAGAATAAAGGACAAATATTGAGGTTTGCTTGGAATGTGAGAACTACACACAAAAGTTGTTATCATGGTTAAATGCTGTGCAGTCGGTTCCAACTCATAGCAAACCTGAGTAAGGTTTCCAAAGAGCAGCTGGTGGACTGCAGTTAGCAGTCCAGTGCTGATCCTACAGTGCCACACCAGGATTCCAAAGGTAGCAACCTCATGAATTCATTTGTAGAGGTAAACCATGCAAGTGTTGGAGCTTTTGATGAGTACCATTTTGTATGCATGGCGTTCCTTCAATGACAGCATGTCTCATGAGCTGTAACAGAGGGTGACAGGTTATCTATGCTTCTCCTTCTCCTCACTCTGTGCCCTGTGTGGCCTGTAGGGAGATGAACATTTCTCCAGCCTCTGCATATTCTGTATAGTTACTGAGAAGGAAGGAGAGAAGGGAAGAGAAAGGGAAGGAAAAGCGTAATAAGACAGGAGGGGAAGATAGAGAGGTGGGAGAGGGGAAGAAAAAAGGAAGAGACCAATAATAATTACTGAATGGTTAATTCCAGCATTATGCCAAGTATGTACATGCATTTTCTCAATGTCCCTGACCATGGCACAGATAGTGTGAGTTGAGCTATATCATTCATGGCAACACAAGCAGAAGGAATTGTGACTACTTTAGGAGTCCTTGTGTGGTGCTGTGTGGGACCCAAAGGTCAGTTTGAACTGCAAGGTCGGCAGTTCAGATTCACCAGCCACTCCTCAGAAACCCTATAAAGAGTCGCTATGAGTTGGAACTGAATCGGTAGCACTTAACAACAACAGCAACAACAATCTAATAGCAGCTACAGCAAGTGTCATTGTAAATGTAGCAGAGCTACCTTAGTTCTTTGGAGTGTGCTGGCTCCATAGGATAAGTACTGGCCTGTGAACTACAGAGTCCACAGTTCAAGTCCACTAGTTGCTCCGCTGCAGAAAGATGAAATTTCCTGCTCCTGCAAAGATGTAAAGCCTCATAAACCCTATACAGTATTGCTGTGCTTTGGAAATGACTTGACAGCACTTAACATCAACAACCTAACTTCTTATCTGATAAAGTAAAATGACACTGAGTTGATTCCAAATAGTAATGCTGCTTAGGGGTTCCAAGTCATGGCTGCAGGGTTTGAACAATCAGTCTTGTGGTTAGCAGTCCAGTGCTTATTCTACACGGCCATACATTCTTTTTTTTTTAACATGATTTTTATTTTATTTTCTAATTTAAGGTTTTTATTGTGGATTGAGTGAAAGTTTACAGGGCACATCATCAGTTTCACATTCAACAATTCATATGACTTGTTTCATTACATTGACTATAATCCCCTCCATATACCATCAGTTAAAAGTATTTCTCTTTATCCACTTTAGCTTTTTTTAAAAAAACACACAAACAAAAAACCCCA
>NW_006408611.1:3677609-3743529 GCF_000296735.1 Chrysochloris asiatica
AGAAAGCCTCATCTTTCTCCCGCGGAGCAGCTGGTAGTTTCGAACCGCTGACCTTAAGGTTCGCAGCCCGATTCGTAACCACTACGCTACCAGATAGAAGAGAGGATTTACAACACACAGGATAATCACATCAGATCAAAGTTGATCACATCAGATGACATCATGAGAGTGATTGCATCTTAGTGAATCTCCTCATGAAGGTGATAACAACATCTTAACTGCCAAACCACTGAGAATCCTGACCCAGCAAAGTTGACACAAAACCTTAGCTTTCACAGCAGGTTACCAGACACGTGTTGTTGTATAGTCCATTTACACTTATAAGGACCCCATGTAACAAAGGAGAACTGCCTTATGAGGTTTTCTTTGCTGTAATCTTTATGGAAGCCAGTCATCCAGCTTCTCTCCCACAGTGCCACTGTGTGGGTTTGAACTGCCATTCTTTCAGTTTGTATCCAAGCACTTTCCTATTGTGCCGCCAGGGCCCCTTGCCAGGTACATAGTAACATGTGTAATGAATGCTCCCATGTGAGAGTTGCTCTTCATAATAGAACCAGGAAGACATGGATGCTTTTTCTGTGTACTGTGTCAGGGTGAATGTTTTGCTGATACCTCGCCTTCACTGGTGCTATCATTTGCAAGTTTAATTTTTCTGTGATTCATTCAATAAATACATAAAACTCTTTGAAAAAGAAATGATGTGCTAATTTGATTGAGTTTATAATACTATTGGAACTAAAAAATCCATAACTTGTGCTATGTTGCCTTTAGTTGCATTTCATTGACAAAAGGTTCTACTCTTTTTTCCCCCTACAATATGGATACGTATGTGTGTGTGTGTGTTTTTTCCTTTTATACCTTTGTGATTTTTGAAATAATGTGCAAAAAGGGATCAATATGAGAGACTTTGATAAAAGTATCCTGGACAGAAAGTAAAATGTGAAGCTGAATGCCAAGAAGGACCATTATTAAAAACAAAAAAAAATATAGAACCAACTGCAGGGAAATATAGATTTCACTGCAAATGCAATCACTATGGAGTAGAGACAGTGAGAAGATATCACAGAGGGGGTACTTGTTCTGCAGCTGAGGGACAAATGACAGGATTGCCTTGGTCAGCTAAAGACAGATTTTTGCATGGTTCCATTAATTATGTGTAACTTGGCTTTTCCAGACCTTTCTGTGGCAGTCTAACCCAAGCTCTTGCTTGTCTGGGAGCATTCCACTTTATCAAAGGCTGTCTACAATCTGAGATAGAAGTATTGGTCATCCAGGGTTTGCAATACTGAGCATTCTTAATTGATGACAAACATACTGATGGCAGACACCTAATAGAAAATGATTTTTAAAGAGGACCTTGGTTTAAGAAGTCAAAATATGATGGAAGATTCTATCTTTATACTGGCTTTATTTTAAGCACTGTAAACTGTTGGCGGATCTAGCCTTATACGTAAATAATCACGTGTGTTGTTTCATTTGAAAGAGACAAAGAAGGATTTCCTGGCCAAATATGTCACCCAACTGTTCCAGTGTCTGAAATTCAAGCATTAGAGAGAACAATTTCTTTAGGTTATTTCCTCCAGAGAGCCTTGTGTAAGCTGAAAATGACTCTGGGTAGAATTGTTATCACCATTCCTTCCTCGGTGTTCTTCTAGAATGTAGTTTTCGGATTCTTTGAAGAGTTGGCAGACAGAACAAACATTTTGGTGCAAGGGATATTTGGAAAGAGTTGCTATCTATTTGGACATCTCAGAGCTGGTTCAGATTACTCAATCATCAAGGTAAGCATGGGTTTACTTGTGCTGATTTAGTAATCTGATTGGAACAATTTCACCTTTTTTACCACATCAAAGATTCTGCTTCAAGGTATTGCTGGCATTTGTTTCTCTCCCAAGCATAGACTACCTTCCTACACAATTAAAGCCTCTTTTCTAATTTATAATTCCTGGCATGGATAGAGTACCCAGTAAGCAGGTATAGGTTTGAAAAACAAGTGAAACTGTACACTCTAAATTAATAAGTAAGCTTGTGCCTAAGTTGCTTACTGGGTACAAGTAAGCCTGAATTTACCTTGTGAGCTGGTATTCTGCCCCTGTCTTAAAAGCATCATCATGAATGCACCAGGTACATATAGCAAAGAAAAGAGTCATGCATGGGACAGTGGCATAAATGGGCTGTGGTAGCATTGATGACAGGTTTAATAATTGTCCAGACTCCGCTTGGAGAAGGAGAAACTTTAGGAGAGTGTGTTTTATATGTATTCTCCAGGATTCCCTTGTAAGAGTTACGGATTTTTGTCTTTTGAACAGGGCTAGACTTGTCTCATAAGGACACGCCAATCAGAGAAGGAAAGGAAAGTAGATAGGAGGGGGAGGACTCCTAATTTAGAAGAGGTAGTCTTGGGTTCCAGGCCTGGGTGTAGGTGAGGAAAGTTACTTAACTTCTTCTGATCTGAGACTTGTTGCCTACAAAGTGGGTAAAGTTTGTGTCTGTCTGTGAGATTGTTGGCAAAATTAAAATAAATGAAATAGTGAATGTGAACAGCACTTTGTGAACTTTAAAACACATTACTAGCACACCCACACTTGTGTAACTCTCACATCAGAGGTAGGGTCTCTTTACTTACCACCGGCCCTGCTCATCCAGTCACAACCCACCAGGTATTTTTAAAGAGCCGTAAATCAGAAAGGTGAGCAACAGAGCTGTATTCTTTCACCCTATGTATTCAACTTGTATGCCCAGCAAATAATCCGAGAAGCTGGGTTATATGAAGAAAAACATGGCATCGGAATTGGAGGAAGACTGATTAACAACCTGTGATATGCAGATGATACAACTTTGCTTGCTGAAAGTGAAGAGGATTTAAAATACTTACTGATGAAGATCAAAGAGCACAGCCTTTGGTATGGATTGCATCTCAATGTAAAGAAAACAAAAATCCTCACCACTGGACCAATCAACAACGTTAATATAAATGGAGAAAAGATCAAAGTTGTCAAGGACTTCATTCTTCTTAGATCAACCATCAATACTCATGGAAGCAGAAGTCGGGAAATCAAACGACGTATTGCATCAGGCAAATCTGCTACACAAGACCTTTTTAAAACGTTTAAGAGCAAAGATGTCAGCTTCAGGACTAAGGTGTGCCTGACCCAACCCATTGTATTTTTCAGTAACCTCATATACATGTGAAAGCTGGACAGTGAAAAAGGAAGACCATAGAAGAATTGATGCTTTTGAGTTGTGGTGTTAGAGAAGCATATTGAAAGTGTCATGGGCTGCCAAAAGAACCAATAGATCCATTTTGGAAGAAGTGCAGCCAGAGTGCTCTTTGGAGGCCACGATGGCCAAACTTCATCTTTCATACTTCGGACATATTGTCAGAAGGGACCCCGTCGCTGGAGAAGGATACCATATTTGGTAATGTGGAGGGTCAGAGAAAAAGAGGAAGATCCCCAGCGAGATGAACTGGCAGAGTGACAGCATCAATGGGCTCAAGCGTGGCAACAATTGTGTGGCTGGCCCAGGACTGGGCAGTGTTTCATTCTGTTGTGCAGAGGGTCTCTATTAGTCCTTGCTGACTCAATGGCACCTAACAACAACAACAACAACAATCAAACTTGGGGATCTGGATGTTGAATGAGCTAGATATGCAGTGATTCTCACCTGGGAAGCTTAAAAAAAAATCTCCACTCCAATGCCACACCCCACACTAATTAAATCAGCCTTTCTTGGGGTATCAGTGCTTATTAAAGCTTCCAGATGATACTAATATGTAGCCAAGGTAAAAAACTGAGAAGCCGTCTCGTAGCTGAGCAAAAGAGAATGAAGGCTACAGCTAAGCCATGATTTTTCCCTCTTATATAGCAAGGGGAAAAAAAAAAAAAAAAGCTTTCTAACATTGCAATTAAAAGACGCAAACAGCCCACATGCTAGATCAGAATAAAGACAGAAATGACTGAAAAAGATTGAGGCGTCATCGAACCACAGAGACTTATGATGATTACTTGAGCAACAGATCTTGAAACATCTTTCCATCATAATTTTTCTCTTCTCCTCTCTTCTTTTCCTCTCTTCCTTTCTCTCTTCTCACCTCTCTTTCTCCCTGTCCATCTCTGCATCCCTCTATCCCTCTCTTTTTCTCTCTCTCAATTAAAGGGCTCTGAATTCCTAGTAGCAATTTTGGCAACTCACCCACATACAATTTTGCTACATTTAAGTGCCATTGAGTCAGTTCTGACTGATAAGGACCCTGTATAGGAGCAGAAAGCCTCATCTTTCACCCTCGGAGTAGCTGGTGGTCTCGAACTGCTGACCTTATGGTTCGCAGTCCAGTGCTTATTCTACAGAGTCACCATGCTCCTCACATACACATATAATTAACTACTTTAAGAGTCCTGTACAAATTCTTTCTACACTTCCCATCTCCCTGTGGCTTTCCTCTTAGCTGACTGTGCCTGTCTCCGAGCACACCTCACGTGTGGGTAAGTGTGGGTACATGAATGTATCCTCTTTAGGATTTCCCACGATCACGCCCAGCATTCTCTCAAAAACAGTTTTCCCCACCCACATGCCTGAGTGTTGTCATGTTTTCCTTGATCCCCACCCACCATTCTGAAGACCCTGTCTCCCTGTGATTTTCTCTGTACCTTTGAGAAATTCTTGTGCAGGCAAGTCTTGATCAATTAGTATGTGTCTGGGGAATGGGAGTTCATGTGAATTGTAAATTTCTGGTTAAGTGATACTAGCTTGAAAACCACTTTTACTTCAGGTTTTATTGTTGTGGAAAATGATCTTTAACAAAGCAAAGACGTAGAAGGTCTCCTGAGAATGTCTGGATGATTTCTTAAATCTTTGAAAAGACAAAGAAACAGAGGTCCATTGAAGTAAGGTGATTATCTGATGATCACAAATTATGTCCTTTAAAGTACCAAATTGAAAGATCAAGTCTCCTGATTTTTAGATCCTGTTCCTTCTAAGGGTGGTGAATTCACAAGTCTCTTAGCTCGCCAGGCCTGCAGAAGAGTTTTAGTTAACCAGAAGCTGTTAAATGTGAATTACCTTCTAAAAAGAGAACTCTCCCTATTCCCTTATTATGCCATCTGCCTGTGAACTTCACTCATCTGTGTTGCCCGCCTGGCCTCAAAAGTATTGTAGTTTGAGGTACCTGCCTCTCAAGACCATCTTCTTTTGAAGTTTGAGATCTTAGATCACTTCGCTGACTAACTAGGGACTCCTGGTGTGGTGCTATAGCATCAGTGCTGGACTGCGATCCACAAGGTCGGCAGTTCAAACCCACCAGCTGGTCTTTTGAAACCCTAGACAGGGTCACAATGAACTGACTCAATGATACTTATCAAAAATAACAATTCCTCACTAGAATGAGCACATTGATTTTAAAAATTGAGGCTCATGCCCACCTCAAAGACGCCCCAGGCTTGGTTGAAGGAAGAAAAAGCTCAGACAGGTGGGCTGAATTACACTTCCTGGAAGGAATATTATGTTTCTCATTTGCCTTCTTGTTAATTAAATCTCCACTGTTAGCTTGATTTGATTTTTATTTTCTGTTTTCTAAATGAGGTATTGCTTAAGAAAAAGTGGGTCAATTGAGGGTTCTAACTAGTTTTGTCCCAGTTAATTTAAGTTTTGCCATATGTTCTTTGAGAAGCATGTGCTAACTACAGCTCCTTTTGCCTGATTGGCAACCAACCTGAGGGTTTTAAATTTAGGCGTCTAGTTTCCTAGCAAGAACTAGAAAGATTAAAAGGCACAAGATCTAGGTGTACCAAAACCTAATTCTTCAGAAAGGCCCCTTCACGCACAGCATGTTGGTTCAGCTAGCCTATTTTAGACCATGAAACAAGGCTTTACAATCTTGACATTTTGGGCGAAATACACACACACACACACACACACACACACACACACACAACTGAAGGGGCTTCAAAATTTTCTTAGAAAAATGGAATTAAAAGAAAATGGATTCTTCTCTGTGAACTTTTTAAAGTCCTCTCTTGTGTGGGTGTGTGTGTAGTTGTTGTTGTGATGTGTCATTGAGACAGTTCCGACCCAGGGTGACCCTGTGTACAACAGAACAAAACACTGCCCATCCTGTACTCCCCAGTCACACTGGTAATCCAGCTCCTTTAAGCGCTTCCTCTTTTTCGGTGACCCTCTACTTTACCAAGCATGACGTTCTTTTCCAGAGATCAACTCCTCCTGACAAAATGTCCAAAGTACATGAGACCAAGTCCCAACATCCTTGCTTCTAAAGAGCATTCTGGCCGTTTCATATGCTATTCAGGTAATCCATGGTAGGTTCAATCTTCCTCAGATACATCAGTGCTTCTCTGGTCATCCTTATTTATTGCCCAGCTTTCACATGTATATGAGCCAATTAAAAAATACATATATATGTCTTTTTTTGCTGTTTTTGAAAAAGGTATCCTACGCATGGTAGACTGTTATGTAGCATGCTTGACCTTTACGCATTAGATGCATATCCCCACCCTATTACCAAATAGACATTATCAAAATGTCCACTGGCAGCTTCACCCCTAGTTGACAATCAGTGTCATAGAGTTCTGGTGGTGGCAGTAGTATCTGTGTTCTATCCAGGTGGTTCTGACTCATCGCAACCCTGTATAGGACTTCCAAGGTTGTAAATCTTTATGGGCACAGAGAGCCTCATTTTTCTCCCATGGAGCAGCTGGTAGATTAGAACTACTGACCATGCGGTTAGCAGCCCAATTTGTAATCCACTAGGCTACCAGACCTCCATATAGAGGTAACATTCATTTAATCATACAAAAGAAAATGCAGACATATTTCTGACAGTAACATATGGATGTCTCTGAATCCCAAATCCTTTGTTAAGATACTAGACTGGATGACTACTGGACCTTTCTGCTACAGGCCTGTGCAAGGCCTCATCTGTTGGGAGTACCCTGAATTACACAGTTACTAGGAGCCGGAGCAAACAAAGTTGGTGCCAGAATTTCGGAGTCCTAGAATTGTACCGGAGTCCTGATATGGCGCTGTATGGTAAGCACCACACTGCTAACTAAAAAGTCGCCGGTTCATACCCATCAGCTGCTCCTTAGAAATGTATACAGGTTTCTATGAGTCAACAGTAACAATACCAAGCATTGAACCCAAGTTATTCAACAAGAATGCATTGCGGTAGAGACTTAAAATGGCAGCATTTATATTGTGGCCAATTACCACATGCATGGCATGGATGGCGAGGCAGCCAGAAGGATGTATCTACTAATGAAAGTTGAGAATCTAGCCCGTTTTTGTGTTGTGTGCTGCGATGAACAGCATATATCTCCTTGTGTCCTGGCTTATATTTCCTGTGGATGTATACCAAGTCGAGGGATTGTTGGATCATAAAAGACAGAAGGCTGTGACACCGGAGGAGCCGGAGCAGAACCAAGAACCAGAGCACCAGACAGAGCAGTGGACTTCCCAGCCCAGGGAACAAGGAAAGCTGTGTGACTTTGGGTAGGAAGTTTGCTTGTAGAGTGGGGTACCTCCAGGCACATAACTGGGAAAGCTGGGTTTGCTGGTTTACTGATCTAGAGTTGAATGCCTTCAGGCTGAGGCTTTTGGTACAGTGATGTGTCCTACGGGCACTTATTTAACCAGCAACTGACTAGAACAACTGTGCCCAGAGCATTTCTGACCCCAAATTGTAACTTCCCTATTAACCCCATAACTGTGAAGAAAGCAGAATGCATTCAGTGGGTATGAGCTCTATACCCAAACTAGTCCTAAACTCTTTTGCTGGGTGAAGGAGTAGTTACTTCAAGGAAAGAAAAAACAATGTAGCAAAAAGGGCACCAAAACAGACCTCACTGCTTTCCCTATCTGGGTGAGTTTGCATCAAGTACCGAACCTCTGTAAACCTTGGGTTCTTCATCTAAAGATGAGGAGATTCTTTGTACCTCACAAATTGAGATCTAGGTAAAGGCATCTACAATGTAATCACTCAATATATTTTATTTCCTTCCATCCATATCTTTCTCATCTCTACCATTCCCCCCCGCCCCCAACACACAAATAGTACATCCACTTAGATAACACAAGCACACATACAGCGGGCTGGCATAGCGTGCCCATGCATTTACATCGTGTACATCTTGTGACATCTCAAGAAGTCAATTTTGGTTCCATTCACCAATAGTTTGATAACGTTACTTTTGATCGTATTTGTATACTAAAGGCATAAACCAAGCTAAGTAGTCATGGATTGAGTTTGAGAGTTTCCTGCTAATCAGAAAATAAACACCTGAAACTGTGAGTTTGCTGTGGGGTACTTTGCAGCCAGGCCTGAAGGCAGTGAAGTTCCTTGTAGCTGATCTGTGCCCAGCAGGTACATCTCACCAGACAGGTGGAGGGCTGTGTGTGGGGCTGGTACAGCCCAAGCACAGGCTATTTCTGTAGTGGGTGGGGGCCATTTCCCATAGTTGCTCAGAGACCCTGGTGTTGGTCCCACTTGAGACTGGACAGCTGGATGGTGGGGGTGCAGATGTACATTGCCCCAGTCCTACAGGGCTCCTGGGAAGCCAATCAGACCTGTCTCATCCAAGCCAGAGACACATGACCCCCTCTGTACTCTGCTGCATTCATGTGGGCAGGATATTCAAACTGCCTGAGCACAGTGACTGGTCAGCTGGGTGGCAGGCAAGAATTCCCTCAGCTGTGGTGCACATGCTTCGCCCACCTGAGTTGTCACTCTAGCCCTGACCAGGGCTGTTTAGGGGATGGGAACAGTTTTTTTTATTCCTGCATTTGAGAAAGCAGTTTTTACAGACCAAGGAAGGAATCCTGCTGGGAGAGGGGCTGCCTAGAAACTCAAAGGCAGGTTGGTGAGGTTCTGCTGCTGGGAACCAAATCTCTGTATCAACAGGACCAGAAGGAAGACTTAATATTAAATCTGTTGGACAGCAGAAAAAAAAGAAATTGAAGTCAGAAAGATGTATATATATATATATATATACACCATGCTTATGAAAATAACATATGGTGGTTGCTAGGTATGCAAAAACGTATAGTGTATGCATTACTTTCGTACAATAAACCTTAGAGATGTAAAAGGTAAACCCTTGTTTTGGATTACTGAAAACAAAAGTCCTAAGGAATCACGTCCAATTGAAGACGGTCAGGAGATGATGTCCAGTCAGGAATAAGAATTTTGTTTCCTGGATCCTTGGAAAAGAATCACTGTACAGCATGTTTTTGATGGTGAAATGCATATATACTAAATATTCTCAAATGACAGTATTGTCATATGCTGGCTCTTACCACTGTTGCATGATATGAGGGACCAGAAGATCCTCTAGCCTGTAGAGTGTCCCCTGACTATTCACAAATGCCTGAAAATACAGATGGCCGTATCAATCCTTTAACACCTTAATTGTTACTGATTTTGTTGGATTCTTTCCTGAGAGAAGGAAGAAGAAGAAAGAAATTAGGGTAATTAATGCTTGCGGGGAGTCATGTGATGTGACGGTTTACGTGTATACAGTTACATATATAGACATACATTTGGTTAGATATGTATAAGTATGTATATGTATATGGAGGGATATGCACCTTCCCTAAACTTCATTTCCAAAGCCTGTTTAACAATTGTTCTAGCTAATTTCTTGTTATTTTGCTTTCCACCAATGGGAAACCCAAATCAATCAACATAACTACTGATCTAGAGGAGATAATTATTTGGACTTCCCTGAACCACTGTGATATCTATTCTTCAAAGCAGATAGAAATTCTGATCTTCCCATTTTCTGCTTTCTGTGAGAGTTCCTTTTTATAAGGTCATTCCAGATAGAGGACAGGCAGCAAACTTGTTGGTACATTAGTTAATATAACCCAGAAAAGCAGGTGGTCCTTAATATTTCAGTGATCTGTGTGTTGTTGTTTGGAAAGTATGAGAGGAATAACAAGTGACATTTGCCCCTCTAATTACTTACACATACTCATAAATGTGTTGTTGGTGCTAAATCATACCAAATGTCTGCCTTCCTGGAGGCAGGGGAAAAGTAAGCATTCTTATACTTTGAAGTGCTTGGTAGAATATAAACACAGGTGTTTTGTTTGTTTTAAAAGCTCTCTTTCCCTAGAATGACCTTGTGTGTGTGTGTGTGTGTGTGTGTGTGTGATGGCAACTTTATAGTCTTGGAAGCATGGGGCAGGTTGTGGAGTACCTGGTCTGGCTACCTTGGCTGAAGACAGTCAGGGATGCAGTTTCTCTGAGAACAGATCTAAGGATGGTTTTCATTTGATCTACTCCTTCTGGCACAATTTAAAAAAACTACTAGGTCTAAAACTGGCTTGCAACTGTCTTTTGTCATTTACAAAAGCTTTTACATATATGTTATTGTTGTTAAGTGCCGTCGAGTCGATTCCAACCCATAGTGACCCTATATAAGGTTTTTGAGGAGCAGCTGGTGAGCTTGAACTGCCAACCTTACAGTTCAAATGGCTTTGTAGTCTGGTGCTTTAATCGACAGCGCCACACCAGGACTCCTTTACATATATTCTATCTCTCTCTCTCTCTCTCTCTCTCTATATATATATATATATATATATATATTCAAAAAACCCCAGTAGCATCACTGAACTTTAATCAGCTACAAAGGTACTGCATATGGAGGGTTAATCCATTGCAATGTCCAGGCAGAGACTTGAATTGAGGCCTTAAATTCTTTTCAGCTCACACAGGATAATGCGATTAGCACCCTCTGTAGGAAAAACAACAAAAAATGTTCTACACCCTTAAAAATTAGATTAACTGCCTGTAGTTTACTTAGCGGGGTCAGAGCATGTTTCTTGAAGTTTAGAGATTAATTAATATGAGAGAGAAAAGATTTCAAGTGTCACAAAATCTTAGTTAAAACTACTATTTTCCCTTATCCATGACTTCTCCCTCCCTCTGCCAGTCTCCATAGCAAGAGTCATATGAGCATGATGATATGATGTGAGCTAAATCCTCCTCTGTAGAAAACATCTTTGTGTTTGCTTGCTTACATAGACACACTATGCAGGAATGTAGACACACACACAAGGTAAGAACAGGGTTTCTGTAGCCATCGTTTGCTTTCAAGGCTTCAGCCATGAATAAGTTCCCTCTTCATCATGATCTTTCATTAGATTTACTTTGACTTCAGTATCTTTTACATACAGGGTGTTCAGTTGTTTGGGTGGGTATAGAGGAAGTAACTGCATAAAACAAGACACGATTAGTTTCTCTTTCTCATGGCCAATTAAAAAAAAAAAAAAAAGAAAGAAAGAAGTCTTTGGATCAGGCGATAAAATCTAGAGTTTCCAATATTCATATTGGTGGTGGTGATGGTGATGCTAAGGTGAGCTTGCAGTTATGATGTTTGCCAGAAAGGCTTTGCTTCTGGAAGCTTTCCCTCAAAGCACACCAACACACAAGCCTTAATGCACCAAGTCAGAGTATCTTTTTGACACTAGATTCCTATACCCTTCCTGTGGAGAGGTTAAATTAATGAGCCCTCCTTCAATTCACACGATTTGGGGATTCAAAAAATAAAGGCATATCTTCCAGAGGAGGACGGGGTACTGAGGTTTAATTATAGATGAGAGGCACAGCCCTGAGAGAACCTTGTTCCTGCCCTCCAAGGGCCATGCTAGTTAAAACAGCAACCTCAAATCATCATGCTTAGATTAAATCCAAAACCTCCTCCTCAGAGTTACCAAACCAAGCACCTTTCTTAACAGTCTGAATACCATATGTGTATGGTATGTGTCAGAATGTCTTGTTTGAATCACAAAGCGGGGTGAAGTTTCCTGGTCTGGAAGAATGAGCTAGGATGTATGTGTTGTGTATGTGTATATCTGTGTTTCAAAGAAGCGCTCTCCATACAATGGACAGCTTAAAAACATGCATAATATTTCTCTTGAACTGCTTCTTAAAAGCAGTATTTTTAGACTTCTTGGTTTCTCCATTGGTGCAAGAGAAACATGCCACCTGCCTGACTGGTACCAGTCTGCATTTCAAGAAGCAGGCTTTGCCTCTCCAGCTTGGTGGCTGGGGGCATTTGCATTTTCAAGGGTGGTGGTTACTGATTTATCCTCATTTCTCTTTCTGTTATTTGGACTTCTTACTTTAAAAAAAAACAACAAAAAAAAAAACCAAACAGGTCAGTTTCTAGTATCATTTAGGTGGGTGAGCACCTGAGTTTGAGAATGACTTCTGAAAATGGACAACACTGTTTCAGTTTTTACCATTTGTCATCCATGACAGTTTCTTTCCATCATATATTTGCTGCATGGTTAACTAATGAAAGACGCCCCTCCCTTTCAATGCACACTCCTCCCCCTTCTTTTTCACCCACATCCACCAACTGCTACTACCACCACCTCCTCACTCTTAGTCCAATAAAAAACCTAAATCTCAATGATGCACCCGGAAATATTTGAGAGGGTAGGAAGGGGCAATCATTGCTCTGAACATCGAAATTAAAAAATAAATAAAAAACACAAGAAAATCGAGCATTACACAAAAAGAGCAATCTCAAATGAAACAAGTTTTCTGTCTTGGGTTACCAAGTGCTCACTGGTCTTTATTATTCCCAATATTCCCCTTTATAATTCCTAGATTCAATAATATGCAAACACATTATCAAATGATGATATCCACTCCCATGAGATCTTGCCAGTCTCTAATGTATTTTGCTACAAGTCATTACCCTGTAGGCCTTTCTCCCTTTGTCTTAGATAGGATTTTCTCATCTTATCCCATAGAAACTAAGAGTGTGTTAGCACTGTTCAGAACTTGAGCTTGCTGCAGTCTTAGACATATTCTCCAGAGCACAGCTTTCATTATGGAGCGTTTGGATTCTGCCTCACTCCTTTCAGCTAAGCTAGAGCAGGAAATGTTGGAGGGGGGACACTCTCTTTCACAAGGGATTATATGAAAAAGGGCACAAATGCTACCAAGTCTGGAGAATCCAGGGGCATAAGAGAATTATGAACAAGTGGCATTTGTGAGATTTTGAATTGATTTGAAAGATGATTACATTATATGCAAAAATATTTTTTGTTCATAGAATAAACTGTCTGGCACTACCTGTTAAGAGCCATTTGCAATGCTCTCTGTCTTAAAAAACTGAGCAGCGATGCCCAATCCTCAGCCCATCTTTCACTTGCTTTGAAGTGATTAGATTGCTACTCTCCATAACCTAAGAATAATGTAAAAGGTCTTGTTAATGCTTAAGTCCTCACTCCTGTGGGTTAAATGAAGCTAAATTACTATACTGACAAGCTTTGTTTGCCCTTCTTAAAATTCCATATGGATTCTTATTACTTTGCTGCTGAATTTTTCTCTGGCCATTGGATTCTCCCCAAGGAAGGGCATTTCAACTGTTGCTTCTCTTGTAACACAGGTAACAATCCATTTAGGTTACACCAGTCTGTAAAAACTGTAAATGCTATTTTATTTTAAACATTTTAGTTTACAAAAAAAAAAAATCAATGATTGGTACCTTTTTACACTCTCAGATTCCTGAATATGGACAGATCTTCAAAGGAAGGAAGGAATTCTCATATGAAATTTAAGACAGACTGTCCTGAAGGTTGTGGGGTGGGGTTTTGTTGTGTTTTATTTCGGTTTGTTTTGTTTTTAAGACACAATAAAGCTAAAATGTCAAGTCCTGGGAGAGATCCCCTTACAGTTTCAGTCAAGGAGCATTAGAGTACAGACAAGGAGACCTCAGCCTGGTGCCCGCCGGCCCGTCCCGGCTGCCCAGTCGTATTTGGTAGTGCACGGGTTGAGAGCCACCGGGACCATCACACCTCGCATTCCCTCGCTGGCTGCTGGTGGCAGGTACAGGAGCCGTACTCGTTGATGATCACCAGAGCTCCTTCAATGTGGTTCGGTTTGTAATCAACGTAGTATTCCTGGGCAGACATGGCAGCCATCTGATGCATGGTCTGCTTCTGCTTTTGCTTTCTGCGCTGCGTGACAAAGCACTGTCTGAGTTGCCTGAGGCTGGCGGGGAAACACTTCCACGACACATAAAGCACCAGGACCACGATGAGGAAGGAAAAAATGAGGGCCATGGTGCCTGTGACCACCTTGTGGATCTGTACCGCGTTCTCAGCGTGCTCGCCGCCAGGGAGAGCCACGGTGGCCGGTTCCGCGGTGCCGTCTGGCTGCCCCTCCTGGCTGTCGGCGAGCGTAGTGACCGGGCCAGCGGGGGATCCTTGATCACTGCGGTTGGTGACAGCCGAAAGTAGGTGGCCACTGGTGGGCTCGGCACCATCCTCGCACAGGTGGAAGGCGTACACTGCATCCAGGACGTCCTCGCCCTGCGCGTACTCGGGGCTGGCACACTGCAAGTTGCCATCATAGCGCCCTTGGAAGTTGCTGAGCCAGGAGGCCAGGGCGCACACGTTGCGCCCGCAGTCCCACAGGTTCCCAGCTAAGGTGATGCTCGTCAGAGACTTCCAGGAGTTGAGGATTCGGGGCTCTATGTAGGTGAGGCGGTTGGAGTCCAGCTGCAAGGACTGCAGGTATGGCACAGTCTCGAACACATGGGGTTCCATGTACTCGATCTCGTTGCCCGACAAGTCCATTTTTTCCAGGTTCCAAACCCAGTCCAGCGAGCTGACCACAATGGCCACCTTGTTCCTACGCAGGCAGAGCGAGTGCAGGGAGATGAGGCGCGGGAAGTGGGCAAAGTTCACCTTGACCAAGTCGTTGTGCTCCAAATGCAGTTCAGTGAGCTTAAACAAGCCAGCGAAAGAGTTGCGCGCCAGGCTCTTGAGCTGATTGTATCCGATGTCGAGAAACTTGAGGCTACGGCAGTCCTGAAAGATGCGCACGGGCACGAACTGGATGGCATTGGCCCGCATGTGCAGCGTGGTGAGCTTCCGCAACCCGTGGAAGAGGTCGGGCGCGAGCGCCTGCAGTTTGTTGTAGGAGAGGTCCACGCTGCGCAGGTTAGGCATGGGTCGGAAGGTGGTGTTGGCCAGTTGGGTGATCTGGTTGGAACTCAGCGTGAGTTCCTTAACTCGGCGCAGTTTCTGAAAGGCGTCTCCCTGCACGGAGCAGATGTGATTGTGATCCAGATAGAGCCACGTGAGCTGCATTAACCCCGTGAACTGGCCGGCGCGCAGCTCCGAGAGGCTGTTGTAGCGCAGGGACAAGCCCAGCAGGCCGGACAGGTTGTGGGGCGCCTCGGTGAGGTTGAGTGCCTCGCAGTACAGCAGCCGCCCCTCGCACCGGCACAGCTGCGGGCACCCGCTGGGGGCGGCGGGCAGCATCTGAAAGCAGGCCCCCAGCAGACACAAGACCACCCCCGAGGGCCTCCTCAGTAGCCAGTATAGACAGAGACCGAGCAGCAGGAAATCCATTAGCGAGAATCTTTCCAGAGAGGCTGGAGAATGTCCATTGGAAGCGCTCGGTCAGAAATCTACATCATATTTTATTCCGAGGGAGGGGGAGGGGGAGAAAAGGGCAAAAATCAAATAAATATAGAGAAATAAAGAAGGACTCCCCCCGCTCCCGAGAAAACACACATTCACCTCTAAGCATGCAGAAAGCTGAGCAGCATAGAAAGTTCACAGCTACGGGAAGATCAAAGAGATGGTGATTTAGTCCATGTTAGATGCTGCAGCAAAGAAAAGGGAGGAAAAAAAAAATCTTCGGGAAAGAATTTAATTAAAAAGTGTCTTACCCACCCTTTTCCAGAGAGTGACAACCTCCATTCAGCTGCTCCCTTTGTGTGCAGGCTAATTATATGCAGGACGACAGAAGACCCCTCTGTGTTTCCGAGGCAGTCCCGGTCCGCGGCCGGCGGATCTGGCAGGCGCACAATGTCTCACTTTGCTGCTCGGCTCGGGGCTGCAAGGGCGGCCGGCGAGGTGGGGAGGCGACTTCTAGGACCCGCAAGTTTCCCAACTACGTGCCGGAGCCCGGGCTTCGCCTTCCTGCCTTCGTCCTTTCCCTCTGCAGTTAGGACTGTGACGTTGTGGTGAGGGAAAAACTCCAAACTCGGGGCTCGCGACTCCCCAGGATTTGACCGTCTGGTTAATGTCCGTCATTGGAAACCACCAGTGACCAGCGCCACTTTTTACTCCGCGGAGACCTCCTGCCATTCGCGCCTGGAGCGGCTGCGGGGAGCGGACTCGCTCATGCTTTGCGGTCGGCGGGCGACTAGGAGGTGCGGGCGGTGCGGGCGGCGCGGGCGGCGGCGCGGGGAGCGGCGAGAGGCGCCCTGGCTCCTTCCCTCTGCCAAGCTGTGTGCGGCGCGAGCTTGCACAAGCACTAACTGCTCACTGAGTGTCGTAAGCTGCTCACGATTGTGCGTCTTCCCGGAGCACCTCAGACATGGGCAGATTGAAAAGGGGTGGGCATAAAACCAACATTTTACCCAACCACTAAAGTAATACATGTTCTTTGATGAAATGGAAAACACTTTCAGCTTTTTTACCCGTATTTCAAAAAGGGGAGGGGGTAGAAGTAGGGGCAGCATCATCAATGACAAGATATTTCCAAGTGGGAAATTGAAATATTCTGTTCTCTCCCCGTTCCCTTTCGGCATTTTTTTTTTTTTTTTCTTCTTCTTTTTCTTTAAAGGCGTCTACGTGTAAGAGATACGTAGGAATCTGTTGAGAAATCAACATTTGGTTCTTTGCTTTAGAAAAGCAAACTGGGAGGAGGCAGGGGAAAGCAATGATTTGGTGGTTTGGCTAAGATTGTTTTTTTTTTTTTTTTCTTTGCGGACGCTGGAGTTCTGCAGTAGGCCAGCCCTTTTGGTGGTGGTTGGAGTAATGCTTTCCAAACCCAGGCGGCCTTAGAAGCCATCTCAGTCCCTGTGGGTGAGACCCAGGGTGGCAGAAACAGATGTCTCTGTACAGGGAGACTTGACTGAGATCCCACTGGGGCTTTAATCACTCTCCATAGATAGCTATGGGGTCCCCGTGGATTAAAGACAGTTTCTGCTGTTTAGCATGGGAAGACCTGCCCCTGACATGTGCAGGTCATGGGGATGACTGTACTTCGCAGTGCACCCTACTCCAGAAGAATGTACTGTAGACTGGATGTAGACTGGAAAGGACACAGGGAAGTCTAATGAAAACTGCTCCCCTTCATACACATAACCCGTATTGAACTTTGTACTAAATTCTGCTGCTTTTCTTCAACGTATAAATAACAGCTCTTACCTGATACCTGGTCATTTCCATTCACAACCATTTGTAGGTAGGGCTTCTTACAACTAGCTCTCTCTTTCCTTCCAACTTGTGGGAAGAAGATCTGCATCGTTAATGGCAGGTATCTGGGCCTTAGTGTTGTTAAGTGCTGTTAAGTTGCTTCCTACTTGTGAACCTGTATAGGTTCCTAAGAGCAGCTGGTACTTGATCGTCCTCTGTAAAAACAAAAAACAAAAAACAATAATATCCTCAAAGATGGTTGAGAAACCTTGCTTGGAAGAGTGAATGTGGCCAAGGTTAGCTTCTTGACAAAGATGTTCAGGGAGGTGACAGAGAGAATCAAATGTGAAACTCCAGCTCCTCTCTTTTAATTACCTTCATTTCTGGCTCAAATTGAGAATCAGTAGTCATTAGCTATAGTGGTATACACTTTAATATGAATGAGGGTACCTATGTGTACCAGAGCTCCCAAGTTTGATTGATTTTGGACAAGAACTGGTAATTATCATTCAAGCTGTAGAGGCCAACCAATGGAATCAAAGTCACTGGAGGTACTTTTCAGGAAAAGTCATATGAACAAAGGCATGAATCATTCCATTTTGTATTCATCTGAGATTTGCCCTGGTCATTCATTTCTGAGATGCATCATTTAATTGAAAGGAACACAAATCTGAAATGTCCTAGACATCACATGCTGTCTTAGGAGCTATAAGAGACGTTTAAAAATTCAACCCCCTTAGATTTGCTCATAAAGAAACTGAGACCCAGAGACATCAGGAAATCATCTAAGGTCACACAGCCTTACTGACACAGAGGAGTTTTCTGATCCCCTTCCCAGTACGGTGTTCTTTCTTTGTCAGTCATGGTGGTTGCTTCTCGATCACTCTTGCTTCCTATCTAACTCTGGACTAGCACCTGCAGGTTTTCTCCTGGCACCTCTGAGGTGCTGCAGAACGCTTATACAGACAATTTCACCATCAAGTGGTTTCACCTCTTGCCAATGCAATTATTCCTGACAGCAGGCTGGCTGATTGAGCCATAAACTCTAAAAGGTTTGCAGGGGAGTGGGGGTGGTGGTGAGGGGCAGGGGTGGACAGGGGCAAACAGTGACCAGCCATTCAGCACACATTGTAAGTACAAGTCACCCAATCCCCATGACTGCTAGGAAGAAAATCCTCCCCATGCAGGCTGCTTGGCAAAGTGGTGACAGAGGCTGCCAAATGGGCAAGAAGAGATCCCACTTTGGATGTCACTTGATTTGCAGAGCAGTACAGAGAAGCAGGAAAGAGTTGTGTGTTGGCAAGAAGGGAAAAGAATAAAATTAAATTCACTGCATTTATATATGAGTTTTCTTCTAACTATGCTACCAAAACGTTGAAGATGCTTTTAGATTGTAATCAAGACATACATACGTATACACACACAGATTTCTTTTCATATTATCATCCAGTAAATGATTCCATGATTTCATCTGGATGGTATCTTTTAAGCCTTCCCCTCTTCTAATGTGGCAAGTTTGCATCTTTTCCACAGTTTTAAACCCCTTGGCAAAACCGTATACATTAACAGATTGAAATGAGCTTTATTGAAATTTAGCTATTCTAAGTCATCTAAGTTGCAGAATCCCAATTTATTATGTATTTAAAGCATACCAGCACTGATTAAATCAATGCAAATTAGGTTAAATAAGAACAACATGAATCAAGTGTTTCAGCAAAGTTGAGTTGAGAAAAGACAACTTTTGAGTCACCACAGCAAGTTGATACGGCTGTTTTTCACGAGTTTTAATTTCAGACTTGTAAGTGTCCAAGATGCTAAAAAGGAGAAAAAGAAATTAGTTCAACTAAAGTTCTCATTCCTCCTGTTTTTTGGTTGGTGTGTTTTTTTCTTTCTTTTCTTATAGCTCCTTACCTGTCTTGTGAGAATGAATAATTCAATGGTTATAATGTGATTATTGTGTGTATTTGAGGAATCTCTATTTTTTGAGCTTGTCATGGATGTCTGTTGGTGAATGTCTTCTTCATTGTTGGCTCTCTGATGAGAGACACTGTACACTTTGCAAACATCCTTCCCAGTTGTCATGTTTGTGTGGGAAAGAAGCTTGAACTTGTCTTAATGAACCACTTATAGCAGCAATTCAAATGGTGTCCAGAACTCTACCCAAAACCACCAAGTTAATGTGGTAACTAAGACTTTCTTCGTGAGGTCAGGAACTAAAGGGATGAAAATGTTGGTTGGAAATGTTGTTCAGCATATGAGAAGGAAGTCATGGGTACTTGAAGTGTGAACCACATTGCCTGAACATAATCTGAAACTAAGGAAACGAATGTATAAGAGAGTAGCACATAGGAGCAAACTCACTGGGATCAGAGAAGCTTGAAGGAGGGACAAGTACTTAACAACTCCTTTCTTCAATCTTGTAAATTAACCTCTGCATAATCAACTCTGCTGCTTTATCTTGGTACTTTGGCTGCAGGTCATATGCATTTTGTGGAGGGACATGCCTCACCTCTTCCAGTTCATCTCAACTGAAGGCCACCTCCAATTTATGCATTTTATTTAAAATAGTTTGTGAATCATGAGGTGCCGGTGAAAAAGCCTCAAATGAATGTACATTCAGGAGATTGTCTTTCCATTAAGAGTCTTTGTTAGTGTTCAAGCAAGAGAAATTCGAGAGGCAAATTTAATGTTCTGTCGTCTCTGTTAGAGATAAAGCCTAGACCTTTATCTTTATGCCGTAGTCCTTAATTTTCAGTATCACTGAACCATGGGTTTGCTTTAAAAAGAAACATTTAGAGGAAGAGGGGGTTGCAGAACTGGAGTCCAACTGGAATCAGTTGGAAAGAATTAACATTGCTTTTTCTCTGGGCACATACCATACAATTTTGTTTTCTAAGATGCTGCTAAAGATGCATATGGAACCTATGTGAGGACCAAAGTGCTTCTCTTAGGAGATCTACTTAGGAGAAACCAATTCGAATGTTGTTGTTGACCCTGTGTACAACAGATCAAACCACTTGCCTGGTCCTGAACCACCTTCATAATTCTTGTTATATTTGAGTCCATTGTTGAAGCTACTGAGTTGAGCCATCTCGTCAAAGGTCTTCCTCTTTCTCATGATCTCCAACTAATCATTATGTTTTTCTCTAGGGACTGGTCCCTACTGATAACATGTCAAAAGCATGTGAGACTTAGTCTTGCTATCCTTGCTTCTAAAGTGCATTCCAGCTGTACGTCTTCCAAGACAAATTTGTTTGTTCTTTTGGCAGTCCTTGTTGTTGTTGTTAGGTGCCATCCAGTCGGTGCTGACTCATAGCGACTTTATGCATAGAAGAATGAAACACTGTCCAATCCTGGGCCAACCTCACTATTGTTGCCACCTTTGAACCCTTGATGCTGCCACTTGGCCAATCCATCTCTGTGGGTTTCTTCCTCTTTTTCTCTGACCCTCCACCTTACCAAACAGGATATCCTTCTCCAGTGACTGGCCCTTCCTTACAATATGTCCGAAGTATGAGAGATGAAGTTTGACCATCTTGGCCTCTAAGGAGCACTCTGGCTGCATTTCTTGCAACACAAATCAGTTTGTTGTTTTGGTAGCCCATGGTACTTTTCAATATTCTCCTCCAGCACCATAACTCAAAAGCATCCATTCTTCTACAATCTTCCTTATTTACTGTGCAACTTTCACATGCATATAAGGTTATTGAGCGTACCATGGCTTGGGTCAGGTGCACCTTAGACCTCAAGCTGACATCTTTGCTTTTCAATACTTTAAAAAAGTCTTTCCTTAATATAACCATTTTCCTTCATATAACCAGCCTTCTCGGATTATTTGCTCACCATATAGGTTGAATTGTTGTTGTTGTTGTTGTTGTTAAGTGCCGTCGAATCGGTTCCGACCCATAGCAACCCTGTACAGGGTTTCCAAGGTTGTAAATCTTTACAGGAGTAGAAAGCCTCATCTTTCTCCCGTGGAACAGCTGGTAGTTTCGAACCGCTGACCTTAAGGTTCACAGCCCGATTCGTAACCACTACACTACCAGAACAAGTATGGTGAAAGAATATAACCCTGTCACACACCTTTCTTAATTTTTAACCATTCAGTGTTCCTATGTTCTGTTCAAACAGCTGCCTCTCGGTTCATGTACAGATTGCTCATGAGCACAATTAAGTGTTCCGGAATACTCATACTTCACAATATTGTCCATAGCTTGTCATGATCCACACAATCAAAAGCCTTTGCATAGTCAATAAAGCACGGGTAAACATCATTCTGATATTCTCTGCTTTTAGCCTTAATATTCCTCATCAGCACCATCATTCAAATGTATTGATACCTGTCTGGTCTTCTCTGCTCACTGTCCATCTTTCACATGCTTGGAAATACCATGACTTGGGTCAGGCAGACCTTAGGAGGTTCCACATCCTCTTTTGAATTCAACTTGAATTTCTGTGGATGTACTTTTTGAATTCTCTTTAGTAAAAATTTACTTGCCAGATACTAATGATATTGTTCTATAATTTCCTCATTCTGTTAGGTTACCTTTCTTTGCAATCAGCGCAAACATAGATATCTCTTCAGTTGGTTGGCCAGGTAGTTGTTGTTGTCGTTAAGTGCCATTGAGTTGATTCCGACCCAGAGCAACCCTGAATAGGGTTTCCAAGGAGGAGCTGATGAGCTTGAACCACCAACCTTGCAGTTCAAACAACTTTGCAGTCTGACGCATTAGCCCACAGCACCACACTAGGACTCCCTGGCCAGGTAGTAGTTGGATTCTACATTTCTTGGCATAGACAAGTAAGTGCTCCCACTGCTGCATAAAAAATTAGAGTAAGGAAAATATTTTCTTATAAAACTTTAATTTTCAATTAAAACAAGGTAGTCGTATTATGTTGTTGTTAAGTATAGACAAGTCATTTCAGACTCATAGCAATCATATACAACAGAATGAAACACTGCTCTGTCTGGCACCATCTTCAAAATCATTGTTTGATTCCATTGTTTCAGTTGCTATATCAGCCCATTTCATTGAGGGCCTTCATAGTTTTTGCTGACCTTCTACTTTACCAAGTGTTTTGTCCTTTACTAGTTGTTTTCCATGATCACACACCCAGAGTACGTGAGACAAAGTTTCATCATCCTCACTTTTAAGAAACATCCTGAGTACTTGCCCAGTACTTGAGAGGAAATCACTATAGAACATACAAATAAGGGGACTGGCAGGTAAAATGGGACCAATGGTAGAAGACATCCTTAAAAGAAGCAAAGTTTATAAAATTGTTTGTGAACTTGAGACATAGGCACCGTAACAGAAGAGGGATGGGAACAGGAATGTTTATGCTCTGATTAGTAGATTAGCCTCTGATATTAGAGAAGGAGAAGGTAGACAGGGAGAAATAGGATTTGGGAGTTGGATAAATGGCAGTGGCTGAAGAGCTTCAATGCTGGACTAATAATTTTAGTTTGATATGTTCTCTGGCATTGAAGTTATCTTTGATTCTTATAATAAATCCTTAAATTTATCTTTAATTTCATGCTATCCTGCAACCATGTCTTCAAGTTTTCTCTTTCGGGCCACATGTTCTGATCCTGTCATAGCATGTTAATTTCTGAGTTTGACTGTTTCCATTTAACATACCTTCATTCTAATTCAACTTCATGATTACGATAGAATCGACTCTGTTGTTAAGTGCTGTCGAGTTGGTTCTGGTGTGATGTTGTAGGACCAGCACTGGACTACTAAACATAAGGTTGGTGGTTCAAACCCACCACCCCTCCTTGGAAACGCTATACAGCGTTGCTGTAAGTCAGAACTGACTCGTAGGCATGTAACAACAAACAACATAGGTTTTCTGAGGAGTGACTGGTGAGGTCAAATCGACCTTGCAGTCCAGCTCATTAACCTGCTGCACTACACCAGGATTCCATCAAATCTATTCTATCACCAACTACCTTTACCAAATGTGGGGAGTCCTGGGTTTGTAGGTTGTGCACTGGACTGCTGACCACAAGGTCAACATAGGTTTTCCAAGTAGGAACGGGTAGATTTGAACTGCAGACCTTATGCTTAGAAATCTAGTGCTTATTCTAAAATGCCACACCAGGCTACTTGTTGTTGTTAGGTGCCATTGAGTTGGTACGGACTCATAGCGACCATATGCACAACAGTACGAAACACTGCCCAGTCCTGGGCCAACCTCACAATTGTTGCCACAGCATCCCAATGATGCTGCCTCTCTGCCAGTCCATCTCTCTGGGGGTCTTTCTCTTTTTCTTTGACCCTCCACCTTACCAAACATGATATCCTTCTCCAGCTACTGGTCCCTCTTGACAATATGTCTAAAGTATGAAAGACAAAGTTTGGCCATCCTGGCCTCCAAGGAGCACTCTGGCTGCAATTTCTTCCAACACAGATCTGTTTGTTGTTTTGGTAGCCCATGGCACTTTGAATATTTTCCTCCAACCCTGAAACTCAAATGCATCAATTCTTCTGTTGTCTTCCTTATTCACTGTCCAGCTTTCAAAGGCACATGAGGTTATTGAAAATACCATGGCTTGGGTCAGGCGCACCTTAGTCCTCAAGCTGACATCTTTGCTGTTCAACGCTTTAAAAAGGTCTTGTGCAGCAGATCTGCATAATGCAATACGTCGTTTGATTTCTTGACTGCTGCTTCCATGAGTATTGATAGTTGATCCAAAGACTGAAGTCCTTGACAACTTTCATCTTTTCTCCATTGATAAGAATGTTGTTTATTGGTCCAGTGGTGAGGATTTTTGTTTTCTTTACATCGAGATGCAATCCATACTGAAGGGTATGGTCTTTTATCTCTATCAATAAGTATTTTAAGTCCTCTTCAATTTTAGCAAGCAAGGTTGTATCATCTGCATATTGCAGGTTGTTAATGAGTCTTCCTCCAACCCTGATATTGTGTTTTCCTTCATATATCCAGGCTTCTTGGATTTTTTGCTCAGCATACATGTTGAATAAGTATGGTGAAAGAATACAACCTTGTCCCACCCCTTTCTTAATTTTAAACCATTCAGTGTTCCCATGATCTGTTCAAACAACTGCCTCTTGGTCCAGGTACAGATTCCTCATGAGCACAATTAAGTGTTCAGGAATACTCATACTTCACAATATTGTCTATAGCTTTTCATGATCCTCAAAATCAAAAGCCTTTGCGTAGTCAATAAAGCACAGGTAAATTTAAACGAGATCACTTGGTCATATATTAGAATCTTACAACTCACTGTGTGGGGCTGGGACCAGCATCCTAAGAGCTGCCATGCATTAACCAAAATCTACTGCTATCAAGTAGATTAGAACTCATAACAATGCTATATGTAGAATTTCTGAGACTGTAAATCTTTATGAGAACAGACAGCCTCATATTTCTCCCACAAAGTGGTTGGTGGGTTTAAATTGACAACCATGCTGAATTCCAAGCCTCCCTCTTGACCTATTGAATCGGAATCTGCACATTACCATTACACATAGTCCCCCATGTACATGTAGCATGATTCATGTACAAGTTGAAGTTTGAGAAGTATTCTTTCAGAGTACTTGTAAATTCTAACCTGAAATTAAACCTCTCTGGTATCCTTATATTCTTATAGTTTTATAGGTTAGGCATGTAAATGCCAGAAATATTAAAGGATGGCCCTCCATTGATGAAAGATTTTATACAAAAACACTTGCCTCTTTAACTCATATTTTATCTCTCCTATTAGATTTTATATGGAGCTCTGGTAGCGTAGTGGTTACGAATCGGGCTGCGAACCTAAAGGTCAGCGGTTCGAAACTACCAGCTGCTCCGCGGGAGAAAGATGAGGCTTTCTACTCCCGTAAGGATTTACACCCTCGGAAACCCTGTACAGGGTCGCTATGGGTCGGAACCGACTCGACGGCACGTAACAACAACAACAACATTAGATTTTAAGGAATCCTGGTATGGCACTGTGGGTTAATGCGCTGGACTGCAAGGTTAGTTTGAACTGCAAGGTTGGTGGTTCAAGCTTACTGACAGCTCCTCGGAAACCCTGTACAGGGTCACTATGAGCCAGAACCAATAGCACTTAGTAACAACAATTAGATTTGAAACACATAGAATGTAGGGGCTGTGTCTGTTACAATCTCTAGCACTTAGTTGTTGTTATTGTTAAGTGCCGTCGAGTCGATTCTGACCCATAGCAACCCTGTATAGGATTTCCAAGGAATAGCTGGTGAGCTTGAACCACAGACTTTGCAGTTCAAATGACTTTGCAGTCTGACTCATTAGCCCACAGTGCCACACCAGGACTCCTAGAGCCCTTAAAAAAGATTGTTCCTGGCTCACTTCTCCTGGAGAAACCGTACTCTACCACAAATTGATACGTCTTTGGTTCAGTCTTCTTCATCTATGTGGTCCCAGCAGAAATCCCCACTTGAGTCTGTTCTTGGCATCTGGGAACCATCCTGCCTTCCTTTTCTCATTGTCTTACTTCATCATCTAGAGGTGATTCTACTTCAGATGGATGGCTGGACTTCTGGCCTGTAATGTTTCTTCTGAGTCAAAAGATCCTGGGAGTCCATGAACATTTAATTCCTGCATTTTATTAAGTGAGTGGCCAGCCAAATTGTTTTCACAAAGGTGATAATGCCTGGAAATGACTCAATGCAATGTTTCTAAAATGCTTTGTAGGGCTAAAAGTGCTCAAATGTCATTGTGAAATAAAGCATATTCTGTTCTCTTCTTTCAGATTCAGAATACACTTTTTATCTCCATTACAACAAATCTTGCTTCTCATGATTTCTCCCACTCATTTGCAACATCTATTGACACCAAATAATTGTGCCCGAAGACCTTTGGAGACATTTATTTGATCGCAGCCCTCAGGTGCATTTGACTTTAACTTGGCTCTCCATCCTACCAAGCACTACATCAGAATACTTGTGCAGAAGCGTAGTGGTTACAAATCGGGCTGCGAGCCTTAAGGTCAGCCGTTCGAAACTACCAGCTGTTTCGCAGGAGAAAGGTGAAGCTTTCTGCTCCTGTAAAGATTTACAGGACCGCTATGAGTAGGAACCGACTCCACAGCACATAACAACAACAACAACAAATGTATAGGGCTAGTTGGACAATGGAGCCCTGGTATGGTGCTGTAGGATAAGCACTGGATTGCTAACCACAAGGTTGGCAGTTTAAATCCGCCAGCTGCTCCTTGGAAACCCTAAACAGGGTTGCTATGAGTCGGAACCGACTCCATGACACCTAACAACAACAACTGGACAATTACAATTCTCCTGTTTAGTAGCAGTAAATCTTACCCCCTTATCTATCCACAAATAATGGTATCAATATAATTTTGTAGTAAGTTCTGTCTCTGACAACAGTTACTCATTCTGTTTTATAGAATTTCCCCATTATTATTATTTTTTTCTTGCAGTAACCTGAAACGATTTAATGTCAGATCTGATTTTTCCTGTTTTTAGGGCCTTCTAATGCTGATTTGATGGCACTTAACAAGGAGCTCTGGTAGCATAGTGATTACGAATTGAGCTGTGAACCGCAAGGTCAGCAGTTCGAAACTAACAGCTGCTCTGCGGGAGAAAGATGAGGCTTTCTGCTCCCTTAAAGATTTACAGCCTCGGAAACCCTGTTCAGGGTCGCTATGGGTCGGAACCAACTCGACGGCACTTAACAACAACAATCACAACAATGCTGATTTTTCAGTTGTTTAAAGATTAGATGGGAGAAACCAAATAAAAAGAATATGAGAGGGCTTCAGAAAGTTTATGGAGAAGTTTCAACATCTTTTAATTATGTTTTCATTAACTTTTTGAAGCTCCCTCATAAAGGAATTACTGCATAGCACTTATAAACATTCCCCTCTTTCCTTGGTGTACTTGTAGGTTCATAGAGACTTGTTGAAATGAGTTAGCTTACTAGTTTGAATGCTTGTCTTATCAATTGCCTTCAAAATTCTAGCTAACCATTTCTACGTTACGTTGATGCATTAGCACAAAATATTGACCTATGAGGATCCAACGTTTGGTAGTTTAAGTCACACAGATGAATGCTATTCACATATGACTTTCTTTCTGATCTAATTTGTGTCGGAAGTCCCCTACCATCCATAAGCAATAAGTCTTCTGTGATAAATTAACTGGCTCTATTAGATAATTTGAAGCAGAAGTATTTCCCTTTATCCAAACCATTTTCTGTTCTCTGTAAACACTCCTTAATTCCCACATCCACTTTGAGAATGCCTTTTAATTATTCAACATAAATACTCTTCTGACTTGTTTTCTGAGTTTGTATTGAGTACCTGATGTGATGCAAAGCTTAGTTACGGGTGGTTCCTGCACTTGGTGCTCTCCTATCTAACATGGTAGATGGATGTAGCAAGGCTATGGCAGAAGTGGAAAGAAAAGCTGTGTTTGGAGCAATTTCTCTAGCTAGTTGAGCAAACTTAGCCACAGAATCTTAGCAAAAAGAAGGAAGAATTGACCAGATAGATGTATGGAGAAGAACATTCCATACAGTAAGCAAACTCTATAAAACAACCAGACCAACTAACCAACAAACCCCAAACTACCAAGGTTTCTGAGACAAATAAGTATCTGGAGTTCCAAGTAAAAGGCAGAGAGGTAGAAATGGATGCGATGGAAGTGTTAGCCTACATTAACAACGAGAAGAGTTTAAGCATGGATTATGATTTCCAAATATGGTTCCTAGGAATATAATTCTGATGAAGGTCGTGAGCACATAGGACAGAGAAAGGGATACTGCTAAGTGAGATATTGTGAGAAACAGAACATACTAACATTCGAGATGGACATGACAAGCCAGGTACAATAATGATTCTGAAGTGGGATTGGTATTCTTTTTATTGGTAGTTTTTCTTAGAAATAATCTAAGAAACAATTTTAGTAGCATTTGATTTATGGCAAATGAGAGGCAAGGAAGAATAAAATGTCAAGGCAAACTTTCAGATAGAGCTAAGAATAAGCAGTTGAATTTCTGAACAAAGGCTCTAACTGTACATACAGTTCAGGGACTTCCTGGAAAGTGCTTGGTGGTTATAACTGTGGCAGTAGATGTACATACCCAGCAAGAAAGTCTGGAATACAGCTGACGCAAAGTTAAGTCTTCACAGTCCCGTAAGGTAGTGTGGGTGTGGAAAGCAGCTGGATGAGAGGGACTGGTGTGGCCCACGGTAACTAGAAAGTGTGTGTTTTGATTAAAAGTGTTCAAATCTAATGTTCATAAAACACTTTTAATAAGTAAGAGATATTGAAGGGTATATTCATCTTTAAGTATAGGTTTTCAAAAATTCTTTAAAAGTGATGATCCTCAACAAGAATAAGTACGAGGGGGCAGGAGAGAAAGAGATAATTTCAATAGGAGACATGGTTTAATAAAATTGAGAAACAGATTCCTACTCCATAGTAAGCAACTTTCAATATATAGGCATGACCACGGGGCTGACATTAATCTGCATTTCATGTGACTGTGATAAAGAAAACCATGTGGTTGTGGTTCACAGATTTTGAGAGTACACCCATATGGTGCCTGCCAATGAGTAACCTGCCAAGAAACCGTGTAGTAGTAATGTCCCCTGCCTAAGGACCCCATGTCAATAACGGATGTATATTTCATTCATTCACATTTCATACCACTATAACACTATATTCCTGGATGGATTTTGTGTTATTTCCTCAAACAAAACAATATAATGGTTAGAGATGATATCTTTCAGCATGCATTCCTATGCTTGCCTTTTATTAGGAGATTCTGAAACACATAAAAATTATGTCCTCATATTATAACTCTAACTAGGTAAATATTGTATATGTATACTAGGTAAATAATGTATATGTATGTATATGTATAATACACACATATGTGTGTGTGTGTGTATATATATATATATATATATATAATATATATATATATATATATATATATATATATAGAGAGAGAGAGAGAGAGAGAGAGAGAGAGAGAGAGAGAGATATGGATGGATTTCACATCAATGCTAATAAAATAATACTCCTCATAACTGAACCAATAAATAACATCATAGTAAATGGAGAAAAGATTGAAACTGATAATACTTCATTTTGCTTGGATCCACAGTCAACATTCATGGCTGCAGCAGGCAGACCTGCTGCATAACACCTCTTCAAAGTGTTAAAGAGCAAAGATAGCAGTTTGAGCACTAAAGTGTACCTGACCCAAACCATGGTATTTTCAGTCGCCTCATATGCATGTGAAAGTTGAACAGTGAATAAAGAAGACCGTAGAAGAATTGATGTATCTGAGCTATGGTTGTGAAGGAGAATATTAAAAGTGCCATGAACTGCAAGAAGAACAAACAAATTTGTGTTAGAAGAAGTATAGCCAGAATTCTCCTCAATAGCTATGATGGTAAGACTTTATCTCTCATATTTCATATATAATACTAGATAAGAGTACTCCCTGGAGAATGACAACAACATCATGCTTGGTAAAGTGGAGGGTTAACTGGATGGACACAGTGATAGTTGTAATAGACTCAATGTAACAATTATGAAGATGGCACAGGAAAATGCACTGTTTCATTCATAGCATGGGGTTGCTATGAGTTGGTTTTGACTTGACAGCACTTAAAATCTCTTTCTCCATATATACATATACAGAGAGAGACAGTGTCCTGGTGTGATGCTCTGTGTGTGTATGTATGTGTGTATGTGTGTGTGTGTATATATATATATATATATATATATATACACACACACACACACACACATTATATATATAGTGATAGAGAGCATTAGAAATGCTTCCTAGATCTTTGTTGAACTGTGCTCGACTTTCTTTGATACTGACTTTCATATTACAGGTTACATAGGCAAGGCTAATACACATCCCAAGATATCAGCATTATAAAATAAAATATAAAAATAAATTTCATTATAAAAACTAAAGAATCATTTAAATAACAGTTCTAATAACTACTTATGTAACTTTCCATTTAGCAGGTCAGAATTATACCATATTGATTATGGACTAGAGAGAAAAGAATCATAAGCAGAAATATGTCTTGTGCCACCAACTGATATGCTTACTACACTTTCTTTAGTTCTTACTATAGCGGTTGTATAACAAAACTTCCCCAAATTCAGTGGTTAAAACAATCATTGTTTTGTTGAATTCTTGGCTCTGTTGGATTAGTGTAACAGATTTCTGTGTGGGTTAGTTTGACTGTGCTCACTCAAGTGCCTAAAATCTACTAGAAGATCATCTGGAGACTGATTGATCTAGGATGGCTTCACTCCCCTAGATGGCAATTGGCATTCTGCTAGTTGGGGCCTCTTTGACTGACTAGGTTGGAGCACGTTGGTTCTCTTCCAAATGGTCTCTCATGCTGTAGCAGGCATACTCAGGGGCAATCATGTAATGGCTGCAGTATTCCAAAACCAGCCAGAAAGAGCAAGACCCAGTTCACAGGCAATCTTCACATCTCAGATTCTGACAATTTGCTGGAGCCTGTTGGCCAGAGCTAGTCAGATAGTCAACCTGAGTCAAGGAGTAGCAAAGTAGACACAACTTATTAATGGGAGAAGGAGAAGTTATAGCCATCATTGCAACAGCATGTAATAAGTGCTCCAGAGTCCATGCTATTCATTTTCTAAACCATATAACCTCAACAATGTAGCCTACAAACACCAAGGAAGAATACCATAGGCATCACTTGGAGTTTTAGAGAAATGGAGAATCCCATCTCTACTGTGGGCACACTAAATCTGAATCTGCATTTTAACAGGATCCCCAGGGACTCCATCACTCCACTAAGGTTTTAGTAACTCTGGATCATTTTGTTCTTTCTCATAATTCCCTTTCCAAGGGTTGCTATGTTTTCCTGTTGAGTGATGGATCTTTGATTTTTTTTTTAAAGGTACCAGAACTATTTGCTTCTACACAATTCAAACAGAACAACACAGGTTTAAACAGTAAAACAGGTTGCCTCACAGCATGAACAGCTAGAGTGTATGTAACATTTTTTTCTGCTCAATTGTCCTTTGCCTATAAAAAATTGAAATTTAAAATTAAAACAACAGTACATAAATATTTAAAAATAGTGTACAGCCTCAATGATGAGGAACTCAACGAGAGGAAGATAAAATTTTAAAAAACAATTTTTGATAAAGGAAACAAGTGTAAATTTCTACATTTTGGTGAACTTGACCTATAATTATCAATGTGGTAGCTCAAAATACCAACTGAGAGGGAAGGAGTCTTCACATCAAGTATCAATCCTATTTCCTCTGTATACAGGCAACTTAGACGTTGGCTACCTGAAATGAAAGGAGCTCTGGTAGCATAGTGGTTACAAATTAGACTGCTTATCTCAGGGTTAGCAGTTCGAAACTACCAGCTGTTCTGTGGGAGAAAGATGAAATTTTCTGCTCCCGTAAAAATTTACAGCCTCGGAAACCCTGTACAGGGTCGCTATGAGTCAGAACCAACTCCACAGCATATAACAACAACAAACCTGAAATGAGGGGCCTATACTAGTCCGAGACACCTTGATGGCAGTGGATTTCTTTTCTTGCTTTCTTAAGAGGTGGAACCAGATTTTAATTTCCAATCAGCTACCTTTGCTTGCCTTTTACCTCAAAATGAAGAGTGAAAAAAGAAGAAATTTTGCATAAAATCTAAAAGCTGTTGTTATAGGTGGAGTTTGCTTTGGGCATATATTCTAAGTCTGGTGATATAGTGGTGAGCAAGACAGGCTAGCTTTATAAGCAAAAGATAGATAATTTTAGGTACTGATATGCTAAGAAAAATGAAATGAACCATGTGGAAGATAAAAATTGAGGGAGGGAGACTGCTGTATTTCAGGTTAGATTAGATGAGACTTACTTGAGGAGGTGATATTTGAGTTGAAATCTGAATGATGAGAACAAGGCAGCCATTTAAAATGCTGTGAAACATGCACTCCAAGTAGAGGGAACAGCAAGTGGCAAGGTCCTGAGGCTAAAGCATGCCTATGATCAAGGGCCTATGAAAAAGCTAAAATGTGCAAGTGAGTGAGATGAGGCTGAAGAGATGGGAATGAGGATTTTGGACACAAGATCTACTTCCTTAAAAGATCAGTGTACTTTTTTATAAATCTTCATTTCACAAGTACTGGGGGGATTCAGAAAGTTCATGGAAAAATTCCACTATCTTTCATTTCATTTTTCCACAAATGTTTTGAACTCTTTTCGTATTTGAAAGCATCCTCATCATCTCAACCACCCTTACAGAGTAACTGTGTTATGTCAGAGACTAATGCAAAACACTTTAATGTATTGATTCCAGTTACTCCTCTATGAGATTCTATGAGATTTTTCCAATGAGTAAACAGTGGCCTTATTACTGGGGCTACAATGGAATCTTTCTACATTGCATAGAAACTTGTTTGGAACAAAAAGATAACTGATTACCAAGCAGCCTTTTGATTCTTGAGAAGCCAAAATTGGTTATTTCACAATACTCCTTACCCAAGGGTTCATCCAGAGTAGACCCACAGGAGGGGAGATGGCACAATTGAAACTGTCCTCCTGGATTCCCACTCTTCTCTGCCCCCTGCTACCATCTGTTGCCATTTGCGTAGAAAGGAACAGAACAGAATACAAACGACCACACACATTCAGAAATCTTTGTGTGTGGGAGTCTGGATTCATTAACAAGTTTCTCAAACTCTCCCTGCACTTACAATACCAATCTAAACATAACCCACTGAAGTCATGGGAATAGGCGATGGTCTCCAACAGCATACTGTGGTCTGTGATCAGTGTTGCATGAGACTGAAGTATCAATATCCAAATACATCATCTTCTGCTTCCTAACGAGTATCTCCCGCTTCAAATATAGAAGACAGATAGACTGTCTTCTAAGTAAAGAATGCTAATTTTAATAGTGTAAGCATTGGACTGTTAACCATAAGCAGTTCAAAACCACCAGCCTCTGCTCAAAAATGCTAGACATGGTCGCTGAGTCAGAACTGACTGGAAAACACTTAACAACAACGCTCCTTACACTATCTCTTTGATCGTGTCTATTATATGCCATGCCTTGCGTAAGGACTCCCATTCTCACTCCAGATTACTCATTTTGCTTCCACCAATCTATATACTTTTATATCCATCCATCCATTCAAAAAGGATGTAGTAGATATTTACTCATTTTCATTAACTGTGTATTATACATAGGATACAGAATGTTGCACTTGTTGTTGTTAAGTGCCATTGTGTTGGTTCACACTCCTAGTGACCCTGTATAGGGTTTCAGAGGAGCAGCTGGTGAGTTTGAACTGCTGACTTTGTGGTTCAAGCTGACCTTGCAGTCCAATGCTTATCCTACAGCACCACAGTATTGTGTTATTTGAAGAGTTTACTCTCTAGTAGTATAAGTGTCTCCCAAAAGTCCACATTAATCTCTCTATTCTTTGAACTGTTGTTGTCATCATTGCTGTTGAGTGTCGTGGAGTTAAATCTGACTTATAGCGACCCTGTGTAGGGTTTCTGAGGAATGGCTTATGGGTGCAAATCACTGACCTTGAGGTTAGCAGCTCAGTACTTACTCTAGATTGCCATAAACAATGTTAAAATTAAGTATTATGGTCGATACCATCTTAGATTGTTCTCTAGTTGTTTCTGCCTCTCTCATCCCCTATGTCTCCAAGGTTGAAATTTCTCAAGGGCAATGTTCAGATCATATGACTAGTGTAGCAGAGTAACCTGAGCAGAGAATTCTGGTTTTGCAGTCTTACAACTCTGTTATTCTCTGGGTAAACCCTTTATTTATGTAAGGAATGGTGGTTGGACTGGAAGATTTCTGTGATCCCTTTCATTTCTGACATTCATCAGTCTGTGCATTCCAAAATGCAAAACAAGAGCTGGGATCTGAAGGAGGCCGATGTGTTGATAGTGTGTTTTAAAGACTGCTTTTTCTCATGTATTTACATCATGTGTGATTTTCACGTTACCAATTGCCACTGGCTTATAGACGGAAATGGAGTTAATTTTAAAATGAGCTGAATGGAGTTGGTCATTCACAAAAGGAAAAATATTACATGAGACCACTATTGTAAAAAAATCAAGAATAGGTTTTCACACTAAGAGAAACATTATTTGATGTTCACTATGGGAGGGAGGGGAAGTCACTGAATAGAGGGTAGAGGATATGGAATGAGGGATACCATTGCTGACATCAGATGGATCGTGGCTAACAGCAGAGACTACCAGAAAGATGTTTACCTGTGCTTTATTGACTATGCCAAGGCTTTCAATTGTGTGGATCATGAAAAGCTATGGACAACATTATGAAGTATGAGTATTCGAGAACACTTAATTGTGCTCATGAGGAATCTGTACGTGGACCAGGAGGAAGTTGTTCGAACAGAACGTGGGAACTCTGAATGGGTTAAAATTAGGAAAGATGTGTGACAGGCTTGTATTCTTTCACCATACTTATTCAACATGTATGCTGAGCAAATAATCTGAGAAACTGGGTTCTATGAAGAAAAAGGTAGCATCAGAATTGAAGGAAGACTTATTAACACCTGTGATATGCAGATGATACAACCTTGCTTGCTGAAAGTGAAGAGGACTTAAAATACTTATTGATGAAGGGAAGGTCAAAGACCATAGCCTTCAGTATGGATTGCATCTCAATGTAAAGAAAACAAAAATCCTCACCACTGGACCAACAAACAACATTCTTATCAATGGAGGAAAGATTGAAGTTGTCAAAGACTTCGTTTTTCTTGGATCAACCATCCGTACTCATGGAAGCTGCAGCCAAGAAATCAAACTACATATTGTATTAGGCAAATATGCTGCATAAAACCTTTTTAAAGTGTTGAAGAGCAAAGATGTCAGCTTGAGGACTAAGGTGCACCTGACCCAAGCCATGGTATTTTCAATAACCTCATAGGCATGTGACAGCTGGACAGTGAATAAGGAAGACCGTATGAGGATTGATGAATTTGAATTATGGTGTTGGAGGAGACTATTGAAAGTGCCATGGGCTGTCAAAAACCAAATAGATCTCTGTTGGAAGACGTACAACCAGAATGCTCCTTGGAGGCCAGGATGGCTAAACTTCGTCTCTCATAATTTCAACATATTGTCAGGAGGGATCAGTCACTGGAAAGGGATATCATGTTAGGTAATGTGGAGGGTCAGAGAAATAGAGGAAGACCCCCAGCAAGATGGATTGGCAAAGTGGCAGCGTCAGTGAGTTCAAGCGTGGCAATAATTGTGAAGTTAGCCCAGAACCGGGCAGTATTTTGTTGTGTTGTGTATAGGGTCACTATGAGTCTGTACCGACTCGATGACACCTAACAACAATAACAAATGCATTAACTTGGGTGGAGGAGGGAAAGGCAATATATAACAAAAGAATAAGTTTGACAAATAATAAATATGCATAAAAAAAAGAACTGGGAAAAAAATCTGGTTGCTTCTTCCTGCTGAAGCTTGGCCTTTGATGAGGATATTTCTATAGGCAGGTATTGTTTCCACAGACCACAGAGCAATTCAAACAGGAGAACATACTAACACAATTCAACTCCCTGTTTCTGCCTTTATTGTGGTGATGTATCTTATCCTTAGCATTCAACATTGCTAATATCATAAAGGACCCAGGAGCACTTTTGATAGTATGTTTGACTGGACAATGTATAAGAAATGATTAAAGGAAGGTAGGTTGTTAGGAATTAATCTTCATGAATTTGGGACTGTTGTCCAAGAGAATATCTCATCCTTTATCAAATATGGTAACAAATGGTGTCTTAGGCTGAGTTTTCTAGAGAAGCAAAACTAGTAGAACATATATATGTATATATAGTTGTCATTGTATAGATGCAGAGGTTTATTATTAAGGAAATGGCTTGCAATTGCAGAGTCCCAGGTACCCAAGGGAAGAGAGAGAGCTCCTTTCCTTCATGTTGATTATTTTGGGAGAAGGCCACACCATCAAGGAAGCATCCCTTTAATTGATTGGCTGCTCATAGACACTCAACATAGAGTTAACTATGCCTGTACTAGGTTTCATTGCCATGGGAATAAACACATCTCAACTGTTAAATCTCTGGAAATCCTGGCCGAGTCAAGTTGACACAGAACTGTAACTATTATAGTCCACCCTTGTCAACTTGACGCCTGTAAACTACATGCATAATTCATCCCTTAAAAACAATTGTAAAGACATACTTGTGCCTAACATGTTATAACAAAAACACATAGAATTGTAAATGCACCAGCCTTATTTACATCTTATATGCCACAGGTGAAATAAGTAAAAATTTTGGTGCCCACATACAAAATAAAACCAGAAGGTATATATTCATTCAAATGTCCAAAGGACGCATTCTGCAAACCAGCCTCCTGCCCATAGGTTCACAGCCTTTCTAAGTTCATGGGGCCAGAATCCACAGCTGCTCCGTCTTTCCATAGCATTGCCTCATCTGTCACAACTTTTCCAGGCAGTGATCCCATGCTCCACTGATGCTCTAACTTCCTGATGGTCCTGGGATCATCTGTTCCTGAAATGAAACATTAACTGCTCCCCCCTTTTAATTACACATTTTCTACAATTATAGTTTGACAAAAACAATCGATCCTACTAAGATCCTACTCACAATTGAAATCATAAAATCCTATCAGCATCACCCCCCACCTCCCTTTCACAAGACCGATCTAGAAAAGAGAAAAAAACTATTCAGTGGGGATTTTCCCTTGTCCCCTCATTCTAAAACTAAGCACACCCATGAAAGCTTCATACCTTTATGTTCCCCCCACCCCATTTTTGATAGCCAGTATCTAAATTGTACATCACTATACAGTGGAGTCCTAGTGTGGCACTGTTGGATAAGCACTGGACTGCAAGGTTCATAAACAGTGGTTCATACTCACCAGCCACTCCCCAGAAACCCTATACAAGGTCGCTATGAGTCAGAACTAACTTGACAGCATTTAACCACAAATACAACATCAACCCACTACACTAAGGAAACAAGCATATTTCTTGATGTGAAGAATCTTCCATTCTGATTAGCAAACTTCATAAATCAAAAGTTCAGTTGATCAGTTTGTAACAGTTGACAGTTGCTCACAGTATCAAACATCTTTATTTTCATCTTTTCAGGTTCTGGTCACAACTAAGCCCTAGCCATTCAAGCTCGGTCAAATGGGTACCAACTACAAGTTTGGGAGTTCACCCACACTTCCTGCACTTCTAACCAGCTAGTCCCTTCACTCTCAGCCCTAGTCCCCATGGGTTAGAGCAGAGCCCATGGGCTCATGAGTTCACCCAACTTCTTAAATTTCAGACTAGTCAGCCTGTCCATCCTCTTTTCCCGCATTTCAAGGTCAGGAGGTGCCAACAGAACACATCCAAATTCAGCCAGCGTCTTCGTTGCTGCCTTTCCCCCAATTCTACTCAACAAGTAGAACCTGTTGGTCACCAGTGAGCA
This sequence comes from Chrysochloris asiatica, assembly GCF_000296735.1. NCBI lineage: Eukaryota > Metazoa > Chordata > Mammalia > Afrosoricida > Chrysochloridae > Chrysochloris > Chrysochloris asiatica. Next base: position 3,715,300 of record NW_006408611.1, read on the forward strand.
TGATAGCTGCTGCTCACTAGCTCCCTTTAACTTTTAGTCCTAGAAGGGGGATTTTATCTGACAGGTTGACTTTCCTTGTCTTGATGTCTGCAAAGCAAATACCTTGCTTGGACCTCAAAAAACAAACAAACAAACACATAGTCCACTTAATTCCTTCTGCTTTCTTTCAGTCATGAATCTCTGGTTCTTCCAGAAGTTCTAGGTCTGCCTGTATGTCTTCAAATGCAAATGCCCCAAATCTGAAGACTCTGGATGGAGGTCAGGATTCTACCTAAGACCCCATACTCTACAAGGACTTAAAGCAAGAAGTCTATTTTTTTCTCAGCAAATTCTACAATTCCCTTTTTATCAAATTCATTCAAGTATAGGCCGAAGGAGGGCTTACAAGCTCTCTGTAATCATAATTTCCAATATTTGTTTCTATCATACATGTATATTTTGCAATAATAGACAGTAGGAACCAATATCCAAAAGATAGTTAAATACATAAATCTTTTTAAAACTCTCATTCAATCTTTTCTTCTCCCTTGGACTAACCCTATTCATATGCATATGGATTTGGGCCTCTGAGAGTAGATGCCAGTAGGCACTGGGCTCCTGTCAGCTATCTAGTTTAGCAAGCATGTCATTGGCTCCAGGCAATTCCACTGCCACTCTCCCCTCTGTTTGAGTATTTTATCCCCTACATTCCTTTCAGCCATTACAGATAACAAAATACAAAACCTCAAGCTTTCATGAGTCTGGAGCCATTGTAGATCCTGATCCTGATGCCCAGTGCTTAAACATAATGGGGACCATGTCTGACTTCCTCTGACTCCACTAGTGGGAAAGAAGACCAAACTCAAAATCAGCCCAAGGTCAGACATGCTTCTACTCTGTATCGGTGCCTTTGGAATCAGACTTGAGAACGAGTTTAGAAAACTTACCCTTGTGATTTTATTTCTGTAGAACCCCATCCTCTCAGCACTACATATCTTCAGCTGGGTTTTCTAGAGAAACAAAACCAGTGAAACCTATGTATATTCATATGGAGAAGTGTATTATCAAGGAAATGGCTTATAATTGCGGAATCCTAGGTCCCCAGCAGAAGAGAAAGAGAGAGCCTTTCTTAGTATCCATTATATTGGGAGCAGGCCACACCCCCAAGGAAGTATCCCTTTAATTGATTGGTGGATCTACTCATTCATCATAGAGATACTTCCTTGAGGGTGTGCTTTCACTGTAACTATGCCTTTAATAAGTTTCATCACCATGGGAATAAGCACATCTCAACTGCTAAACCTCTGGAAATACTGGCCTAGTCAAGTTGACACAAAACCCTAACTATTACTAATGGAAACCTGGCCTGGGTATAACCCCCTCCACTTAAAGAGCCACCTTGAGTTCATTTGAGTATATGCTTAGGCTGACTATGTGCAGATTAGTAATAATGCTATATGGTAAGTACCCATTTTAGAAATAGATACTTCTGTAAAAGAATTACAATCCATCAACCTGAATTCAATATAATGATGTTTGAAGAATGCCGACAAATTTGGATTGCTTTTTACTGGTATTTGACCGCTTGTTTTTCATATAATTGGGCTAATAAATACCAGCCTGTTGTAGTCTCCAACAATTAAATAGTTGTTCAACAAAATAAAACTGGCATATTGCATAACTGGCCACATCTCTTCAGACCCAAACAAAGCTTGTTTTGTTATATAAATAATATATCTCTCTAATATTTCTTTGGAGCCTAATAAAAGACTTCAGAATTTTTTTTTGAGATATAAATGTGGAGAGCAAAGTACTGTTTACTTTCATGTTTTTACTCTTTCACTTTCCTTGAGGATGGTAGAAAGAAACAAAGCAAAAAAGAAGCCAGATTGAGAGACTTTAGCAGATGTGGATACTGCAAGGCCCTATCTGAGTCTCCAAGTCTAGGATTCTGCTTTTCACTCTGATTCCATTACCACCTAACATGCCAGCCCAACTGTCATATAAATTCTTGATTTATAAAGTAAACTAGATGGCATTTACCACCCACCTAACTGCAGTAGTGTCATGAGGGTTAAAGTGAGAAATATTCAAAAGTCTTCAGAAATGTTTGATGTTCTGTATAAAGACAGTAACAACTCATGAATTGCTGCTTTTGCAGCAGAGATAACGTCTCTTCCTGTAGCCTGCTGGTAAGAAATGAATGCAAGGGTTTCCATCCAACTATTTTGAGCACAGATAAAGGAATAATTTCATGTTGCTTGTTATAAAGCAACAATGAGAATGTCAGGGAATAAGAAGACATTGAATCTTACTCTGATTCTGACATTTAACTTCTGCCTTAATCTTGGGTATTATTTTTCAACCATGTTATTTTTAAACAACCAAAGGATAAATGTGAATTTAACTAGCAGGACCTATGTATACAATAGGATTTGGTTTTTACCTCATGTTGTTGTTAGTTGCTGTCAAATCAGTCCCTGACTTATGGTGAAACCATGCACAAAGGGTGCAATACTGCCCAATTCTTCACCATCCCCATGATCAATTGAGCATCAAATCCTAGTGAACCATAGGATTTACATTGGCTGATTTTCAGAAGTAGATAGCCAGGCCATTCTTCCTAGTGTGTCTTAATCTGGAAACTCTGCTGAAGCCTATTCATCATCATAGTTACATTCAAGCTGATGTGGTGGCTATACTTGAAGTACAATGACCAGAAATCAAGCCTGAATTCCCTTCATGGAAAGTGAGAATTCTTCCATTGTACCATCAGTGTCTCCACTTTTGCCTTACAGAACAATGGTGAAGAAGATGAACATGATATTGTATATAGATATTCAATCTTTATGCTGAGAAAATTATCCAAGAAGCTGGACTATATGAAGAAGAACATGGCATCAGGACTGGAGGAAGACTTATTAATGACCTATGACATGCAGATGAAACAACTTTGCTTACAGAAAGATAAGTTATGAAGTTCAAAGACAACAGCCTTCAATATGGATTACATCTCAACATTAAAAAAGCTACAATGCAAAAATCCTTACAACTGGATTAATAAACAATGTCATGTATGATAAAAAGACAAAAATTAAAGTTATCAAGCATTTCATTTTATTAGAATCCACAATCAATGTCCATGGAGGCAGCAGTCAAAAATTTGATTAAAGTATTGCATGGAAAAATTTGTTGCTAAAGCCCTCTTAAAAGTATTCAAAAGCAAAGATTCGCTTTGTGGACTAAGGTGTGCTTGACCTAAGCCATAGAAATTTCAGTTGCTTCATATATATGTGAAAGCTGGACAATGAATAAAGGTGACTGAAGAATGCTTTCAAATTATAGTGTTGGTGAAGAATATTGAATATACCAAAGACTGCTAGGAAAATGAGCTCATTTGTCTTGAAAGAAGTAAAACTTGAATGTTCCTTAGAAATGAGGATAGAGAGCCTTTTTCACATACTTTGGGCATATTATTAGGAGAAGAACATCATGCTTGGTAAAGTAGAGGGTCAGAAAAAAAAAGAGGAAGACCCTCAAAATGGATTGATGCAGTGACTGCTGCAGTGGGGTCAAGCATAGCAAAGATTACGAAGAAGATGCTGAAAGGTCTGGCAGGCATTTATCTTTGTTGCTGTTGTTATATGCCGTTGGTTCTGACTCACAGCAACCCTGTATAGGGTTTCTGAGGAGTGGCTAATTTTGAATTTATACCTTGTGGTTAGCAATCCAGGACCTATCCTACAGCACCACACCAGGACCCTGTTATATATGTGTGTGTATATATTTGTGTTTATATGTGTGTGTATACATATATAGCTGTGAGGTTGAATTGCAAGGTTGACAGTTCAAGCTCAGCAGCTGCTCCTCGAAAACCCTATACAGGGTCACTATGGGTCGAAACCGACTCGAAAGTACTTAACGGCAACATACACATACAGAGAAGGGTAGTTGGTTTTAAAGTTTGATTTCTCAATTATAAGATATTTTATATTATTATTGTCATTATAAGTGGTGGTGACTGTGCGCCGTGGAGTCAATTCTGACTCACAGCCACCCTGTATAGGGTTTCCGAGGCTGTAAATCTTTACGGGAGCAGAAAGCCTCATCTTTCTCCCACAGAACAGCTGGTAGTTTCGAACTGCTGACCTTGCAGTTCACAGCTCGATTCGTAACCACTACGCTGCCAGAGCTCCTTGTCATTGTAAGTAATACTACTAAAATAGGAGACCTACTTTTAGCTTTATAATTGGCCAAATAACTACATTTTTTTTTGGTCATATTACTGCATTTCCCAGCAAAGTGGAGATTTATATCGGGAGGCGTCATTAGTTTTATTTATCCACCTGTGTTTTTTGCATTTGGCTGAAGCAGCCCTTATACCTACTATTAGGATTGAGTTGTGGTTTATCGTTTCTGAACTATGATACCATCAATTGCTTGCTTAACAGAGTTGTTAAGTGAGGTCTAGACAGAAAAGGATTGTAATGTGGAAGCATAGCATTTACTCTCATTCCTTATTAATTATCAAGGATATCTTGAAGAGAGACAACTTTAAAATTTTACTTTTTGTAATTTTATTTTCATTAGATAGAGATCTAACAATAATTAAATTAGACTGAGGGATCTTGTTGACACAATGGTTAAATACTTGGTTACTAACAGAACCTACCAATGACTCCAAAGGAGAAAAGACCTAGCAGTCTGCAACAGTCTAGGAAACCCAGTAATTTATTCTGCCATGTAGGGTTGCTCCAAGTTGAAATTGACTCAATAGCACATACAACATTAGACATAACAATCATTAAGATTTTGTCACTTTTACATCATTTAAAAATTTTAAAAATATATCACAGACCTCAGAACATTGTACTTGACAATATTTAGTAGATTTCTCTAAAAGAAGCAGTTTTTTTACATAACCACTATACCATTGTCATACTTTAACAAATGAATGATACTTTCTTAATATCCCCTAATAACCAGCCTATATCCCGGTATCTTGATGACTTTTTTTTTTTTTTTTTTTAAAGTGGATTTGTTTGCATCAGTATGTAAACAATTTCTCCACATTTCATTTTTTGAATGACATTATTTTATTTGCCATCTTTTTTTGCATTTAAATCTTTACCAAAGGTGTGATTCATTTAGTCTTTTTCTATATTGCATCTTATTAATAATAGCTTCAGTTTCTATGATGTTTGGTATATACATCATTAAAAAAAAACACATAATTGTGAATTGAGTGAAGGGTTCCAGAGCAAATCAGTTTTCCACTCATCAATTCGTACACATTTTGTTTCATGTCATTGGTTGCAATCCCTATAATGTATCATCACTGATCCCACTTCTTCCTTGTGAGTCCTGTTTTTATTCCTCCTTTTTCTAACACTTCTGAATTTTATCCTGGGATAAATGTTGTCGCTTTTATCTCAAATGGTTGATTATTCTAAGGTGTTCATACCCCATGGTGTTACTGTTATATAGACGTATTTTTTTATAGACCTGTCTATTGTTTGGCTGAAAATGGTACCATGGGGGTGAGTTTATTTCCAGACCTGAAAGGTATCTAAGGGCCATAGTCTCAGAGGTCTGTCAGTTTCTATTCAGTCAGTAAGCCTGGTGTTTTTTATGATTTTGAGTTTTTCCCGGATTTTTATCCCACTCTATCCAGGACCTTGTAATGTGATCCTTTACAGAACAGTTGATAATGGTAGCTGGGCATGGTCTGGTTCTTCTGAGGCCTCAGACTTGTGGAGATTGATGTTCATTGGGTCTATTAGTCCATTGGACTAACTGTTTCCATGTTTCTGATTTTCTTCACTCTTGTTTTTTTCTGGCCAGGGACAGAAAATATTTGCACCTTTGATGGCTGCTCATGAGCCTTTAAGACCACAGTTGCTACTCACAAAGTAAGATACAGAACATTGTCTTTGCAGATTACCCGTTGATTTTGGTGTCCCCTGAGACCATGGTCTTGAATCCTCGTTGGTTATTTTTAAGTTTTCAAGACTTTTCCCCCTGTATATTATACCACATTCATATATATATTTGCAGCAAAGGTAGATACCCTCTTTCAAACCTGTATATATTCATCGGCATAAGTCCATCCTTCCTCCCATATCCATTCAGCCTGCGTGTCTATCCATGTATCTACTCATAGGTCACCATTACTGCAGGATTATGCATATGACGGTATTTACCTCTGTGGCCTTTAATTCTTACACTCCTCCACATTGCATTTTATGAGGCAGTGATGTCTTGGTAGGGGGAAGGGAACTGACTTTAGGAATTCCCATAAACATGTGAGTCCACTAGCATTTTCCAGCATTAATAATCATTTATGCATTTGAGTATTTATTGAGTTATTATTTCTAATGTGATGGCTGGGTTGACTATGAATCACAGTGACCCTATATCCACACACAAAAATGACTAAAGGAATCAACATAAGAAAAAGCTATAGCAGACATAACATGGAAGAACTTGGTAACTAATTTACCGTGATGAGAGTGGAATGGAAAAGTATGCCAGAGGAACAAAGAAGTTTGACTTTTATAGTTAGATTTTGGAGATTTCACATTGAGAGAGATGACACAGGGTAAAGTTATTAAGATGATTCTCCAGGTATGAATGGTGGTAAGGAGGTCCTGGAACAGGCTTGACAAGTGGGAATAGAAATATTTGCAAGGAAATATTTATTGGGTAAGTACAGATGCTGGGGGAAGTACATATAGCGAAAGGGTGAAAGAAGTGTGTTAGAACCATTGATTTGTCTTGAGTATGTTATATTTTTCAGAGCAGCATATTTTAAAGTAATTTGTGATATATAATAAATTTGGAGTCCTGACGTGGCTCTGTGGGTTAATGTGCTGAACTGCAAAGTTGGTTTGAACCACAAGTTTGGCAGTTCTAGCTCACCAGCCAGTCCTTGGAAACCCTACACAGGTTCGCTATTGTTGGGAACTCACTTGATGGCACTTAACAACACCTACAACAGTGAATTTATTAAATGAATGTATTTAAAATACAACCAAGGGAAATTATGGGGTAAATCTTTTGTTTTAAGGCATATGATGGTGGACTGAAAAGAGATTTGTCATTTCTAATACATCAAATGGCTATATATTCTAAATCCAGTTAATCGTGGCAAGGCTTAGTTGTTGTGAGTGTATGTATACAAACACCTGTGGGTTCTGATGGATGGCAAAATGTTAAATCATCAGTGGTGGGAAATATTAATGTAAGTTTAGTGTTTACTGTGGCTATATTTAATCAATACCTTATTTCTGCTAACGTGTTTTGTGAGGCTGACGCTGGTAGGTAATTTATACTCTAGGAAAAACGATAGCCATTCTGAGGAGCTCTGTATTTCATTATTAAAAAAAGAAAAAGGTGGCTCAGGTTTCAGAGAACAGTAGATATTTCTCTTGCTGAGGAAGCAACATAGGACAAAACATGATTTTGTGTGTGGGTGTATTTCTTTAAATCCAGGTTTGAGGCATTTCTGGTATTTGTAAAATTTTACAGAATCACTTTATAGGAAACACTTAGCTTAGTTGTGTTTTCTGTTTGATTGTTTTCTAGAAACCAAAATAATTGCTATCTGATGAGCATACTTAATTCTTTTCTTTTTGCCTAATATGGGGCTTTTATGAGTTGCAGCCGCTAAGTCAAATTCAGTATAGCTCATTGTCAGGAAAATGCCCAGTGATGAAAATTAAGAAAGCCCCTCATGTTGAGATGTGAAAACACATCCATGAAAGGTTGCTCATGTTCTGGAGGTAAGGGCAGATAACTCCTTCCATAGCTCACACTGCATGGGGCCACTGCCCTAAAAGCCAGTGAACCTGTTTGTCATTGTCATACCAAACACAACCCTTGGAGTTGCTGCCCAGTCCTCCTGACTCATAGCAACCCTGTAGGACAAAGTCATACTGCCCTATAAGGTTTCCAAGACTGTGTTCTTTCTGGGAGCAGACTGACACATCTTTTTTTCCTCCTGAGCGCTTGGCCAGTGGGTTTTAACTACAGACCTATTGGTTAGATTCCAATTGCTTAACCCACTGCGCCATCGGAGCTCCTTATCATTGTCATAGTAACACAAAACTTAGGCCCACGTAGCCTTAATCCTGAGAGACAATTGTTCCCTTGCCTGGGTGATTATGCTCCCCGCGGGGCTGGCAGCCACCCCGGCTCTCGCAAATCCCTGCCGGCGCGCTCAGAGGGCGGCGGGGGAGCAGCGGAGCCAGCCCTGGCGCAGACGCTGCTGCCAGACCGCTGTGGTGTTTCCATGACGATCGCAACTGCACGTCAAGGAGTATGTGGGTGCCACAGTCGTCTTGTCCATTTTCTGCAACAGAGTCACTTTTGCTGGTTCCTCAGCATGTGAGAGAGATTATTTTACTACTGGGTGCTAGTTGGGGGCCAAGTCACCAAAACCAACCAATGCCTACCCACCCCACAATCCAACAGAATGTGCAGGGCAGGGCTATCTCCCATCCCAGCGCGACGGACAAAGAGAAACGTTGCCTGCCTGTGCAGGTACCTTTTTAGTCACCTGTCTGCACTTCCAAATATCACTGAGAACCATGTAATTAGCAAACTGGAAGAAGAAGAAGCAAAAAGGAGAACTCTTTTAACAGGAAAACTCTGGTTCTTGAAGTTGATCTATATTCTTAAAGAGCAGTGGGTGACCTGTATCAGTGTCAAATTGCTGCCTTTGAGGGGTATTCAGGGTCACTGCTGATTATCCGATCCAACCCTCACAATCAGTCCTGAAAACAATTCTTCACAAAACTATTGCATCACAAGAGACCCATCTGCATTTCATTTCATCAGCCCTTCCTAGACAGGTTGGATACTACTCACTGGAGACTAACTACCTTCCTCCATGCCCTCTGGATCTAGGTTCCCTCTTGAAAGCTTGTAAGCCAGTCACTTCTTGCCTTTGTAACCCCCCCACCCCCATTTTGGGTAGCCAGTGTCCAAGTTGCCCATCCCTGTCTACTCTTTGTGTGGAGGGGGTGGGAATAATTCTCGCAGCAAGGATTTGTTCCCTCTTTTGAGCTACTGCATCCATAGGTGTAGGTCCATTCCTTCTTGCTTGCCTGTTACTGCTTAAACTCTCTCAACTCCTGTTTTCCATTGTTTATTATTATTTTTTCTTTGTCTTCTTCCTTTATTTGAAAGCATGCTTGTTTGCTAGATACTATCCTAGATATTGCGAAGTTATGGTTTCTGACTCTGTACAGCATTAGTGGTCTTTCATCATTGACCTTCTCTCTTGCCTCTGTATCTGCCAACGTTTTTTATTTGTTTAACCCATCTCTATTTTTGAGTTTCTTTTAGTAGTTAGTGAATCCGTATGTGTTGCTTAGCACCACAGGTATCAGGTAGAATTAAAAAGATCCTGGCCATCTGCCTGGGTTCCCCAGATTCATGTTCTTCCCATTAAGGTGAGAGGAACCCTAGGGGTTGGGCTGAAGGAGGAAGATGATTTTGTACCTCAGTTGTTCTTGAACTACCTGGGGTCTGCCTTTCCTAGACTTTAGGAAGAAAAGCAAGTCAGGTTACTGTCAGTTAAAATTAGAGAAATTCCAGTGTTCTTAATGGTTAACAATCTCTTTATTGTACTTCCTTCCTTTAAAGCTGCAATTAAAGATCGCCCTCCAGTCAAAAGAAAAACATGTAAAAAATGGGACTTGCAGCTAAAGAGGAAATAGAGAATAATCTATTTAAATTAATTCCCCTCCCCCTCCTCCATTTATTAGGCTGTTGTTTTACTCAAAGATACTGCTGTGAGCATGAACACCATGAATTGTTACACATTTACTTGTTCCACAGTTTTAGTGAAAGCTGTGTGACATGGGAGAACAAAGACCACAAGAACTTCTCTGCAAAGTTAGGTGATTCACGTGGCTTTGAAGTTGTTGAAAGTGCCCCCTTCTTTCCCTTTGGGTTGCTTCCTGCAGCATGAAGCATTGTCATGTGCTTCAACTGGGAGTCATAGGCTGTGTCTGAAGGCATGTACCCCATGCTGAGCTCATTTCCTCAGCATTCCTGTGAATTTTAGGTTGAGGGCTGCAAAACCTATAAGTGAATGAATATTTAAGCAGGGAGGTTTAGATTAACTCATTTAAAGATATCGTATGGAGTCCTGGACTGATGCTATAGGATGAGCTTTGAACCACAAGGTTGGTGTTTCAAACTCACCAGCGGCTCCTTGGAAACCCAGGAGGGTTGCTATGAGTCGGGTCCAACTCGACAGCCCTTATCAACAACAACAAAAATATTGTATAGTACTCAGTATATGGCAGCTGTTTATTAAAAACCATTCAATGTTTAAAGATTCAAATGGCCTATGCGATACTGGGGCATGAGGGTGGTGGTGGTGGCAGTAGTGTGTCGTGGAGTCAATTTCAACTCATAGCAACACTGTATAGGGTTTCCAAGGCTATAAATCTTTATGGGAGCAGAAAGCCTTATCTTTCTCCCATAGAACCACAGGTAGTTTCAAACTGCTGACTGTGACATCAGCAGCCCAACTCATAACTGCTACACTACCAGCACAACTTGGGGAGTGGGGGGAGTGGTAAACATTAATCTTAGAAGTGCAGGGATTGCTTCACATGAATTAAATTCTTCATTTAAATTGCTTTCTCAAAGTATTTGGAACACTGTCCAAATTGCTCAGCATGACCTTGAGAAGCCATATAATCTGGATCTTGCTGACCTTCCTCACTTTATCAATGCCACTCTCCTTCTGGATGACTGTATTCAAATCCCACTCCTTTTGATTTCTTCCCAAATGTCAATCTGTTTCATTTTAGGGTCTTTTATTTTGTAATTCCTGGAGCAATGGTGTGGCACTATAGGATAGTGTTCTGGACTGTAAGGTTGGTCTGAACTTCAAGGTTGGAAGTTCAAATTTACCAGCCACTTCTCAGAAACCCTATGTAGGGTCAGCATGAAACCGGAGTGACTCAATGACACTTAACAACAACAAACAACTTTACATCTTTGACTAGCCATCTACTTCATATTCAAGTCTCACTTTATCTGTCAGTTACTTCCTCAGAGAAGTCTTCCTGATGTCTCAACATAAAGAAGACACTTGTTGGTTATGTGCTGTGGAGTCGGTTCCGACTCATAGCAACCCTGTACAGGGTTTCCGAGGCTGTAAATCTTTACGGGAGCAGAAAGCCTCATCTTTCTCCCGCGGAACAGCTGGTAGTTTCGAACTGTTGACCTTGCGATTCGCAGCTCAATTCGTAACCACTACACTACCAGATATTTTCCTGTTTATATTTGCCTTTACCCACCCACCCCCACTAAAACAGAAGCTTCCTGAAAACTGGGGCCTCAATGCAAGGTATCTAATAGGTGCTGCTGAGTAAGTATTTGCGAAGCGACTAATGTAAGACTGTCAGTGATTACTTAGCAAGTAAGAGACTCAGACATAAAACACTAGTGTGTTCAGAGGACAACAGAGTCACCCTGAAATGGTGGGGTGTACACTTCATGAGAGATGGGGGGGACACCTGATTAGGGTACTCAGCTATAGAAAGACAGATGGGTTTGTTTTGGATCAGAAATGTTTGGCCAATTAAATGATATAATTTTTACTCCAAAGTAGTTATGCAAGTATGGGTGAGTCCCTTAACTTCCGTTTTCACTTCCTGTAGAATTATAGTACTAATCTCAGAGGTTTCTTGCTGTTTTACACCACAATTCTTAAAGCTATTTTTGTTGTCTTTTTTTTTTTTTTTTTTCAATCTGATCAGGGAGCTTTGCTATGTCAGTTGCTGCAACAGAAACAGTGTTGGAGAAATCAAGTTTAAATAACTGGCTCCTTCTCTACGATATGAGAAGAGGGAAGACATTTTTTCCCCCTACATTGGTGAAGAAAATGGTTATGGCTGATTAATCAGGCCATTAGATACTGTTTTGCTGCATTTAGTAGAAGCAATAATGAGAATTTCCCTTGAATATTCATGTTATAAGTACTACATGACTTTGGAATGCTTATATAGTCACAAAATTGGAGAGTTAAAAAGGACCTTGGAGATCTTTTAGACACAGCAGCCCCTCTTTCATGTCATTTGTAATTTTACAGCTTTAAAGACCAGAGTAATAAACTTACTGGCTTATGGTTATATTGGTAACTGATGGACAAATTACCACTTATAACTGGCACTTCTGACTCAGGGCAGTGCTCTTTGTGTTGAATCTAAGTGAGTTATATGCATTTGATCACGTTACATACGTAGAAAAAATAATCCAGAAACAATGACTAGGCATAAAAAAAAAAAATCCTCATTTTCTAAGTCATAGTGGTGAAACTGAGAAGTGCATGTTGAAGAACATGCTGGCATTTAAAAAGGTATAAAGCACTATCTATCATCCCTTTTAATAGTTTGCAGGAACAAGTTAGGAAAGAAGATGCTATTGTGTACTTTCCACATATATTTTCTACATAGTCCCAAAACTGCCCTGTTGAAATAATCACACCACTTCCCAATTTTTTCATTTCTTGACTGGCAGTACACAATATACCAAGATTTATTATTTTGACTAATGAGTTTAGTTTTCCTCTGGCAAGCAGTGTCAAATGTCATTCTTTCCATCCTCCAGCAGATGGCAACTCTTGTCTTCTTGTCATTTTATCTATTTCTGCACTCGGAAGATTTTGTCCTCCTCTGCCCTCTCTTGCATCTCCTTTACAGGTTTGTCGTTCTGCACTTGTGCCCTATTAGGATTAGACAGATAGATGACTCTATTCGTTTCCACCTTTAACATATGACTCTTAACAGCCAATCAAAATGTGCCCAGCAATAGCAAATTCAAAATTAGCCACCAGTTCTAATTAAAAGGAAAGAGAGAGAGAGAGAAGATAATGTTAGAGATTCTAAAATAAGATGTACTGCCAAAACTTCCCATTTAAGGAAAACAAAAAAGCTTCTTAAAAACAAAAAAGAAAAGTCAGTTTCTTCAAGTCTAGCTTTTACAGGTGGCTAGGTCTGATAAAATTATCTGTAGTTATTGATATAAAGTAATAAATATCTCTAAAAATAAAGCAGACATAATGAAAATCTAGAAGTTAAGTCATGTCAGCTTTATCATGACTTTTTCTGTCTTCCTGCAGTTTCTTCTCTTTCATTCTTCCGTCTTGTTTACACATATCCACATCTTTCTTTCAGTAATCAAAACTCGTGTTTTTGCCATGAGTATGACCTTTTCATATCTCTGCATTTTACAAGTGTGATGCATTCCTAACGCATTACAGATGAAGATCTCCACTTTTCTCCTTCTAGTCTCTGCTCCGCTTCCACCCCTTCAAGTACCACATAGTCCAGATGGCCTTCACAGGGTTGCAAAAATTTCAACACATGTTGCTCTCAAATTGTAGGTCTGAGGGCATCCTTAAGAAATCGGCTGAAATGAATAGCTGCTACTCTTTTTTTAAAGCAGAAATGAATAATCACAGGCATGAGAGAATGGATTCTATTGCCAATTCCTTATTGTAAGGCTGACTACAGATTTCCTAACCAGGCTTTCTGCCGAGATGTGCTTGCTTGCATTAGAAATGCCCGACGAGGGAAAGAGGAGGGACACAGGAGGGAATCATTTAAAATGGATTTGATAGTCTACAAAGGCCATGTGGAGGGGACTTTTGCTGCTTTTGTCTCTTCCAAACAACATTACCATCAGTTCTTCAAAGTCAACTGAGAATTGCTACCTTGATTTAACAGCAGACCAAACAGAAGCTAAAATCTGAAACAAGAAAGCAGAGTTAGTGAGAGCAGACACCTCTTATTAAAAAAAACACAAACCATCAAGGCATTGTAGCTTCAGTGGGTATATGCTCCTTGATTATAACTGTCGTCATTGGAAAATATAAGCTGACGCTGCAAATGCAATCCTTGGAAAAAACAACTGATACTTGTGGATTTATGAGTATGTTATCATTTACTGACAGCTACTAATGAAGACAGGGGAGCTCACTTCAAACCAACAAATAATTAGCACTGACAATGGAAGTGTAAACAGAGCCTTAATGAATTAATCCCCTAATTGTTCTGTCCTGATATATCATTAGCACCCCTGCTTCAACTTTAGGTATAACATATGCCCAAGTCTGGCTTTTAACTTTGTGATGATCACTTATCCATTTGCTCATTGTGGGCAACCATCTGTGCTAGATGATGCCCTTCTCTCTGTGTATGTGTGTGTGTGTGTATACATATATGAGGGTTAGTCAAAAAGTATTGCTGCAAAAGCACTGTTGTTGTGTTGTGAAGTGCCATCGAGTCGGTTCCGACCCATAGCAACCCTGTATAGGGTTTCTGAGGAGCAGTTGGGGAGCTTCAACTGCTGACCTTGCAGTTCAAACAGCTTTGCAGTCTGGCGCATTAACCCATAGCACCACACCGGGAATAGACCCGCCTTTGTTAAACAAAAACTGTTTCTTGACATATCTTCTGCCTAAGTCTATACATTTCTGAAGAAGTTGATTCTATCTCTCTAACCCTTCCCCCAAATAATTCTGTGTTCTTTGATTTTAAACCAGATCAAAAATTGAGTTTTACCATCCTCAAGGGATTCAAATCATGTTCCTTTGAAATGTTCTCTGCATTTTGGGAACAAAGGAAGTCTAAAGAGGCAAGATTAGAGTTGTAAAGTGGATGGGATAAGGTTTATCAAGGAAATTCTCCTCGGACTGCCCTTGATACCTCAGAGAATGCCTTGTCATGTTGGAAAAAAGAAATTGAGGTACACCTTTCCTGACCTTTTTCTCACCAATACAGTTTCCAATTTTCTTAAAACTTCTCCAGGAAGAAGCCCCTGTGATCATCCTGCTTCCATTGAGAAAATCTATCAAGATTATCCCTTTGAAATTCCAGAAAATAGTCTAAACTGAGCTCTTTGTCTTGAATATAACTAGTCCAGCAGATCACCTCAGAACACACTGTTATGACTGGACCTGGTTTTTTTTGAAGGACCCCTAATGACACTAGGAATCCTGGTGTGACTCTATAGGATAAACACTGAACTGCTAATCACAAGGTCAAAATTCAAACCAACCAAGTAGCTCCTTGGAAACCCTATATACTGACTTGACAACACTTAACACTGAAAACAACAATGAGACTAAGGGGGTCCTGATGTGACTCTGTCACATAGTTTGTAGCTTAACACTGGACTACTAACTGCAAACTCAATGGTTCAAACCTACCATCTATTCCTTGAAAGCCCTATACAGGGTCACTGTGAGTCAAAACTAACTCCATTGCTCTTAACACAACAACAAAAATTAGATTAGAAGTCCTACTATGATGCTGTAGGATAAGCATTGGTCTGTTAATCACAAGGCCAGTGGTTTAAATTTATCAGTTGCCCCTCAGAATCCCTATATAAGGTCACGGTGAGTAGAAACTGACATAAAGGTACTAAACAACAATACTGAGACTAAGACAAGTCTATTACTAAGGGAACTTACCAGCAGCCATACACTGATCATAGATACTGTTAGGTGCCATTGAGTCAGTTCCAATTCATAGTGACTTTATGTACAACAGAACAAAACACTGTCCAGTCTTTCGCCAATATCACAGTTGTTACTACGTTTGAGCCCATTGCTGCCACCATGCCAATCCATCTCACTGGGGGACTCTTTCTTTTGCTGTGATCTTTACCAAGCATGATGTCCTTCTCCAGGGACTGGTCCCTCCTGATAATATGTCCAAAGTATGAGAGACAAAGTCTGGCCATCTTTGTTTCAAAAGAACATTCTGGTTGTACTTCTTCCAACACAGATTTGTTTGCTCTTTTGGAAGTCCATGGTACTTTTAATATTCTTTGCTAACACCATAATTCAAATGCATCAATTCTTTTGTGTTTTTCCTTATTCATTGTTCAACTTTCACATGCATATGAGGCTATTGAAAACATCATGGCTTGAGTCAGGCGTACCTTAGTCCTTAAACTGACATCTTTGCTCTTGGACACTCTAAAGAGGTCTTGTGCATATTTGCCTAGTGTAGTAAGTCTTGATTTCTTGACTATTGCTTCCATGAGGATTGATGGTGGATCCAAGCAAAATGAAATTTTTGACAACTTCAATCTTTTCTCCATTGGTGAGGATTTTTCTTTATATTGAATTGCAACCTATACCAAAGGCTGAGGTCTTTGATCTTCATATTTTAAGCCCTCTTCACTTTCAGCAAGCAAGGTTGTCTCATATGCATAATGCAGGTTGTTCATGAGTCGTCTTCCAATCCTGATACCACGTGCTTCTTATTTGATCAACATACAGATTGAATAAGTATAGTGAAAGAATACAACCATGGTGCACATCTTTCCTGATTGAAACCTTTCACTGCCTCCTTGTTCTCTTCCAATGGATGCCTCTTGGTCTATGTATAGGAGCACTTTTAAGTGTTCCAGAATACTCATTCTCTGCAATATTTTCCATAGTTTGTCATGATCCACACAGTATTTTGCATACTCAGTAAAGTGTAGGTAAATATCTTTCTGGTACTCTCTACTTTCATCCAAGATCCATCTGATGTCAACAATGCTATCCCTCATTCCGTGCCCTCATCTGAATCTGGCTTAAACCTCTGGCAATTCCCTGTCAGTGTACTGTTGCAGCTGTTTTTAATTATTTTGAGCAAATTATTACTAATATGTGACATTAATAATATTGTTGGATGATTTCCACATTCCATTGGGTCACCTCTCATTGAAATGGGCACAAATATGGATGTCTTTCAATCAATTGTCCTGGTAGCTGTCTTCCAAATTTCTTGGCATAGTAGAGTGAGTGCCTACATTGCCTTATCAGTTTGTTGAAAATTTTCAGTTTGTTTTCCAATCCCTGGCGCTTTGTTCTTCGCCAGTGCCTTCAGTGCACCTTGGACTTATTCCTTCAGTACCTCTTGAAATCGTTAAACACCAACAATTTCTTTTTGGCACAGCAACTCTGTGTATCCCTTCCATCTTCTTTTGATGCTTTCTGCATCATTCATTGTTTTGCCTATATAATAATTCAGTATTGCAAGTTGACACTTGAATTTTTCTTCAGTTCCCTCATCTTAGAAATGCTGAGCATGATCTTCCCTTTTGGTTTTGTAACTCCAGATCTTTGCATTTTTTATTATATTTGACTTTATCTTCTCAAGCTGCCCTTTGAAAATTGTTTTAAGCTCTTTGATCTACTTATTCCATTTGCTTTAGACCTGTGACATGCTTGAAATATTTGCATTTGCTGCAGACACTGTGACAATCCATTTCATTTGGTGTCTCCCCCTTTTTTTTTTGCTGAGCATCCACCGTGTACCACACATGGTGTCCTTATCCAGTGACTGGACCCTCTTGATAACATTTCTGAAGTATGAGAGAGGAAGTCTCACCATCCTGGCCTCCAAGGATCACCCTGGGTGTACTTCTTCCAACACAGATCTGTTGGTTCTGGCAATCCATGGTACTTTCAAAATTCTCCTCCAATACCATAACTCAATTGCATCCATGTTTCTACAGTCTTCCTAACTCATTGTCCAGCTTTCACATGCATATGGGACTATTGAAAATACATGGCTTAGATTAGGTACACACTAGTCCTCAGTCTGATATCTTTGCTTTTAAGTACTTTAAAGAGACCTTGTGCCACAGATTTACCTAATGTAATTTTATTGTGAGTCAAGTGAAAGTTTATAGTGCAGATCATCAGTTTTACATTCAACAAATCATATGATTTATTTCATTACAATGATTATAATCCCCTCCATGTACCAACCAAGATGGCGGACATGGTAGAGGTGCAGTGAAGAGCTCCATCAGCAACAACACAGAATACCGGACCAAGGAGGCTCAGGGGATGGTGCTAGAAGTCTGAACCACATATAAAGGAATATTTAGAAGCTTGGAAGGCTTAAAGTTAGGGGAATTTATAGCAGAATCAAGAAACCCAGTGTGTTCTAATTTAATACTCTCAGCTGCTCCTGGAGCCTTAATCTTGGGAGAGACTAAGTGAGGGGAAGGATCAGAACAGCCACAAACACCTGACAGAACCGTGGATATACAGGTGTGGACATTCTTTTTTGAGGGGTATCTGTTCATTGGTCTCTCGCTGTCTGTGCACCTCCATTCTGGTGACTAGAGGGGATGCCTGAGCAAATGGACACCCCACCACCATCCCTGGAGGGTTCTACTATGCATGTGCATAGATCTCCTCAAAATTTAAAGTCACAGTTTCCACTTAAAACCAAATGGCCACCACTCGTCTGTCAGTTTGTCTACTGTGGTGGCTTGTGAGTTGCTGTAGATTCTGGAAGCTATGCCACCGGTATTTTAAATACCAGTAGGGTCACCCATGGTGGAAAGGTTTCAGATGAACTTCCAGATGAAGACAGACTAGGAAGAAAGAGTGATGAAATACTTCCAAATATTTAGTCACTGAATACCTTATGAATAACAGACAAACACGGTTAGATACAGGGCTGGAAAATGAGCCATGCAGGTTGGAAGGCACTCAAAATGAGACTGGGGAAGAGCTGCCTCCTCAAAGTAGAGTTGACCTTGATAACACTAATGAAGTAAAGCCCGTGGGAGAAAAGCCCACGGGACCTTCATGTGCTGATAGGGCACAATTCAAAATGAAGAGAAACAGCTATAAACATCTAATGAAAATCGGAACATGGAATGTACGAAGTATGAATCTGGGAAAATTGAAAGTTGTCAAAAATTAAATGGAAAACATAAACATCGATATCTTAGGCATTAGTGAGCTGAAATGGACTGGTGTTGGCCATTTTGAATCTGACAACCACATAGTTTACTATGCTGGGAATGACAAACTGAAGACAAATGGTGTTGCATTCGTTGTCAAAAAAGAACATATCCAGATCAGTCATGAGGTACAATGCTTTCTGTGATAGGATAATATCCATGTACCTACAGGGAAGCCCAGTTAATACCACTATTATTTAAATTTATGCATGACCCACTAAAGCCATTGAGGATGAAATAGAAGAATTCTACCAGCTTCTTCAATCTGAAATTGGTAAAACATGCAATCAAGATGTATTGGTCATTACTGGTGAATGGAATGCAAGGGTATGGAGCAAAGAGGAAGGATCAGTAGTAGGAAAATATGGCCTTGGTGATAGAAATGATGCTGGAAAACGCATGATGGAATTCTGAAAACCAATGATTTGTTCATTTCAAATACCTTCTTTAAATAGCATAAGACACGACTATATAAATGGACCTCACCAGATGGAATATATAGAAATGAAATTGACTACATCTGCAGAAAGAGACGATGGAAAAGCTCCATATCATCAGTGAAAACAAGGCCAGGGGCAGAATGTGGAACAGACCATCAATTCCTCATATGCAAATTCAAACTGAAGCTGAAGAAAATGAAAACAAGTCCACGAGAGCCAAAATATGACATTGACTATATCCCACCTGAATTTAGAGATCATCTGAAGAACAGATTTGATACATTAAACACTCAAGACCAAAGACCAGAAGAGTTGTGGGATGACATCAAGAACATCATACAGGAAGAAAGCAAAAGTTACTGAGAAGACAAGAAAGAAGGAAAAGGTCAAAATGGATGTCAGAAAAGACACTGAAACTTGCTTTCCAGCATATAGATGCTAACGCAAATAGAGGAAATGAGGTCCAAGAGCTGAACAGAAATTTTCAAAGATCAGCTCGAGAAGATAAAGACAAATATTACAACAAAATGTGCAAAGATCTGGAATCAGGAAACCAAAAAGGAAGAACACGGTCAGCAGTTCTCAAGCTGGGGGAACTGAAGAAAAAATTCAAGTCTCAGCTTTCACTATTGAAAGATTCTCTGGGCAAATTATTAAATGATGCAGAAAGCATCAAGAGAAGATGGAAGGAATACACAGTCACTGTACCAAAAGGAAATGGTTAATGTTCAACCGTTTGAAGACGTAACATATGATCAAGAGCCAATGATACTGAAGGAGGAAGTCCAAAATGCATTGAAAGAATTGGCAAAGAACAAGGCACCAGGAACTGATGGAATAAAAATTGAAATCTTTCAAGAAAGCGAGGTGGCACAGGAGGCACTCACTCATCTCTGCCAAGAAATGTGGAAGACAACTATCTGGCTGACTGATTGGATGAGATCCATATTTGTGCCTATTCCAAAGAGAGGTGACCCAATGGAAGGCAGAAATTATCGGACAATGTGTTTGATATCCCATTCGAGTAAAGTTTTGCTAAAGGTAATATAGAAACGACTGCAAGCATACATTGACAGAGAACTTCCAGAGGTTTTAAGCTGGATTCAGAAGAGGCCGTGGAAGAGGGATATCATTGCTGATGTCCGATGGATCTTGGCTGAAAGCAGAGAATATCAGAAAGTTGTTTACCTGTGCTTTATTGACAGTGCAAAGGCTTTCGATTGTGTGGATTATGACAAGCTATGGACAACATTGCAAAATATGAATATTTCTGAACACTTAATGGTGCTCATGAGGAATCTGTACATGGACCAGGAAGCAGTTGTTCAAACAGAACTTGGGAACACTGAACGGTTTAAAATTAAGAAAGATTTGTGACAAGATTGTATTCTTTCACCATACTTACTCAACCTGTATACTGAGCAAATAATACGAGAAACTGGGTTCTATGAAGAAAAACGTGGCATCAGGATTGGAGGAAGACTCATTAATAACCTGCGATATGCAGATGATACAACCTTGCTTGCTGAAAGTGAAGAGAATTTAAAACATTTGCTGATGAAGATCAAAGAGCACAGCCTTTGGTATGGATTACATCTCAATGTCAAGAAAACAAAAATCCTCACCACTGGACCAATAAACAACATTCTTATCAATGGAGAAAAGATTGAAGTTGTCAAGGACTTCATTCTTCTTGGATCAACCGTCAACACTCATGGAAGCAGCAGCCAAGAAATCAAATGATTCATTGCATTAGGCAAATCTGCTGCACAAGACCTTTTTAAAGTGTTGAACAGCAAAGATGTCAGCTTGAGGACTAAGGTGTGCCTGACCCAAGCCATGGTATTTCCAACTACCTCATATGCATGTGAAAGCTGGACAGTGAATAAGGAAGACCATAGAAGAATTGATGCTTTTGAGTTATGGTGTTAGAAGAGAATATTGAAAGTGCCATGGGCTGCAAAAAGAACCAATAGATCCGTTTTGGAAGAAGTGCAGCCTTCGTGCTCCTTGGAGGCTAAGATGGCCAAACTTCGTCTCTCGTATTTCAGACATATTGTCAGGAGGGACCATTCACTGGAGAAGGATATCATGTTAGTTTATATGGAGGGTCAGAGAAAAAGAGGAAGACCCCTAATGAGATGGATTGGCCAAGTGGCAGCATTGATGGACTCAAGCGTGTCCACAGTAGTGAGGTTGGCCCAGGATTGCGCAGTGTTTTCATTCTGCTGTGCATAAGGTCTCTATGGGTTGGTACTGACTCAATGTCACCTCACAACAACAGCAAATATACCATCAGTTAACAGTATTTCTCTCTATTAATTTTAACTCTTTAAAAAACAACACTCAGGCACATATAATATTTTACACCCCCAAAAGGGCACATTCTGTAAGTCTGCCTCCTGGCCACCAGCTCTCAGTCCCTCTCTTTCCATGAATCTAGAGTCCTCAGCTGCTCCCTCTCTCCATGTCCCCATCTCTGCCTTCATATCTGGTGTCGCTGCTTCCCTGGATAAGCTCTCACATTCTCTTGTGCTCTTCACCCTTGATGATCCTAGGGTCCTCTGTTTCTGGACTGTAAGATTAACTACTTCATTTTTGTTATAAAACTTCTACCTTTACAATTGTGACAGTTACAATTAGTCATGATTACAGTTAATCTCTGTTGAATTATAAGAATCTAATCCCCATCTGTTTTTACCAGACCCATCCAGACAAGATGAAAACAATTTAGTGGGGACTCTATCTTCCGCCTCACACTCTTAAAGTAAACTCTCGCTTGTAAACTTGTAAGCCAGTCATTTCATGCAGTTATCACTCCCTTGTTTTAGGTAGCCAATGTCTAAGTTGCCCATCCCTATCTATTCTGTATACAGAAGGGATAGCACTGATACTTGATGTGAAGACTCCTTCCCTCTCTGTTGATATTTTGAGCTATTACCTCTGTGAGTATGAGCCTTGGTGTGGCACTGTAGGTTTTTTTTGCCAGACTGCAAAGCTGTTTGAACTGCAAGATAGGTGGTTCAAGTTCACCAGCTGCTCCTTGGAAACCCTATACAGGGTCACTATGAGTTGGAACTGACAACCATAACCTCTATGAGTATAGCTCAGGTTCATTAAATTGTAGCAATTTATCCTCATTTCCTTTATCAAAAAGTATTTTCGTTTTTATCTTCCTCTAAGTGGAGTTCTGATTGTCAAGCCATCGAGGCTAGGTCAAATGGATACTAACTGCAAGTTTGGGTGTTCTTGTGTTTCTCACCTTCTTTCATATCAGCTGGATGGTTCACTCTCAGCTTAATCCCCATGTGGTTATGTCCTTGTCCATGGGCTCAGGTGTCCTCAGGTCTCACCACACTTTGGACCCATCAGCCCTTCCTCTTCTCTCTCTCATCTCCAGGTCAGTGGGAGTCTATGGACCATGGTTGAACTCAGCCCATTTCTTCATTGCTGCCTTTCCCCCTCTTCCACTCACCAGTAAACCCATGTGGTTACCAGCAAGCTTACATGTCTGTTCATGTGTTCCCTTTGAGTTTCAGTCTTAGAGCGGATTATTCCTGAATGTCATTTGATTTCTTGACTGCTGCTTCTGTGACTGTTGATATGGATCCAACAACAAAAAAAAAAATCTCTGACAACTCCAGTGTTTCTCCATTTATCATGACATTTATTGCTTCAGTTGTGAGGATTTTTGTTTTCCTCTCATTGATGTACAATCCATAATGAGGGTTGTGGTCTTTGATTTTCGTCAACAAATACATTAGGTCCTCTTCGCTTTCAGAAAGCAAGGTTGTATCATCTGCATATTGCAATTTTTTAATGAGTCTTCCTTCAATAGTGATGCCATGTTCTTCATCATATAATCCAGCTTCTTGGATTATTTGCTCAGTATACAGACTGAGTAAGTATAGTGAAAGAATACAACCCTGGCACACACCTTTCCTGATATTTGTTGTTGTTGTTAAGTGCCTTCGAGTCGGTTCCGACCCATAGCGACCCTGTATAGGTTTTCCGAGGGTGTAAATCCTTCTGAGGGAGTAGAAAACCTCATCTTTCTCCCACGGAGCGGCTGGTAGTTTCGAACCGCTGACCTTCAGGTTCGCAGCCCGATTCGTAACCACTACGCTACCAGAGCTCCTGATATTTAACCATACATTTTTCCCTTATTTGAGTGACTGACTGTTGGTCTATGTGTATGTTCCTCATGAGCACATTGAAATGTTCTGGATTACCCATTCTTTGCAATGTTATACATAGCTTGTAATCATCCACATGTTTGAAAGCCTTTGCATAGTCAATAAAGCACAAATAAGCATCTTTCTGGTGTTCTCTGTTTTCAGCCAGGATCAATCTGATGTCAGCAATGATATCCCTCATTCCACGACCTCTTCTGAATCCAGCTTATATTTCTGACAGTTTTCTGTTAATGTAGTGTTACAGCCATTTTAAAATTATTTTCAGCAAAATTTTACTTGCATGTAATGTCAATAATATTGTTAAATGGCTTCCTCATTCTGTTGGGTCACCTCTCTTTGGAATGGGCATAAATATCTATATCTTCCAATCTGTTTTATAGACTTCTTGGCATAAATGAGTTAGTGCCTCTATTGATTCATCAGTTTGTTGAAAGATTTTAATTTATATTTCATAAATTCCTGATTTCTTATTTTTTGCCAATTACATCAGTACATTTTGGATTTCTTCCTTTAGTGCTACTGTTCTTGATCATATGCTACCTCTTAAGATGTTTGATCAGCAACCATTTCTTTTGGTACAGTGACTAAGTATACTTTTCATCTTCTTTTGATGCTTTCTGCATCATCCGATATTCTTTCCATAAACTCCTTCAATGTTGAAGTCTTGTTGTTGTTGTTGTTAGGTGCCATCGAATGGGTGCTGACTTATAGCAACCTTATGCACAGCAGCATGAAACACTGCCCGGTCCTGGGCCAACCTCACTACTGTTGCCGCCTTTGAGTCCTTGATGCTGCCGCTTGGCCAATCCATCTCACTGGGGGTCTTCCTCTTTTTCTCTGACCCGCCACCTTACCAAACATGATATCCTTCTCCAGCCACTCTCTCCTGACAATATGTCCGAAGTATGAGAGACGAAGTTTGGCCATCTTGGCCTCCAAGGAGCAGTCTGGTTGCACTTCTCCCAAAATGGATCTATTGGTTCTTTTGGCAGTCCATGACACTTTCAATATTCTCTTCCAACACCATAACTCAAAAGTATCAATTCTTCTACGGTCTTCCTTAGTCACTATCCAGCTTTTGCATGCATATGATGTAATTGAAAATATCATGGCTTGGGTCACGCACACCTTAGTCCTCAAGGTGACATCTTTGCTCTTCAACACTTTAGAAAGTTCTTGTGTAGCAGATTTGCCTAATGCAATACGTCATTTGATTTCTTGACTGCTGCTTCCGTGAGTGTTGATAGTTGATCCAAGTAGAATGAAGTCCTTGACAACGTCATTCTAGGCTTGAATTTTTCTTCAGGTCTTTCAGCTTAAAAAATATTGAGCATGTTCTTCACTTTTGATTTTCTAACTCCAGGTCTTTGTACATTTCATTATAATACTTGACTTTGTCTTCTCAAGCTACCCTTTTAAATTTCTATTCAGCTTTTAAATTTTTTTCATTTCTTCAATTTTCTTTAGCATCTGTACACTGGAGAGCACATTTCAGAGTCTCTTCTGACATCCATTTTTTATCTTCTTTGTTTTCCTGTCTTTTAAATGACCTTTCCCCCCCCCCTCCTTTATGTATGATGTTCTTGATGTTATCCTGGTGGCAGTGGTTATGTGCCATGGAGTCGGTTCCGACTCCTAGCGATCTTGTACAGGGTTTCTGAGGCTGTTTCTGAGGTTTTATGGGAGCCGAAAGCCTTATCTTTCTCCCACAGAACAGATGGTAGTTTCAAACTGCTGACCTTGCAGTTCACAGCCCGATTTGTAACCACTTCCTACAGCTGTTTTAATATCTGGTCATTAATGTATAATGCATCAAATCTTTTTTTGAGGTGGTCTCTAAATACAGGTGTGTTCCATCTGTGAAGGTCCATGTGTATAGTTGCCTTTTTTGTTATTTAAAAAAGATATTTGCAATGAATCAGTTATTGGCCTTGCAAATTCTATTATAAGATCTCCAGCATCATTTCTATGACCGTGGCTACATTTTCTAACTACTGATCCTTCCTCTTTGTTTCCAGTCATTCCATTAGAATCTCCATTGACTGTTGAGCTAGAACTACTGACCTTGCGATTCAAACTGACTTTGAAGTCCAGTGTAGTAACCCACAGTACCATATCAGAACTCCTTTTGTGTGTGTGAAGTTTAGTAACTTTGTTGTTATGAAGTGTTGTAGATTCAATTTTGACTTATGTAAGACCATGTGTGCACAGTAGAACTGCTAAATAGGATTTTCATGACTGAAAAGCCTTTCAGAAGCAGATTACCAGGCTTGTCTTCCTAGGCACCTCTGAGTGGGTTCTTCAGCCAAAACAAGGCCAGGGACCGACTTTGGAACAGACCACCAATTACTCATATGCAAGGTCAAATTGAAGCTGAGAAATTTAAATAAGTCCACAAGAGCCAAATATGACCTTGAACATACCTCAACTGAATTTAGAAATCATCTCAAGAACAGATCTAATGCATTAGACAGTAATGACCAAACAGTAGAAGAATTGTGAGATGACATCAAGAATATCATATATGAAGAAAGCAAAATGTCATTAAAAAGACTGAAAAAATAGAAAAGACCAAAATGAATGTCAGAAGAGACTCTGAAATTTGTTCTCCAGTGCAGAAATACTAAAGTGAATGGAAAACATGAAGACGTAAAACAGCTGAACAGAACATTTCAAAGGACAGCTTGAAAAGACAAATTCAGGTATTATAATGAAATGTGTTAGAAAACTAAATGGGATAAACAACCTCAGCATTTTTCAAGCTGAAAGAACTGAAGAAAATTTCAATCAACTTGCAATATTGAAGAATTCTATGGGTAAAATATTGGATGATGCAGAAAACATTAAAAGACGATGGGAAATATACACAGAGTCACTGTCCAATAAATACATGGTTGATATTCAATCATTTCCAATAGGTAACATTTGATCAAGAACCGATGGTATTGAAGTAAGAAGCTAAAACTCCAAGCTACAACCAAAGGCATTGGCAAAATACAAGCCTCCAGAAATTGATGGATTGTTGAAATCTTCCAATAAACTGATGCAGCACTGGAGGCATTCACTCGTCTATGCCAAGAAATTTGAAAGACCTGGCCAAGTGATTAGAAGAGATCCATATTTGTACCTATTTAAAGGAGAGGTTACCCAGTGAAATATGGAAATCATTTAACAATATCATTAATATCATAGGCAAGTAAAATTTTGCCTAAAATAATTTTAAAATGGCTGCAACAGTACATTGACAGAGAACTACCAGAAATTCAAGCCTGATTCTGAAAAGGATGAGGACCTAGGGATATCATTACTGATGTCAAATCTATCTTGACTGAGAAAAGAATATCAGAAAAATGTTGACATGTGTTTATTGGAAGAACTTGGTATCAGAATTGAAGGAAGACTCACAAGCAACCTTGCTTGCTGAAACTTTAAATACTTACTGATGAGGATCAAAGGCCACAATCTACAGTATGGATTTCACCTCAATGTAAAGCAAACAATCCTTACAACTAGACCAATAAATAATGTCCTGCTAATGGAGAAAAGGTGGAAGTTTCCAACGACTTCATTTTGCATAGATTCACAATCAATGCCCTTCCAAGCAGCAGTCAAGAACTCAAACAACATATCACATTAGGCAAATCTACTTCAGAAGACCTCTTTAAAGGGAAACCTTCAAATCTGTTTGTTGAAAGTAAGAATCAATTGGCACATCTAATTAATTCTAAGAATTACAAAGAACTAGTAATTCTCTGTGGCTTGTTGGAGTACTGTTGTGGTGCTTTAGTGTAAACACTCAACTACAAGGTCAACTTGAACCTCAAGGTTGACATTTCAGTTTCACTGGCCACATCTCAGAAACCCTATGCAGGGTTGCTAGCGATTGGAACTGACTCAGCGGCACTTACAACAATAACAACTTCATTAATATACCCTTGTAATTTTAATGCTGTTTGTCTTTCTTCCTGCCCAATATTGCTATGTAGCCCTTCCTTGTGCTCCCTGGATTTGGCTTCTTCTTTAGAACCACAATTATTGTGAAGCTCCAAGTCTGGTCTGATTTTTTTGTTTGTTTGTTTGCTTGTTTAAATTCTAAGCACTAGACCACAAGCCAGGTTTGAACCGAGGTCAGTGGTTCAAACTCACCAGCTGCTCCTCAGGAATCCTATATAAGGTTGCTATGAATCGAAACTGACTCGATGGCTTGTGACAGCAACAACACGCCCTTCTATGGCCTTCCTACAAGCAGACGTCTGCTGGTAGTTATGATCTGAATTTGTTGTGAAATTACCTTTGGCCTTACAAAGTGCTGAAGGCATTTGGGTGAATGCACTGGGCCATAAGGTCAGTGGGTCAGTGGGTCAGAACTGACTCAACGGCACTTAACAACAACAAACAACATAAATTTTATGAAGTCCTGGTGTGGCACTGTGGGTTAATATGCTATGCTACAAAGTTGATTTGAATTGCAAGATAGGAGGTTCAAGCTCACCAGCTGCTCCTTGGAAAACCAATACAGGGTCCCTGTGAGTTGAAACCAACTTGACAGCACTTAACAACAACAAATATGTATATATATGGAGCTCTGGTTGCATAGTGGTTGCGAACCACAATGTCAGCAGTTTGAAACTACCAGCTGTTCCACAGCAGAAAGATGAGGCGTTCTGCTCCCGTAAAGATTTACAGCCTAAGAAACCCTGTGCAGGGTCGCTATGAGTCGGAACCGACTCCACAGCACACAGCAGTATATTATACATATACTATAATAAAGGAGCTCTGGTAGCGTAGTGGTTACGAATCGGGCTGCGAACCTTAAGGTCAGC
>NW_006408611.1:3744812-3777987 GCF_000296735.1 Chrysochloris asiatica
TATATATATATATATATATATATTGTTGTTGTTAAGTGCTGTCAAGTCGGTTCTGACCCATAGCGACCTTGCATAGGGTTTCCAAGGAGCGACTGGTGAGTTTGAACCATGGAACTTGTAGTTCAAATGGCTTTGCAGTCTGGCACATTAACTCACAGCACCATACCAGGTTCAAGTTCACCAGCTGCTCCTTGGAAACACTATACAGACTATGTGTTGGAATCCACTTGACAGCACTTAGTAACAACAACAACAAATATATATATAATATTTATCAGGATATATAATGTTCCTTGAAGGTGAATCCATTTAACTGCTATTTATTAAGCATTTATTGTATGACAAGGCATATGAAATATAAGTATTATCAATAAAGACACGCACCCTCCTACACAGATAATCTATGCTTGGAACATGCTTTCAGTAAGAAAGATTAAATCAGAAAGAGGTAGGAAAATTTGTCCTGTGCCTAAAATTTGAATGTAGGTCTTACTGATCCTGTGGTCATTGTTACTACTATTTTTATTATTTTAATTTCTAATGTTTTTGCCTGTTTCATTTTTACTTTTTTTTATCAAAATTAATTTTAAAAAAGTATTCTCAGCAATTGTTCATTTGAAGACAAGCTGACGATTAGCCATTTAAGCAAGAGTTTACCTAATGTTGTGGAAAGCAATGGGCTCTCATTTGGATGCCGTGTCTTGCAGTGGATGGAGTACTAAGCCTTTCAGAAGTTGCCTTCCAGGGTCTCCACAGGTCCACAGGTCCATTGCCATCAAGTGGCTTGTTACTCATTATTGTATTTAGTACTATAGCAACGACTTCACCAGTGTCTTTATTAAAAGTTGCTCCAGGCTAGCGTTTTCCCTGGGGTCAGTAATGAGTTTAGAGGAATGGATGTGGAAATGAGATTTGTTCTCACCAGTGGAATGAATTATGTCTTGTTGGGGCCCCCAGGCTTATATCTCAAATTTGCCACAAGGTACTTCATCAAAAATTCTATTTTGGTTCCAAAAGGAGCATGCAAGCCTATTAGCAAATTCAAAGTATACTTTTTAAACTGTATTTTTTCCCCCTTCCCCTGAATCTGTCCGCTGAAGGCTTTCAGTATTAGCAGTTTGTGAAAATGGTCCATTTCCATAGGTCAATGAATGGTGTGTTGAAAAGTACAACCCTTTTGCCTCACAAAGCTGAGTTTACAACTGGAGTGAATCAAATGCATCAGCACACTGGGAATGTTCCGCTTCTCCAGACACTGTGAGTGTACAGACTTCATGACCTTGTCGGTCAGTCCTCTGGCCTCAGGTGGGTTGTCAGCACTCCCTTTCATGCTCTTGAGACTTGTGGATGTCCTCAAGTAGATCTACAACTGATATCTACTGCAACAATCCAAAGACATGATTGCAGAGACAAGTCTGTTAGGAAATAGAGCTGTACATGGCAACACCTCTTTTCCAACAGTAAAAAAAAAATAAACAACAATAGTTATCATAGAGTTGACTGACTCATCATGACCCCATGTATGCTAGAGTGGACTGTGCTCTGTAGGGTTCTCAATGGTTGTGTTTTTCAGAAATAGATTGCCCAGAACTTTCTTCTGAAGCACTTCTAGGTGGACATAGCACTCGCCTTGTGTTTAGCTGCTGAGCAAGTTCACCCTTTGCACCACCCAGGGATTCCATTTCAATGGTAGAGACTTCCAGAAGCCCTAGATTGTTAGATAAGAACTTTTCAACCAGTTGTCTTCCTTTGGGTTCTCTGTGGTGTGAAAGGAGGAAAGGCATCTCAAATGATACCAACTATATTCCATTTTCCCCAGCACTATCTTTCTTTCCTTTCTGTTCTCTCTCAGATAGAGGGTTCTGTTCTGGAGTAATGGAGACTGGGTACTTATTGGTGTTAAAGATGGAAAAAGAGGAGGAACCTCCCTACCTCAATTCAGAACTGAATGTGAACTAGCTTGAGAATAGAATGAGTGTCCCTGATGTTCCTACTCAACCCTCATCATGTTCATTCATTGAGAACCACTCCCCTCTGAAGGCTTGGTGCATTGCTTTCAGGAGTTACACTTAGGTTACATTTGCAAACTCTGATTCTAGTGATGCTTGCTAAGTCCACTTTTCTTCCATTTCTAAGCTGTGCATTGGGTAGATGCTATTGTCGATTTCAGGCGCTGTTCCCAAGCAGAGGTGCACTAGACTTGATTAGGATTTTGACTGGATGCAATTCCCCTCAACAGGTATACATTTGGTAAGGTTGGCTTTTTGTGAGACCCCCCAGTCTGTCTAGTTGCTCTATAATAAAGCAAGCAGAAATAACTGTCATTCTCCTTCCACATGCATGATCTTTGTTTAGTTCTAGAAATTGTCATCTATATAGAACAATGTTTGTCTTTGAAAGCAAACAAACAAATTATATTTATGCACAGTGTAGTTACAGATGCCACTGTACAGACTGTTAATATAGTAAGCACAACACAGTTCATCTGCGCTTGAAATTGGCCTCTACCTCCCATGTAGCTGGTAGCCTCGGGGTCTTTGGGTCTGTCTGTTTTTACTGGCTGTTAATTGTTAATAGATTTCCAGTTGTAGGGCATGCTGTGCAAGCATCAATCCTTCATTTAGGAAGGCCTGAGACTGTCCATGATGGTGAAAAGGCAAGTGATAAACAAAAAACTGGAGAAATCATAGCATTCTCACTAAAAATGTCAAACCCAATAATGCATCTGGTGGTAAATGCAAAATTTATTAGTGAGAGAACAAACTTGCACAGTAAAAATGAGAGAGTCGAGTGGGGAGAGCAGAGAGAGAGAGAAAGTCCCAAAAGAAGGTCGGGGAAAGAAAAAACATTTAAGAAATCAAAGTCATGTTTTTAAAAAGAAGAGTTAGAGAATAGGCACAGCAGGATTTGGCATGTCTTCCTTGTTCTTAGGACAAAAAGAAGGGGAAGGCATTTTGGGTGAGATTTTTAATAATTCTACTTGAGAATATGAATGTATAAAATTTTGTTAACTTACTATTAGGACATTGGATATATTGGTGCTGGGGTCAGCAAACTATGACCTATAAGCCAGATTTAGCTCTCTGAAGGTTTTAGAGCCTGTGAACTGAGAATAATTTTTGCATTTACAAATGTTTGAAAAAATCCAAAGAAGAACACTGTTTTTTGACATATGAACATTAGATGAAATTCACATTTCAACATCCATGGAAAAAGTTTTGTTGCAACACAGTCATGCTCATTTGTTTACACATACGGTATGGTTGCTGTTGTTAAGTGCTGTCGAGTCAGTTCCAACCCGTTGTGACCCTGTATAGGGTTTCCAAGGAGCTACTGGTGATTCAAACTGTTGACCTTGTGATTCAGACTGACTTTGCAGTCCAGCGCATTAACCCAGAGCGCCTTACCAGGACTCCCCTATACTGTATGGATGCTTATTTATTAAGGGAGCAGAGCAGAGTAGAAGCAACAGAAACTGCTTATTTGCAGAGTCAAAATATTTGCTACCTGCCCCTTTACAGAAATAGTTTCAGGACTCCTGTGGTAGTCAGCTGAATCAGATGAATTGGGAATTAGTCTATATGGCCTGTTTGCCAGTCTAACTCATCTAGTCTTCTTTTTGCAAAAGCTACCCCCCTTACCTGCCATTTATTCATCTTTTTCCATGGACTAATTCATGGCATATTCTAAATTAGACCATGTGAATGATTAGGATAGTAAATCCAACCTAATCTCTCTTCTTGATTAATTACACTCTGGTTAGGGACATTTTGGGAAGAACAAGAGAAAACTTACACATAAATAATAAATGTTTGCAAACAAAATAAATAGTAAAAAGTGATACACATTATAACAAGATTTCAGAAATGATAAAATGGTATTCTGAAGCATCTTCAAATTCCATCTGTCACCAAATAACACCATCATACAGCCAGTTTCTCATACCAGAAAGATGAGTCTTATCCATGGCTATCTCTGCCTTTGGCAAGACTGCCTGCACTGCATAACTCCAACAAGTTCTGTGAGAAAAGCAAAGCACTCTGGGGTTGGGCTTAAGGTTCCTGACTGTCACAAACAGCTTGCACTCAGCTACTTACCGAAAAACTGGCAGTTCGAATCCAGCCACTGGTACCAAGGAAGAAAGGTCAATGTTGTAGGCTGGGTTCTCTAGAGAAACAAAAGCAGTGAAACTTATATATGTATATATAAAGAGAAGTTTATATGAAGGAAATGGCTCACACAGTTCTAGAGGAGGGACAGTTCCACGCTTAGGTCACATGAACCAGGATCAGATGGTCAGAGGTCATGTAGGCAGGCAGGCAGGCAGGCAGGTCTGGTAGATCTGATAGGTCAGAAGGCAGGCTCCTAAGGACACCAAGAATCAGCAGGTATAGAGCAGGTCACTGGCTCAAATCTAAAGAATCAGAGTTTGGATGATGAGCCAGATGCAAGACCAAGACGCAGCAGAGAGCAGACAGGCTTTGCCTGAGTGTCTAATATATCGGAAGCAGCCCACATCCTCAAGGAAACTTCCTTTTGGATGATTGGCTGTTCATAACAGACCTAATCATAGGATTAATTGCATTGTATACATGTCATTATGGGGATAAAACTACATCTCAACTGCCAAGCCTGTCAAATTCACACAAAACATTAGCTATCACAGCTGGTAATTGATTTTGGAAGATTACAGCCAAGAAAAGCCAGTGGAACAGTTGTACTCTGACACACATGGGAGCGCCATTAACTGGAGTCAACATGGTAGCAGTGAGTTTGGTTTTTTGGGTGGGAGTTGGAGTTATGCTCAGTCCATGTGGCTGGATGTGGCATTCCTGTCTTTTTGTTCCACTGACCCTGTCAACCATCAGCCTGAATTTAGTCAATTTTTCCTCAAATGCCTTTTAAATTGTCTACTTACTTGTATTTCCAGTACTACCATGTTAGTGTAGGCCGCTGCCATCTTCAACCTGCATGGCTGCAAAAGCTCTGCTAATTGGGTCTCTCATATGCACTCTCATTTGATCTGTTTACAATTCACATGTGGTAAGGCCACCCCTCTATTATTGCTCTTCTCATGTACCCCTTAATTTTTAGGATACCATCTCAAGCCCTTAGTATCTCCCTCAAGGCCCTGAGTAATCAGCTAGTTTCCTGATACCTCATCAGCCATATTTGCACCACTTTTCCTTCAGTCCCACTGTTCTAGCTGGGGATTTGGATATGGAATCCATCTTCCAAGCAGAACACTTGTGAGAGTGAAAAGGAATGCTAGTAATAATTATGCCAAAACAATAGATGACTATAAGCAGGAGCAAAGCCAAAACCAAACCAATTGTCACCAAGTCAATACCAATTAATGGCAAACTCCTGTGTTTCAAAGTAGACTGTGCCTCAAAGAGTTTTCACTGGCTGTGTGCATTTGGAAATAGCTAAACCTTTCTCTCGAGGCTTTTCTGGGTAGATTTGAATTGCTAACCTTTCTGTTAGTAGCTGAGTAACTGTTTGCGCTACCCCAGGGGACTCCTACAATGAGAAGAGACAAACCAAGATATGAGGCCACCCTAAGTTTCTCAGACATGACACACTCTTAATCTTTTCAGAGTCTTTGAACATAATTTTCCTCTGATCAGGAATGTATTTACTGTACTCATTCTTCAATCTTGTTCACATACCTTATCTTCAGAGAAACCTTTTGCTGATTTCACAGGTTGAGTTATGTCATCTTGGCACGTACATCAGAGCACCTTTGGAAGCCTACAAACAATTATAGTTGCATTTCTACTCATACCATCATTGACAGTAAGTCATACTAGTGTGGCTGTCCCCCTAAGTTTTCCCAGGAATAAGGGAATTTCGGAGAAGTGATATCTTCCATACTAAAACCACAAAAAGTCCCAGACAAACTGGGACAAGTTGTTCACTCTTCATGCCTGTGTTTCCCTCAGTGGCAAGGACCATGTTATCCTCTGAGCTTAGCATAGTTACTAATATGTTATAGATGCTCAATAAACTTTGGTTTGTTGAATTGATTGATAAAAGAAGGGATGAGATAAACAACAAGATTTTCAGATGTTTTGCTTTTATGTACAAGGTTCCATTCCAGCTGGATTTAAGGTCTAAGTAATGCAAGAACAATAGATGTCTATAACCAGGACCATTAAGTCAAAGCCAATTCATGACATGTGTGGTCAGAAGAAGAGTATTATTCAAGGAGGATAGAACATACCTTCTGTTAACCCTTATTTTTTTCTTCCCTCAATAAAATACTTTCTGTTGGGGGGAATGGATGAAGATAATTCATGCTGTGGGTTATATGAATACTGTGGTTTATTATGTTACTCTCTTCAAGAATAGCTGCATTTTTAATAAGAAATACTTCTCAATCAACTGATGAACTCTAGTTGAAGTTCTATTATAAGAATGAAGGACCCACTTGAAAGGACAAGCAGACCAACCTGGAGAGGCTAGAAGAACAGAAGATACTTCTTAAAAGAAATACCTACAGGAAAAATATAAAGCAACATAGACAGACTGACTGTTACTACAAGAACAAGCAACTTGCTTGCCCAGGAAACATCAAGGCAAGTGGTCGGGTCCCCTCAGTGCAAACCCCCTTCCAAGACTAAGACTCAATGGGAATACACGCTGTGATTGGTGACCACGCTTGACACCGATAAGGGGAAGTGAGGGAAAAACAGCAATGAAGCGGTGAGCTAAGCCATACAACATTCAATAGACTTCTGTGAACCTTGGTGAAGACCTGGTTGGCCAACAGTGTGGCAAGACCTGGGGACTCTTGGGCCCAGAGTCAGTGACATAGCCACAGAGGCCTAGAGTGGAGAGTGAAGTGTCCAGCTGATAAGAAGAGAGGGCATATGCATAAGAACACCCACACTTGCAGATAATACCCACTTATCCTGGCTTCAGTGACTGGATGATTAGAGCTCAACCAGAAGTAAAAAGAAGAGGGGAAAAAAAAAAGTATTCTCATACAATTTGATGAACTTGACCTACACCTACAGAAGCAGTAGCTCAAAAGAGGGAACAAGTCCTTACAACAAGAATCATTCCCACCCCCTCCACATACAGAGTAGACAGGGATGGGCGACTTGGACATTGGCTACCCAAAATGGGGGCGGGGGGAGGGCTACAAAGGCAAGAAGTGACTGGCTTACAAGCTTTCAAGAGGGAACCTAGATCCAGAGGGCCTGGAGGAAGGTAGAATCTCCAGTGAGTAGTATTCAATCTGTCTAGGTGGGGTTGATGCAATGAAATGCAGACGGGTCTCTTGTGATACAATAGTGAATAATTGTTATCAGGACTGATTGTAAGGGTTGGAAATGTAAAGGTAGACATTTTATAGCAAGGAGGGGAGTGATTAACTTTTCAGTCTAGGAGCAGAGGTCCCTAGGACCATCAAGGGAGAAGAGCACAGAGCGGGACCCTACCCAGAGAAGCAGTGGTGCCTGAAATGCAACCAGAGTTGATGACGTGGAGCCATGGAGCAGCTGGAGACTTTAGATCCAGAGAGGGAGAGCAACTGTGTGCTGGGGAGTACGGGGGAAGGATTGCATGGAGGGAATTGTAACTATGGCAATGAGACGATATATGATAGAATTAATGCAAAACTAATGTTCTCCCATGTAAACTATCACATAATTCACAATAAACATTTAAGGAAAAAAAAAAAAAAAGAATGAAGGAAAGGGTTTGTGGTTAAGAAAGTACAGGTCTTCCTGCTGAACCCAAATACCTACCTCATGGGTAGATGCCCATGTTGTGCTATGGGGCCTGAAAGGAATGTGAGTTGCACAATCCAATCAAAATAGTTGGGGTAGAACACCACAGGGCATCAATCTAATTGTTTTCTCTCAAATTATCCAGACCAATGTTCACCAGTCTCCGTTTTGGAGATGTAATTCCGCCCAGTGTGTTCCTGGCATCAGCAGTTGGCATCAGATGAGAAGTTTGCGCTGAGAGAGATGAGACTGATCGAAAAGGCATATTAGAGCTTTCCAATTGGTAAAATGTTGGATAACATCATTTAAAATGTTTCCTTTGGACTACATACCTTCAATAAAATGAGAGCTCAAGATTCCTCTAAATTGAGGCAACCCTGGCACGGTTTCTTTGACCATTTGATTTATACTTGTTTTGTAAAATAATAGACTGTTCAAGACAATAAACATATTTGAGTTCCTCACTTTGCAGATAAGGAAACTGGGACCCACTGTAGTTAAGACCTTGACCACATTTTGCAGCTAGTTTATGCCAGCCATATCGAGAATTGGGCTCTCTTCTTTCCCAATTAGTGCCTTGCCTTCCTCACAATGATTTATTAAAAGAAATTGTTAACATAAAGAAAAGTTGCAAAAATTGTACCCACTATCCCAAATTTCCAGTGAACATTTTTCTATATTTGCTTCATCTTTCATTTGCCTGTCTGTATCCTCTTCTTAAAAAGCATTTCAAAATAAGTTACAAACTTCAGTACATTTCACCCCTACATGCTTCAGAATGCATATCATTACCTAGAGCTCAAAATGTGTTTATTGCCTTTTTTTGGTAAAACTTACACACGGTGAAATGAACATGAGTTTTGACAAATGAATACACTTCTGTATCCCAAACCCTTATACTCTTGTTCTTTCCATTTTAAAGATTTTACAACATACTATATTTTGCTTAAATAAATATTTTGAAATCAATTTGCTCTAGAAGGTATACTTGATTATTTAGAAAACATTTCCACAGATTTGTGTAACATCAAGCTAAAGTTTTAAAAGCAGATTTTAGAAGATGTTATGGTTAAGTACTTGCTGAAAGGTGGCTCTATGCAGTCCTGGTGTGGTGCTGTGGGTTAATGCGCTAAACTGCAAAGCCATTTGAACTGCAAAGTCAGTGGTTCAAGCTCAACAGTCACTCCTCAGAAACCCCCATACAGGGTCGCTATGGGTTGGAGCCAACTCGACGGAACTTAACAACAACAACATGCAGTTTTTAATACACCAGAGATGAAGTCACAATGTCAAGGTGAAAAAGGAGGAGTGGAGCTTTTCAGACTGAAGAATGAGTGTCGCAGTGCTTTTTAGAAAATTTATCATTGTTCCCAGCTCAGTTCATACATGTGCCATTCCCTTTCCCCCAGTCCTCACACACTGCATCTCAAAAAGTCATATTATCCAGAAATTTTCAACTAGGTTGGGAGTTGGCATAAGGGAGAGAGGCACACACATAAAAAGTAATGGATTCTTTTGCTTCTGTGGTACAATGCTTTGAGGGTATTTTTCCTTCTTCCCTCCTTCTCTCCTACCCACCCCCCTTATGCAAACAAATTTTAAAAAGCTAGGAGCAGTTCTGAGACACAGATGCAGAAGAGTGATACTCCACATTCCCTAGCTCCCTTCCCACACCCTGCACACACATGTCCTCCTGGTTGTGTCAGGGAGAAAAAAAAAAAAACAGTGGGAAACTTTTGGTGGCTGGGATTGTGTAGGGACCAGTTCATTGATGCCTCTTTGTATAATGGACTCACATTGGAGAATGGCACGCGCCATCAGTTGGGTGAAACTTGGAGCACACTTACTATCAATCCTCATGTTAAAATCCAGAGATAATTGATGAAGAGACTTAATATAGCCCTTGTAGTAACTAAATGAATTCCAGAATGGGAGGTCTATTGGTCAGAAGAGAAGGCAAGCCCATGACAGCCAAAAGCTTGCTCCCTGGCTGACTTACTAGAGCTCAATTTATGAGCCGCCATAGAATTAGAAAGGCAATGGTTTCTTTTAAAGCAAAGAAGGGGAAGAGAGAAAGAATGGAAAGGTGGAATATTCTGGAAATCTTTCTGGGAGCTCCAGAAAACTGTTTTAGAGAAAACAGAACATTTTAGAAACAGCTGGGCCTTTGGCCAAGGCAGATGGTCCAAAATGAGGAATGGGAAAGCAGTGCAAATCAAATCAAGCTGCTGGCTATGGAGGCACCATAGGAACAGGGTGGGGCTTGTTTGAGGTGCAGCTCCTTCAATGCTAATCCTACATTTAAAAAGCACATATTTAGGACTTGTGTCTTGGCATATCAGCCTGGTCAAGTAGAAAGAGTTCTATGTACCATCCACTGTTATGGAAGCTAGCCTCTCCTTGGCCAGAGCTGGCCCAAATGCCCTAATCAAAAACCTCAATGTCATTAACAAGTGAATGGAGCCAACTTTCTGCAGCCAAAGTGGTGTATTTAATGTTTTGAGAGAGTTGATCCTGTGGTTAGTATTCAAATCACCACATAGGATGTTGTTGTCAGTAAGTGCTGTAGAGTCGGTTGACTCCTAGCAGCCCTGTGTTTCCGAGGACCAGCTAGAGGTTTTGAATTGCTGTCCTTTTGGTTAGCAGTCCAGTGCTTATCCTACACCCCCACACCAGGAATCTACCGCATAGGCTAGGAGGACTCAATAGCTTTTGGATAGACCATAGTTGAAAGAATAAGAACAACAAAGGAAAAAAAAAATTTTTTAATGAAACCAAATGTTAAGAAGAATAAGAATGCACATTCTATCCCTGATTACAATCAGAGCTGGCTATTTTTAGTGTATTTCTGATGAGTCTACTTCACTGTACTTTATAACAGAAAGGCACGATGAATGGCATTTGTTGTGTATTGGGCAGTGACTGAAAGGGAGTGCTGAGGCTGATAAATGGCAGGTGTTTTCACATCTACCCCAAACAAACCACTAATAACTTAACATGTGTGTGAATACAGGTGTGAGCATATATATTTGTGAGTGTAAATGACACGTAGTGCTGAACCCCTTTTTCCACATTCAAGGAATTAAATATTTTATCATCAGATAGTCATCTCCTGCCCCAAATTTAGAAATTTCATGTTGAAACAATATGGTTATAGCACTTAGCTAGAGTGATTACCACTGAGAGCTATACCACATATTTTAGAAATAAAATATTTGTTATTTGGGGGCAAAGAACAATCTAGACTCAAATATAAAAGAAGAAAAGATCCTATACCCAAACTCTGCAAATGTGTGCTTTGTAAAATAACAAATCTTATCTCCACTTCACAGAGAAAACTAGAAATATCTGTTCCATGTGAATTTAGAAACTGCCGTTTTCTATAAAAATGGCTTGCATAATTCCCTTCATAACTAATGTGATGTCCAGTAAGTTAGATTTTTATCTGCTTCTTCAACTAATCTGCTCTTACTGATCAATAGCCCCCGTGGACTAGGAGTTACATGGAGTTCAGCATCTTGGTTGAAATATGAAAGAAAAGAAATAAGCCATTCAGTAAGAATCAGGTTCATGTATAAACATGATGTGACACTGTAGGATAAGCATTGGATTGCTAACTGCAAGATTGGTGGTTCAAACCCACCAGCCTCTCCTCAGAAACCCTATACAGGGTTGAGATGAGTAGGCACTGACTTGATGATACTTAACACCAAGGAGGGATTAGATCAGGTGAGATTTGAATAGTGAGAGATTAGTTGGGTTGGAGCAAGATGTTTGAGCTTCGTGTTTCCTATTGGCATGCTTCATGAAGTCCTTGGGGAGTTGATATCCAGTACTGGGAAGTGTTTCATTCTGTTGTACATAGGGTTACCATGGGTCTTAACAGAATTGATGACATCAGTAGCAACGATAATATTAATTAAGAAAGACCTTTTTACAGTGGGATGTCACCAAGTTATCAATGCAGCTTCCTGTCAATGGTAGCTGTTGTGCTTACAAACTGTGTGATGCATTTTAATCAAACATACATATAATTGAAGCAAAATATATACAATTTTAACATATTTTTTCTTCTCTTTTGACTGGCAAGGTTTAATCTACTCCATACACTTTCTCATTTAAACTCGGGACCACCATTAGTACTTGTAAGGTATTTTATGATCATGAATAATGACTGTAGCCCACAAAGCAGGCCTGTGATTAGGTCAGTAC
The DNA here is from genome assembly GCF_000296735.1 of Chrysochloris asiatica. Classification (NCBI taxonomy): domain Eukaryota; kingdom Metazoa; phylum Chordata; class Mammalia; order Afrosoricida; family Chrysochloridae; genus Chrysochloris; species Chrysochloris asiatica. The sequence goes on from NW_006408611.1 coordinate 3,756,764, forward strand.
AAACTATGGTTTTCAAGCTTAGTTCCTTTTTACCATCTCCTAGGACAAGAACATCTTAAGGAGCTCTGGTAGTGTAGTTGTTACGACTCAGGCTGCGAGCTGCAAGGTCAGCAGTTCGAAACTACCATCTGTTCCGCAGGAAAAGATGAGGTTTTCTGCCCCCTAAAGATTTACAGCCTTGGAAACCCTGTACAAGGTCACTATGAGTCGGAACCGACTCCACGGCACATAACAACAACAACAACAGGACAAGAACATCTTAAACTTCTTCATCTCTCTGAACCATGTAGAGAAGATTAGTCAGGTGGTAACTCCCAAGGGGGTTTCTAGAGGGTTTTGGCTGTCTGCAGTTTTTATGGGTATAGGAGAGACCTTTGGAAAATTCTGATTATTATGTATCCTCATATTCTGTTGTACTTCAAAAGATTTTCATATTAAACATTTTCAATTATCATTGTATTTCCAAACCGAAGTAGAGGAAACTGGTAGCCTCTCACGTATTACAACTGGTAAAAGAGAATCAGCAAAGTTAGCCGCTAGGTGGCATTTTCTCAAACTCAAACCTAGAGTTTCATTTTGACCTTAGGGCAGGACATTGAACAGGTTCATTTGCTAGATCTTGCTTACATATATTTGACTATGTGTGAGCAATGATTTAGAAGCTAAGCGGTATATTTTGAAAACAAACAATGGATCCTCAACTCACACCACACTCAAAATTAAAGTGGATTATAGACCTAAATGTAAGAGCCCAAAGCATAAAACTCTTATAAAAATAGCAGTAAATACTTGTTACCTTGGGTTAGGAAATGTTTATTAGATATGATATCAAAAACACATGACAAAGGACAAATGTAGATAAACAGAACGTAAACAATTAAACCATTTCATGGAGCAAACAACATCATTCATGCAAATGATATAAAATGGAAGAAAATATTGGTAAAACATATTAATGACAAGGGACTTGTTTGCAGAATATATAAAGAACACTTATAACTCAGTAGTAAAAAGATATATAAACCAATTCAGAAATGGACAAAGATTTGAATAGCCATTTGTCTAAATAAGATACACAAATGACCAATAGGTACACCAATAATGTTCAACATCATTAATCTTTATGTTGTTGTTGTTAGGTGCCATTGAGTCATTTCCATCTCATAGTGACCATATGTAGAACAGAATGAATCACTGCCTGATTCTGCGTTATCCTCCTGGTTCTTGTTTGATCCCACTCTTGTAGGCACTGTCAATCCATCTCGTTTAGTGTCTTCTTCTTTATTTTTGACCTTCTACTTCATCAAGCATGATGACCTTTACCACAGCCGATTCCTCTGATAACGTGCTCAAAGTTTGTGAGATAAAGTGCTACCCTCCTCATTTCTAAGGAGCTTTCTGGTTGTATTTCTTCCAAGACATATTTGTTCCTTCTTTTGGCACGGTGCTTTGATTATTTTTCTCTAACACTATAATTCAAATGCATGAATTCTTCTCTGGTCTTCCTTATTCATTGTCCAGCTTTCACATGCAGGCAAAACAATTGAACATACATTTCATTAGGGAAATTAAAATAAAAACTGCAATGAGATGCCACTTCACATTAATTAAACCAATAAAATTCAAACTCAAACTTGTTGAATTAGAGTCCATTCCAACTCCTAGTGAACCTATAGAACAAAGTAGACCCGCCCAATAAGGTTTTCAAGGTTGTAAAGATTTATAAATATTTGTAAATATTTACTCTTTAAAGTGTTGAAGAGCAAAGATGTCAGTTTGAGGACTAAGGTACGCCTGACCCAAGCCATGGTATTTTCAGTAACTTCATATGCGTGTGAAAGTTGGAGTAAGGAAGATTGTAGAAGAACTGATGCGTTTAAGCTCTGGTGTTGGAGGAGAATATTAAAAGTATCATGGACTGCCAAAAGAACAAACCAATCTGTGCTGGAAAAAGTACAGCCAGAATGCTGTCTGGAAGCCAGGATAGCTAGACTTTGTCTCTCCTACATCAGACATATTATCATGAGGTACCAGTGCCTGGAAAAGGATTTAATGTTTGGTAAAATGGAGGGTCGAAGAAAAAGAGGAAGTCCCCCTCCAATGATACAGATTGGCAAAGTGGTGGCAGCAATAGGTTCAAATGTAGAAACAATTGTAAGATTGTCACAGGACTGGGCACTGTTTCGTTCTGTTGTTCATAGGGTTGCTAAGAGTCAGTACTGACTTGATGGTACCTAATAACAATTATTTATGGAAGCACTGACCTTTAGGTGAGCAGTGGAGCACAAGGGCTCCTTCTAACATTCACTAGGTTGACTAAAATAGGAAAGACATACTATGACAAGGACTGATAATGATGTGCAAAAAATGGAATCCTAATTCTTTTCTCTTGGGAATGTAAAATGCTACATACAGTCTCTTTAGATAACAGTTTGATAGTTCCTGAAGTTGTTAAACATAGTGTTACCAAATGACGCAGTAATTCCACAGTCGCTGGAGAAGGATATCATGTTTGGTAAGGTGGAGGGTCAGAGAAAAAGAGGAAGACCCCCAACGAGATGGATTGGCCAAGTGGCAGCATCGATAGACTCAAGTGTGGCAACAGTGGTGAGGTTGGCCCAGGATCTGGCATTTTCGTTCTGCTGGGCATAAGGTTGCTAGGAGTCAGTACTGACTCGATGGCACCTAACAACAACAACAAAGGTATACGTCATAAAAAATATGAAATATGTACCCACATAAAAACATGTATACAAATGTTCATAGGTGCATTATTCATAATACCCCCCAAATGGGAGCAATCAAAATGTTTATAAATAAATGAATGGATAAACAAAATGTTGTATAGACTTAAAAGGAATGTTGTTGTTGTTATGTGCCGTGGAGTCGGTTCCAACTCATAGCGACCCTGTTCAGGGTTTCCGAGGCTGTAAATCTTTATGGGAGCAGAAAGCCTCAGTGTTCTCCCACAGAACAGCTGGCAGTTTCGAACTGCTGACCTTGTGGTTCACAGCCCGATTCATAACCACTGCACTACCACAGCTCCTTTAAATAGAATGTTGTTGTTGTTGTTATGTGCCGTGGAGTCGGTTCCGACTCATAGCGACCCTGCACAGGGTTTCCGAGGCTGTTAATCTTTACGGGAGCAGAACGCCTCATCTTTCTCCCGCGGAACCGCTGGTAGTTTCGAACTGCTGACCTTGTGGTTCACAGCCCGATTCGTAACCACTACGCTATCAGAGCTCCTTAAATAGAATAGCATTTGTTAATAAAAAAGGAAAGAAGTACTGATGTATTCTGCAACGTGAATTTACATTGCGAACGTTATTATACTGACTGAAAGAAGGAAGACACAAAAGACCTTATTTATATGAAAAATGCAGAAAAGGCAAACCTTTAGAAACTGAAAGTCGAATTGTAGTTTCCTAGGCCTGCCAGAAAAACAAACAAATCTGTGTTGGAAGAAGTACAGCCAGATTGCTCCTTAGAAGCCAGGATGACAAGACTTCATCTTTCACACTTTGGACATATTACCAGGAAGGATCAATTCCTAAAGAAGGACATCATGCTTGTTAAAGTGAAAAAGACAAAGACCTCCCCGCTCCGCAATGAGAGGCATTGGCTTAGTGGTAGCAGCATGGACTCCAGTGTAACAATAATTGTGAGGATGACAGAGGACCACACAGTATTTTGTTCTGTTGTGTATGAGGTCACTCTGAGTCAGAACAGACTCAATGGCACCTAACAACAATAACAACAAAGGCTGGGGGAGTAGAGGGATGGAGATTGACTATTTAATAGATAAAACTATTTTCGGTAGCGTTTATAAGGACCTCATTTATATCAAAATACAACTGTAGTTCTATAGAGTTTTCAATGGTTGCTATTTTGAAAGGAAATCACCAAGTTCTCCTTGTGAGGCACCCATATATTTTCAAATCTCCAGCCTTTCCGATAGCAGCCAAGCACATAACAAAAACCATTTATACCATAGAGACTTAAAAGGTGTGGTGATGAAACTGTTCTAAACTTAGATTTTAATGATGTTTGTACCATCGGAAAACTGTTGAATTGGACACTTTAAATGTGTGCATATTATGGTATGAAAATTACATCTCAATAAAGATATTATAAAAAAAAATCAATAAATGGTGCCTCATGGAGTTGAGCCATCCAGACAATAGGTACATCTAAAATTGAGTTTCCAAGCACAGTGTTTCTCTATTGCCCACTGCTGACCTTGGTGAACTGGAACTTGATGTTAACTCTGCTTGTAATCAGCAATGGTCCCACTCTAACAGCTAATTGACTGTGTTGTCAAGTTGCTTTAGCCAGAGACCAAGCAGCCTTGATGTTCCTGAAATAAACAGCCAAAATGCAGTGATAATGTTTGCTAAAAGAGTTTTTTGTGTTTTTACTTCCCTCCAATTTATAAATAGCTTATTTCATGCAAATAAAAATATTTAGTGCACCTGGAATAATCAACTAACACCTAAAATTCCCTTATTTTTTGCCTTCAGCAAAACAATTTAAATTAAAGGGTAAAACAAAACAAGTTGCTGTGTTTTTTGTTTTTGTTTCTCCTTTATGTCATGAGGAGCACATATAAGAACTTAGTGTTGTTAAGTGTCGTTGAGTCTGTTCTGACCCATAACGACACTGTATAGGGTTTTCAAAGAGAAGCTGGTGAGCCTGAACCACCAACCTTGCAGTTCAAACCAATATTGCAGTCCATTTCATTAACCCACAGTGCTGTTCCAGGACTCCGTATAATAACTTAATTTACAAAAATTCAGTAGTTTTATTTACTGAATTTACAAAGTCAAGTCCTTTGAATTATATTTTTATCATTTTTGGCCCAGTGAATTTGTATATTTTATTAAAGATATCCATTAGAATGAGGCAAGAATGGTTGTTCTCTTATTATCATTTATGATATTAAAGTTTACATGTGTACCTTTTACTGGCTTCTACTTTATACTTGGTAGTTTTTTAATGAAGACCCAAATTAAAAGTTTTCAGTGTTCTAATTTTGGGTAGAAAATAATGACAGTGATTATATCATTGGGAGACTGGATCATCCCCTGATGTTGACATTTGCCACCAGAATGCTCTTTTTTGTGACTTTTCAAGAAATGAATTGTGCTACTATTACTTAGATCATATTGCCCTGCCAGATGGGAATAGAAGGCATAAGGAGAAAGTGACTTTACCATATTCAAATAAGAAATTTTAGGAAAAATAGGACCAAACATCACATCTGATTCAAATTTCTTTTGAAACTATAAAATTAATCACCAAAAATATAGGCAATAATGCTTTTTGCTTTTTAATAGTTGGTCATTTGGCTAAAAAGGAATCAGTCAATATTAGAAAGAAAAATGGACATGATCTGTAAAGGAATAGATACGGTATTCTCTGTGGTATCATTTCAATCACCATGTAAACCTGATCTAAATTTATATACTTGTATATCTATATCTATATATATAAGGAGCTCTGGTAGCGTAGCACGGTTATGAATTGGATTGCTAACCTCAAGGTCAGCAGTTCGAAACTACCAGCTATTCCATGGGAGAAAGATGAGGCTTTCTGCTCCTGTAAAGATTTAGAGCCTCGGAAACCCTGTACAGAGTCGCTATGAGTTGGAACCAACTCGACGGCACATAACTACATCATCAACAACAACAACACACACACATATATATATATATTTCTGTTGTTATTATTAGGTATGATCAACTGGGTTCTGAATCATAGCAACCTTGTATAAAAGAGAACAAATACTACTTGCACCATCCACACAGTCATTTCTATATTTGATTTTATTGTTGCAACCACTAAATAAATTCATCACCTTGAGGGTCTTCCTCCTTTTTTGCTACTCTTGTACCAAACATGATGTCCTTCTCCAAGGACTGGTCTCTCCTGGTATGTCCAAAGTAAGTGAGGCTAAGGCTTGCCATCATTGTTTCTAAGGAGTATTTTGACTGTAATTCTTCCAAGACAGATTTGTTTGTTTAGTCTTCTGTCAGTCCTTGGTACTTTTAATTTTCTTCAATACCATATATTCAAATGTATCAGTTCTGCTCTGGTTTTCCTTATTCGTTGTACAGTTTTCACATGCATATGACACAATTGAAAATGCCATGGGTTGGATATGGTGCACCTTAGTCCTCAAGGTGACATCTTTACTTTTTAATACTTTATTTGCCCAATGCAATACATCATTTGATTTCTTGACTGCTGCTTCCATGAGCATTGATTAAGAATCCAGGTAAAATGACATCTTTCACACCTTAATCTTTTCTCTGTTGATCATGATATTATTTATTAGTCCATTCTGAGGAGATTGTTTCCTTTACACTATTATCCACATTGAAAACTGTATTCTTTAATCTTCACCAGTAAGTGTTTCAAGTCTTCATTTTCAGCAAGCAGGGTTGTGTCATCTGAATATTGCAGTTTGTTATAATGAGATTGCTTCCATTTCTGATTCCATGTACTTCTTCATATAATCCAGCTTCTCAAATTATTTGCTTAGCATACGTATTGAATAAATATAGTGAAAGGATAAAATTCTGATACACACATTTCCTAAATTTAAGCCATTCAGTATCCTTATATTTTGTTTGAACAACCGCCTCTTGGTCTGTGTACAGGTTCAGCATGAACACAGTTAAGTGTTCTGGAATTCCCATTATTTGCAATGGTATCCATCATTTGTATGGTCCACATAATTTAATGCATTTGCAATTAGAAAAAACTAGCAAACAAATATCTTTCTAGTGTTCTCTATTTTCAGCCAAGATCCATCTGACATTAGCATTGTTATCTCTCATTCTGTATCCACTTCTCAATGTGACTTGGATTTCAGTTGAGGGACTCCTACACCCATTTTTGAATCATCTTCAGCAGTGTTTTACTTGTGTGATATATTAATTATATTGGTCAATAGTTTCCACATCTTTATTTGCAGTGGGTACAAATATATTTATATATTTGTGCAGTGACTGGAGCAGTGAGCTCAAGCATAGTAATGATTGTGAGGATGGCACTGGACCGGGCAGTGTTTTTTAGTGTTAGTGTGCATAGGGTCACTCATAGTGCATCGGGGCAACCGACTTGATAGCACCCAACAACAAAAACAACTGAACATGAGCATTTGAATGTTTCATAAGCATCTCAAACTGAGCATCTCTCAGACTGAAATTTTGCTCAGCACTCTCTCCATACTCTCTAGTAGATTTTCTTGTCTTTGTCAAAGGCAACAGCATCCTCCAGATTTTCATTTCAAGCATGGTGGAGTCCTTTCTTTCTCTCACATAAATATCTGATTCATTAGCTGATTGCTTCTTAACAAGCTTCTATCACGACCACATCTCTATCATTTGTCCTCTAACATTTTGACAAAAATCTCCTAATGATTCTCCCTGCCTCTGCCTTTTCAATATTCCCTCCAAGTAAACGCTCAACACAATAGCCAGATGGAATCTTATTAAATATGTTATACTGTATCATTCCTCTTTTCAAAACTCTCCATGATTTTCCATTTTGGCGATAAATGCCAGAGTCATTATAATACTTGTAGTTGCCATACATTTGGTCCCCTTTCCCTTCCCTTTCTGTTATTACTGATCCCTCTCTTCAATGAGTTCTTGGCAAGTTGACCTCCTTGGTATTCTTTGAAGATGCAAGTTGTGTTCTTTCTACGTGGACTTTGATGTAGATAATCCCCTCTAACTGGAGAAACATTTGCCCCACATATATTCATTGTTTCTTCTTCTTACCCTTTCACTTTTGGTTGAAATGGCACCTACTTTCCATGACTATTCTACTTTGAACTACTTCTCCCATCCCCTAGCATCCTCTGTACCTCTTCTCTGTTTTATAACACTAATCTGCATCTGACATGCTATGTATTTTGTATATTTTATCGTTTGTATCTTCTAGAGTAATAAACGCTCCTAAGGGATAGGAGTATTCCTTGTTGCTCTTGTTGCTATATCTTCAGTGCCTGGATAGTGCTAGCCAAGTATAAAAGAAATTTATTTCTTCCTTTCCCATGTAAAGTTCTGCTTTTATACCCAAAGTAGGTGCCTTCACAGGTTGAGCAAAATGGCACATTTATTTCTGAAAATTTCTAAGATAGCAGAAACTTGCCCTCAGCATTTCCTAAGGGAAAAGCTTGTGTGAATTAAAGATTTATAGTTGACTGTGTTTCTGTTAGAAGGGTTTGAAGATCTGGGCTTACATACTGGGATCCTGGCTTGATTAAAGGCTGCATAGAAGTAGATATAGTAAATAGTCTTTGCTATCAGTGGATTCATATTTCCTCCTAGAGATAAAGCAAGCCTTGGACTATAAAGCAATCAGTGAGCACTGCGGTGGCTGATTCAGCACTCTGCCTTCTGCTGTGCTGAAACCTTCCATTGGAAATGGCCTCAAAATCATAAATGTTGTTCATGTAGGAGATACAGAACATGGGGATGAGTTGGATCTAAGTTGGATTTGTTTCTTCATGTAAATCAAACTTCTGTGGTTTTAATTCTGAAATCTCAATGATGTACTCAGTCCAGAAATTCAACAAAATGCCTAAAGTAAGTATACAGATTTCTAAGAGAAATTGCTTCAGTCAGTCTTAATAGGGGAAATGTTTAAATCCCAGTGGAGTCTTGGTGTGGCCCTGTGGGCTAATGTGTCACACTGCAAAGTTATTTGAATTGCAAGGTCTGTGGTTCAAGCTTACCAGCTCCTCCTTGGAAACCCTATAAAGGGTCGCTATGGGTTGGAATCGACTCGACGGCACTTAACAACAACAACACCTGTATAGGCACCATGGAGCCCTGGTAGTGCGCTGAATTAAGCATTGAACCACTAACTGAAAGATTGGTGGTTGAACCCACGAGCCTCTCTGCGGGAGAAGATGGTCTACTTCTATAAACATTTAAAGCCTCAGAAACCCTGGGGAGCATTTGTACTCTGTCCTATAGGAGTTAGAATGAACTCGACTACAGTGCGTTTGTTTTTTAACATGTTTCCCCAAACAACATTACTATGAATCATTGGCAAGAATCTGAGGCCTCTTATTAATTTCAGTGTCAAATGTAAATAAATTACCTTGAGCTTCTCATGACTTACACCCATGGGAGATTTGGTATTGTTTAGATTTAAAGTTTGCTACTTAAGAGTCTCTGCATGGTGCAAATAGCTAATGTGCTTGGGTGCTAACTGAAAAGTTGTTGGTTCAAGTTCACCCAGAGGCATCTCAGAAGAAATGCTTAACAATCTACTTCTGAAAAACAGCTATTGAAAAGCTAGACATCACAGTTCTTCACACGGGTTCATTGTGAGTCGTAGTCGACTCCATGGCAACTGGCTTTTACTGAAAGTATGGTCTGAAATAATAGTGGTTGTTGTGTGCTGTAGAGTCATTTCCAACTCATAATACCCCTATTTATGAGAAAACCTCATCTTTCTCCTGCAGAGCGACTGGTAGATTCGAACTGCTGACCTTTCAGTTAGCACCCCAGCTCATAATTAATTATGTTAGCAGAGCTCTGAGGGTAGTAGTAGCATCAATATTTCAGAAGATAGGTGATTTCCAAAAGATGTCTTCTGGACCCCTACGCTACACTTACTGAATCAAAATCTGTGATTTTAGAAGATCTCCAGGTGATGCATTTGCACACTAACATGTTTTAAAGGGGTTTGTTGGAGCTATGGTGCTCTAACATGCCTGTGGATTGGACTCACCTAAACAGTTAAATCTGTTGATTGACATCTAGATCCGAACCTCAGAGTTCCTAGTTTAATTGACTTTGGGGTTCACTTTGGTTATGGTGTATTTTCAAAACAATGTATAGGAAGTTTGGGACTCCTTATTTTAAAGCAGAAACAGATATGTCTCTGGCATGCCTAGATAATTAAGAGCTAATAATATTTATTATTTATAACAAAACTTACAGTTACCTGGCATTCTAGCAGCCAGAAGTTTTCTATTTGTACTTTATCTGTTTCTATGACATTAATTCTCTTCTGAATCACCAAAGAAGAGTAATTTACGACTATTTTGTTTAACACATTATCTATTTTATGTACTTATTTGGTAATTGATAGGCTACACTTTGTTCTTATGACTATTTAAGAATATTCAAAGGATTTCATAAACTTGTATCTCATTTTCAGATAAGCTTTGGAAGGGGGTGCCTTGGTTGTTATGTGCCATGGAGTCGATTCCGACTCATAGTGAACCTGTACAGGGTTTCCAAGGCTGTAAATCTTTACAGGAGCTGAAGGCTCCCACAGAACAGCTGGTAGTTTCGAACTGCTGTTGTTGTAGTTCGCAGCCAGGTTCGTAACCATTACACTACTAGAGATGGCTTAAAAATTGTATCATTTAAGCCTTCCTAAAATTTAATGTCACATTTTTCCTCTTATAGAAGTGAAAGCTGAGATTTTGAAAAATAATTTCTCCGATAGTCACTGAAAATCTGCTCAGCTGGTCACTAGAAAAGCCCATGTTTCAATGTGTCTTTTGAATAAACTTTATCTGATTTACTTTTGTATGCCAACATTAATTAATTTTTTTTTTTAAAGAACATGTATACAACAAACAACAACTTTTTTAAAAAGGCTGTTGTGATTTATTTTATTTGTAGCTTTGACATTTTCTTTAAATCATACCATTAAGCATCCCTGAATAGTGTGGTTGTGATTCAACATAATATTAATAAATCAGCAAATAAATTAGGGTCATGGAGAGTGACTGAGATGCATGGGACTTTGAGGTACATGTTACGCATGAAGCGTAGAGTAGCTTGGAAGAATTTCCAAGAAGCAGATAGTTCTCTTAAAAACTACTGCTCTTGTCAAATGGAAGGAAGGAATGGAAAAGAAAACAAGCTTTAAGAGACAAAAGGAAAAAGGACTGCTATTAGAAATACTAAAAGCTTCTTTCAGATTGTATATAGCAGCAGCTGGCACAATGTAAAGGACAAATGGATTAACTTGCTGAGACTTTTGGTGTCCACTTCATAGCCAACAGTAAAAGGCATTTGGATCAATGGTGAAGGCAGCAACTTTGTTAAATGATAGCTTCCAGAGCATGCCATCTGTGGTCCCTGCCTGTTCTCATTGTGTGATGAAGACGAGAATTGCTCTGTCTGAAAAGGCAGATTCTTTCATCTGGCTGTTTTTCTTATTCTTTTGACTTCTTTTTCTGAGATTGAATTTGTGTATTTCTGAGAAAAGCCTTGGGTAGAAAACATGTTTGTTTCCAGTGGTTTCAGATGTCCCCACAACATCGTTCTCAGGGATTGTTAGCAAAGAGGCAGCTTTGCTGATTCATTTCCTTGTTGGAGTTGAGTGCCTTTTGACATTACATAGGATTTTAAACTTTATAGTGAACCCTTTGCCACCACCCCAAAACACACACACACACAAAGAGCAAAAAACAAACCCAGTGATATTAAGCCAACTCCAACTAATGGTGTGTCAGAGTAGAACTGTTCCATAGCGCTTTCATGTGGTCTTAATGGCACCAAGGATAAGTATTTGGCTGCTAACCAAAAACTTGTGGTTAGAACCCACCCAGAAGCTCTTCAAGAGAAAAGACTGAGCGATCTTTACCCATAAAGAGTACCCCAAAACAAACGCATTGCCATCAAGTCTAGTCTGATTCAGCAATTCTCTAGGACAGAGTCAAACTGTTGAGAGGGTTTTCAAGGCTGTAAATACATAAAGATGGGCTGAAATGGCACATCTTCTGTGAATTGATTTGTGGACTCACAACACTTACCTTTCAGTTAACATCTGAGCACTTTATTCCCTGTATCACCCGAACTCCCTCCATAGAAATTACAGCCTAGAAAACCCTTTTTGGCTGTAGTCTGTCACATTGGATCAAAAATCAACTTGAGGGCACGTGACCACAACAACAATCTTAATGGAAGCAGATTGCCATGCTTTGTTCTGAGGTACCGCTAGGTGGGTCCAAACTGTTAACTCTTACGTTAGCAGTTGAACGAGTGCAGATAATTTGTGCCACCCAGTGATAAGTCCTGGTGTGGCACTGTAGGGTAAAGCACTGGACTGCAAGATTGGTTTGAACCAGAAGGTCTGCAGTTCAAATCCACCAGCTGTTCCTGGAAACCCTATGTTGTTGTTGTTAAGTGCCGTCGAGTCGGTTCCGACCCATAGCGACCCTGTACAGGGTTTCCGAGGGTGTAAATCTTTACGGGAGTAGAAAGCCTCATCTTTCTCCCGCGGAGCAGCTGGTAGTTTCGAACCACTGACCTTAAGGTTTGCAGCCCGATTCGTAACCACTACGCTACCAGAGCTCCTTCATTATGAGTCAGAACGGGCTCAATGGCAATTAACAACAACAACAGGGAGCTTTACTGAACCTCTAGGAAAGAAAAAAGTTGGTTCTGGTAGGTGAGATCTTGCTCCATGTTCTAATTAACTTTCTCCTCTCAATGACCCTGGTTATAGACAATATAGAGACATAGGGATTCATTCTATTCCCAGCTCCCTATTTCCCCTGTCTCTCATACTTTGGACATATTGTCATGAGGGATCAGTCGCTGGAGAAGGATATCATGTTAGGTAAGGTGGAGGGTCAGAGAAAAAGAGGAAGACCCCCAACAAGATGGATTGGCCAAGTGGCAGCATTGATGGACTCAAGCATGTCAACAATAGTGAGGTTAGCCCAGGATCGGGCGGTGTTTCGTTCTGCTGTACGTAGGGTCACTATGAGTCGGTACCGACTTGATGGCACCTAACAACAACAACTTCACCATTATCATTTTCCAGTAAGATCATTTTTCTCAACTTTATTTGTTAAAAATTGTTTTGATTCATCCAATGGCTAAATTGAACTTCATTTTTATATTGTCTCTTTATAAGTTTTACTTAGATATTTGATTAACAACACCAATGAATTCTAGAATGGTATTTAAAATACAATAGAGAATTAATGACTTTTCAATTTTATAGAAGCATCATTTAGATATAAATGTAACTGCAGAGTTAGAGAAGGGCACTCTAATGTGCAGTGCTTCCGGGGCCAGGGGATGGCTTTTAGCATTTTGAGTGTGATAAAGTGTCAGTATGAAGAGTAACTCAGGTTTTACAGGAAGTTTAGGCTCCTTGGCCTTGCCCACTAAATCCCAGTAGTGTTACCCAAGCCTTTTGGCAACCACAAGAACATTCCTACAGGTTTATAAATCGAACAGTAGGCTTATTGTGTTTTAGCATTTTTATTATATCAAATAAAAAACTGGGTTCTATAGAATTGTATCATTGCTTAGATAAACTCACTGTGGTCCAGTTGACTTCAACTCATAGTGACCGCACAGGACAGAGTACAACTGCCCCTAAGGGTTACCAAAGACCATCATGTTATGGAAGCAGAGTGCCACGTATTCTCCTGTAGATTGGCTTGTGGGTTCAAACTAACGACTTTTTCGTTAGCAGCTGAGCAGTTAACCTTTATGAAATCAGGGTTCTGTCATTGTTTGGACAGATTTCCCCTTATAACTTTCTGATTTTTTTTTTAATTACTTAAAATAATTGCACACATATACAGACATGTCAGCGGTCAAAGTCAAGTGTCAGGAAATTACTACAAGAAAAACTGCATAGAACATTCATCATTCTACTTAATAGCAAAATTTTACTTGCATGTGATGTTAATGATATTGTCTGATGATTTCTGAATTCCATTGGGTTACCTTTTTTTAGAATAGACACAGATATGGATCTCTTACAATCAGTGTTCCAGATAGCTGTCTCCTAAATTTCTTGGCATACATGAGTGAGTTCCTCCATCATGTATGCCATCATCAGTTTGTTTAAAGATTTCCATTTGTATTCCGTTCCCAGAGCTTGTTCTTTGCCAATGCCTTTAGTGCACCTTTGACTTCCTTCTTCAGTAACATTGACATTTGATCTTATGCTATCTCATGGAAGTTTTATAGTGATTGGGTGTATTTCTTCCATCTTCTTTTGATGCTTTCTGCATCATTCACTATTTTACCCATAGAATCCTTTAGTTATTTCAAGTCAAGACTTGATTTTTTCCTTCAGTTCCCTCAGCTTGAGAAATGTTGAGCATGTTATTTCTTTTTGGTTTTCTAATTCCAGATCTTTGAACATTTCATTATAATATTTCACTTTGTTTTCGTGAGCTGCCCTTTGAAATTGTCTACTCAGCTCTTTTATGTTGACAGGGAACTGTCAGAGGTTCAAGTTGATTTCAGAGAAGGAAATGGAATGAGGGATATAATTGCTGATATCAGATAGAACTTGGTTAAAATCAGAGACTACTAGAAAGATGTTTACCTGTACTTTATTGGCTATGCAAAAGCTTTTGATTGTGTGTATGTAACAAGCTATGGGCAACATTGCAGAGAATGAGTATTATGGAATTGTTTTCATGAGGAACCTGTACATAAACCAAAAGGCAGTTGTTTGAACAATGGAACACTGAACAGTTTAAAATTAGGAAAGGTGTGTGCCAGGGTTGTATTCTTTCACCATACTTGTTCAATCTGTATGCTGAGCAAATAACGTGAGAAGCTGGATTATAGAAAATTTCAATAGGAATTGTTGTTGTTGTTAAGTGTTGTAAACTCATTTCCAATTTATAGAGAGCCTATGTAGTGTTTCCAAGGCGTGGCTGGTGAAGTTGAACCTCTGACCTTGCGATTCAAACCTACCTTGCATTCTAGAGCATTAGTCCATAGCTCCACACCAGGACTCTAGTAATTTATAATGTGAAGAATATTTTCCACATTAAGGTTTTAATGAAAATTAAATAAGTAAATGCATTTAAGTACCTTAAATCCTAATGTAACAATGTAGGATAAGCACTAGACTGCTAAATGCTAGGTCGATGGTTCAAACTTAAGAGTTCCTCCATGGTAAACCTATGCAGCATCACTATGAGTTGTAACTGACTCAACACACTTAACAACACCACCACTATTTAAATACTTAGAGCCAGTTGTAACATCTGGCATTGTCTTGAAGATATTTGGTATATAATCACTTACCTCATCATCCAGCAATTACATCTCAATGACTATATGCAGGAACCTAAGAATTTGAGACACTCCATTAGCATATGTCTCAAGCATAGGAAGGTCTTTTAGATATTTGAGTGAAACACTTTCGAATTTTGAAACTGAGGTCTTAGTTTAGCCAAAGCTGCCATATGGCAATGTTTCTGAAAACATCTCCTTCTGAAACATAATGCACGATTTAAGCTAATACTTCGTGTGACCTGAAACCGTAACTGAAGAAAAATCCATGAGTTTAATCATTATCCTTTCTTGTGAGTGACCCTAACAGCCATATGTATATGTTTTGTTAGGTCACTTATACAACTACTGAGATCAGAATGCTAGGAAATGTATAGTAATTGAGTTTCAGGTTAAAAATGAAATGCACACACTCAACAATTCAGTTGTCAATGTGGTTAAAGCTGATCAAAGTGGAGACTTCAGAAGATCTCTTTCCTACATGAATGCTTCCTGAAATAGGAAGCATGTTGCTGTTAGGTGAATAAAGCCTAAATGTGATGCTTGCCTGTAGCAAGCCGAGAGACGCCATGACCTCACCTGGCCAGTTATGATTCTCTGCTGTGTCTGGGTTGCATTTTGCTCACTTCCCTGAGATGAATCCGCCTACAGTTCCCATTCTTGGGAAAATAACTTGTCACAAGAAATGATTAAAGATGAGTTTGTTTGGCTCAAATGCTGCCCGATTGGTGAATTATATTTTTAGAGCAATCAGCTTAAATCCTAGAGATTCAAGTTGTGCTGTTTGCTGACTGCCTGGGTGATTTGGCATGAAATTTAATTTGCTTTAACATGCATGGGGGTAAGTGGAGGGGCGTTAATTTCACGTTTGATAGTTGCTGCATTACTTGGAAAATAACTCAAATCTTAGTATAAGAATTTACTTTCAATTCCCTTCTTCAAACCAGATAATAATACCCTGGCCAAACTCTGTACCCTTGTCTACCCTTATGGCCTCATTTTATTGTTTTTCCTCTTTTTCTTTCTCATTGTGACATGAATATTGCTTGAATACTTACCATATTCTAGAAACTTACTGAACTGGTCACTTTATCAACATTCAGCATATTAGCATCTCAAATCGGTTTGAGCGTCAAGGTTGGCAGTTCAAGCTCACCAGGCATTCCTTGGAAACCCTAAATATTGTGTCTGTGGTTCAGAACTGAGTTGATTGCACTTAACAAACAACTCTTTCCTGACTTTTACTATATCTGAAGAGCACAGGGGATTGTTTCTCTATCAGGATTCTCATCCTTGCTCGTTTATGTCTGCCTCCCATACTATCCTTTGGGACTAGTAAGATAAAGAAAAATTCAGTCTTTAATAAAATTTAAGAGAGCTTATTCCACACTATTCAAGCACACTGACGAATTGGGCAGCTACCCAAACTGGAAGTGGTTTTTAGCTCTGAAGAAAATTGAGTGTGGGAGCCTCTTATTAGGTGTGGAAACAAAGCAAGCCTGAAACTTCATAGATTGGGGCCAAGTGTTTTACCTTATTTGGATTTATGCACTGACTTATGAAAGAGTAGCTGTGTGTTATAGAAACATGTTGTTGTTGTTGTTGTTGTTGTTGTTAAAGTGCTGTTGAGTCAGTTCTGACTCACAGCTACCCTGTATTAGGGTTTCTGAGGAGTGACTGGTGAGCTTGAACTACTGACCTTGCAGCTCAAACAGACCTTTCAGTGCAGCACATTAATCCACAGTGCCACACAGTGTCTAATTGTCTGACTATAAATTTCAGTTTAGGGAAGACAGACATTTGCAACAAATTGGAACATACTTAGGCTTCAGCTGGTGTCATGGATGCCCAGTACAAAAAACTTGTCTTTAACATTTTCCTGATGCATGTTGAGTGTGCCAGTTACAAAAGAGGGCTCTATTTTCTCAAAATGTTGCTAGGTAGAGATCCTGCATTCAAGAATAAGTTGGTCCACAAATAATATCACTTTATAGTTATTCTCTGATGTGAATAAATCAAGGCTGAGCCAAGTAGAAAATGTACTGATCATCATCATCGTAATAAAATGATCATAATAATTCATCATAATAAAGTGAATCAATTCTTGAACTTACCAAAAAGCTGAGCTCTATGTTGTTGTTCTTGTTAAGTGCTGTTGAGCTAGTTCTCACTAATAGGGACCTTGTATTGAGTTTCTGAGGAGCTGCTGGTAGATTTGAACTGCCGACCTTGTGATTAGCAGTCCAGTGCTTATCCTACAGTGCCATACCTGAGTGAGACATTTTATGTGTTCTAGTGTGGTGCTGTGGGCTAATGTGTCAGATTGCAAAGTCTTTTGAACTGCAAGGTTCGTGGTTCAAGCTCACCAGATGCTCCTTGGGAACCCTAAAAAACAGGGTCGCTATGGGTCAGAATTGACTCAACGGCACTTAACAACAGCAACAGGCAAATGACATGTAACGAATATTTAAAATGTCTTGGCCAGAGGTCTGCTCTCCTGAGTAATCTATAAATACCCAAGTAATTCTCCATGACTCAGGGTGCACATCTTAATATAAATTGAGTTCTATAGGGAGCTCTGGTAGTGTAGTGGTTATGAATTGGGCTGCGAACTGCAAGGTCAGTAGTTCGAAACTACTAGCTGCTCCGCCAGAGAAAGATGAGGCTTTCTGCTCCTGTAAAGATTTATAGCCTTGGAAACCCTGTTCAGGGTCACTATGGGTCAGAACTGACTCGACGGCACATAACAACAACAACAACAAATTCTTCTTTAGAATATCAAAAAGTCTCAAACATTACTTTATACTGGGTCTATTGTTCTGTAATCCTTGGACTCTGTTATCTTGAAACAAATTCTAATTGTGTGTTGAGGTAAATGTTTTAATAGGCCATTCCTTCAACTGTAAACATTCTTTCACTGGAATTGGTTGCAGACACTTTCTTATAGAAGACCCTCTCTTAGTTTATCACTTTTCATGTTCAGTGGATACTAGCTTGATTTTATTAGTTAATACATTGCAGAAATAATGCCATTTCTTGAAATGATTGTTGCTGAGTACTGTAAAGGATCTCAGGAGAACGAGAATGGGGTATTTTGTCTAATTAAGCTGTCTTGAGTTTATTAGAAGATGAATGCAACTTCAGTGAATGTTGTTGGATGTAATACCAGGTGATGTGGATATTTTTAACTTCTTAGCCATTATGTTCCCCAACTTAATTTCCCACACTGATATCAGATTTAGGGCTGAGATTTCTTGAGATTCCTACAAATGTATTCCCTTTGGGGAAGTAGGCCCATTACTTCTAGTAAGACAGTAAATGCATCAGTGTTCGAAGATAAAATCTAACAAAGGAAGTCTACAAAATGTTTAAATGTGTGTGTGTGTGTCTTCCCCAAAGGAAACTAGTTAATCTTGTTTGGCCAGAAGGCTCAGGTCTTACAGCATCTCACTCTGGCCCAGAGTTATCTTCCTCATCAGTCATTTGCATTTACCCTTTGTCTCTATTTAGAGTCTTAGTTGAAACCAAACCCAATCTGCTATCGAGTGAGTTCCAACTTATAGTGACCCTATAAGTGAGTCCTGTTGTGGTGCTGTAGATAGGTGCAGGAGTGCGCGGTCAGTTTGAACCACAAGGTTGGTAATTCAAACTCACCAGCCGCTCCTTGGAAACCCTATACTGGGCCTCTGTGAGTGGGAACGGACTCCAAGCCACCTAACAGCAGCAGCAGTAGGACAGAGCAGAAGTGTTCCCCAGGACTTCCAAGGCTATGGAAGTAGATTGTCACATCTGGTTAGTAGTTAAGCACTTCAACCATTGTACCACCACTGCTCATTTTCAGACTCTCAAAATTAAAAAAGCAAACTCACTGTCATCCAGTAGATTCACTTTTATATCAACCATACAGAACAGAATAGAACTTCCTCTTAGCCTAGATTAGTCTTTGTATCAACCATACAGGACAGAATAAAACTTCCTCTTAGTGTTTCGGAGACTGTGAGTCTTTGTGGGACCAGAGTTTTCTCTTTCTCCTGCAGACTAACTGGTAGATTTGTACCCGGGGACTTGCTGTTCTCAGTACAATGCTTAACACACTGCATCACCAGAGATTCTTTTGGATTCTCAAAGTCCCTGCAATAACAAAATAAGCGATTATGAGCAGAGATCGATTTTCATACAGAAAATAACAATATTTGACCCCAAAATTATCAGACAATAAAACAGTCCAACCACTTATTTATTTTCTATATTAATTAAATTATGTGATCACTTGATACATTTAGTAGTGATGAACATTCAATTATCTTCCTTTGTCAAATATTTGACAGGCCAATCAAGTTAAAGTCTTATTAACTCTTCTCTTCTTCCTGGTTAACCTAATATTGTATTAGCCTCCTCTATGTCCCTGGCATTGATTAGATTGAAATAAAAATGCCTATAACACAATCATCATATGCACCCTAATTGTAGCTCTGTAAGTTTTTATTTCTTCATGTCACAGTAAGAGCAATTCTGAATAAATAGTTAAGACATAGGTTTTCATGATTTGCCTGTCTGTAACATATTTACCATGTGACCTCATACCAGTGAAATCCAACTCATTACAAACAATGATTAGGCACCATTTCTAACTACTTCACAGAGCTACTGAGAAGATCTAGTGAGATCACCTAAGAGAAAACGCTTTATAAACTGTAATGACATCACACTTTCAAAATATCGCATTATTTAGTGCCCTGGAGCAGCAAGGCACTTCATAATATCCAACTGGTTTGAGTTAATACAGCTTCCAAAAGAGCCTAATTTAGGAAATTGCTTAAACGTGAAAGAATTTTATTCCACAAGCAGTTTTCACTGACACAATCTTTCTGTGCTTCAAATTGCAGGAGATATCTTAATGCCAGCTGTTATGGATTTAATTCTCACCTCCACCACCCCCACAACCCCCCCAAAAAAAGAACAACAATGTGTTATTGCAATTCCAACCTCTATGTCTGTAAATGTGACCATGTTTGGAAATACTTTTCTTTTTTATGTTACTGTGGCCATACCTGAGTCCTAATTCTAATGTATTCTGAATTGTAAAAAGAGCAGAATAGACACAAAAATACACAGGGAAAAGAGAAAGACATATACATCTCCAAGTCAAGAAATTCCAGGAACTTCTGTCTACTAGGAGGTGAAATTGATAAAGACAGACCTTCTCCTAGAATGATGCCCTGAATTCAGACTTTTAACCTCCTGAAAACAAAACTCTTTACAACTAGACCAATAAGCAACATCACAATAAATGGAGGAAAGATTGAAGCTGTCCTGGGTTCTGTTTTGCTTGAATTCACTATCAATATCTATGGAGGCAACAGTGAAGAAATCAAATGACACATCCCATTGTCATTAAAATGCTATAAAGAAAAGATGTCACTTTTAAGACTAAAGTGCTCCTAGACCCAAGCCATGGTATTTTTAATCACCTCACATGCATGCAAAAGCTGGACAGTCAATAAGAAATACAGAATTGACACCTTTGGATTATGCTATTAGCAAAGAACTTTGTCAAAAGAACAAACAAATCTATTAGATGTAGTACAGCCAGAATGCTCCTTAGAAGCCAGGATGGTGAGCCTTTATCTCACTTTGTACATGTTATCAGGAAGAACCAGTCTCTGGAGAAGGACATCCATCATACTTGGATAAGTAAAAGTTCAGCAAAAAAGTGGAAGAATTTCAATGAGATATATTGACACAGTGTTTGCAACAACAGTGGTTCCAACATAAAGATGATGGTGAAAATGGCACAGGACTAGGTAGAGTTTCACTCTACCATACATAGGGTGGCTACAAACCAACTTGATGGCTCCTAACAACAACAGGTAACCAAGACTCTAGGAAAAGAAAGTGATGGCTTGGCAATGTCAATAAATGGAATGAATGAGCAAGAGAACTAGAACCTCTGCTGGGAAGAACGTAGTTTCCTCTCTAGAGAAGTTTCTGAGAGTTTGGTTGAAAAACTTAATCATCAATCTGATACTATTTCAGAGTTTCCTCTTCTTGACTAAATGGGTTACTTCAGTAATAGGAAACTTGTTTCAGGAGTATTACTACTAAAACCCTTTATTGAAAGAAACAAATGGAAATAAATTAAAATGCAAAGATTGCAAGGAATCAGAGGATAGAATT
>NW_006408611.1:3778087-3780481 GCF_000296735.1 Chrysochloris asiatica
ATATATGATAAAGGAGAATATATTACAGAGAGGAAGGATGTGATATGGTTCTTGATTTAAAGAACCTTTTTGCCAAAAGTCATGGGCATCTAATGATCCCCCACTCCAAGGAGTGTAACTAGAAAAAACAGATGAGTCACCTGATCCACTGTACATCTGTAGTGTTGAGAGGATTCCTGGGGACTGAATATTAAGGGGAGATATGAAACAAAACACAAACAGAGCTACTAATGTGGGGGTTTTCAGGGCACATAGAATAAGGAATATTAGGGTGGGGTTATAAGAAAAATCTTAGAAAAGACAGAAATTGAAATCCAAGTTTTTCAATACATGCCTTGGGTATAAGTAGAATCATAAGATTTTATAAGTAGAATTTCAGGACAACCTTTGGAAGATATTTTGTAATCAGTAGTAGTGTCTAGATCAGTGTTTCTTATGCTCAGGTGAGCAAGATCTGGTAAACAGCATATTCAGATTTAACAAAGTTGGAATGTGGTATGTGAATATGCCAATGCTGCTGGTATAGGGCTGCACCCTGAGCAATGAGGGCTAGCTAGTAACAATCTAGTCTCTGTAAATCATTGGAAGGTTTTTGCTGTATATGGACGATGGTGAAATAAGGGATGCTACACTGAGCAGATGCACAGAAAGGCTCACGTGTTTTTTCAGTTCTAAGCCTCTCTAACTTACCACCCTGTGCATCAATATCTATTGATTTGAGGACTGCTCTCTATATTATCTAAATGCTCAGTGTGTCTTCCCTGTTGGAAACTGCCCTATGGTTTACTTAGTAGCAAAAAAAACAAACCCAAACAAAAAACACTGCCATTGAGTCGATTCCAACTCACAGCACCCTTACTGAACACAGTAGCATTGCTCCAGCGGATTTCCAAGACTGTAAATCTTTACAGAAACAGACTGTCCTGTATCTCTCCTGTGAATTAACTGATGAGTTTAAACTGGTAATTTTTCAGTCAGAAGTTCAATGCTTACCACACTGCACCAACAGGGTTCATTTCCTTAGTACATAAAAAGTAAATTTAGTGGAGGTTGATGTTCCTTCTTTGACCATATCTCAGTGTCCAGCACCCAGATGTGAACACGATGAGGGCTTGTTGAGCATGTGATAAAGGCCATGTGCTACTTGGCTTATGCACATTCCAGTTTCTTTCCAAGTTAAAGGTCGTTTAGCAATGAGCCTTTATAATTGTAGTGGACACCAATAGATGTCTACCACATATTATATTCTCTCTTTTGACCTTATGAATAGACTCCGCTCAGCAATGTCACTTTCTAGACTCCCATGCTGCTACAAATAACCACATGACATTCTTTCAGCCAATTAAATGTAAGAAAAAGTCTTCTTGGAGAGGTGTTGTTTTCCTGATAAAAAGCTAACATGCTCATTTAGCTCCTCCCATTTCCCACTCTGAGGAGGTCAGAAAATTTCAAAGGCTACCTTGAGAAGGTAAAGTCAAGTATTATAATGAAATGTGCAAAGAACTGGAGTTAGAAAACCAAAAGGGGAAAAAATAATCAGCATTTCTCAAGCTGAGGGAACTGAAGAAAAAATTCAAGCCTCGACTTGTGATATTGAAGAATTCTCTGGGCAAATTATTGAATGATGCCAAAACATTGAAAGAAGATGGAAGGAATACACAGAGTCACTGTACCAAAAGAAATGGTTGATATTCAACCATTTCAAGAGGTAGCATAAGATAAAGAGCCTGTGATCCTGAAGAAGTCTAAGGTATAATGAAGTCATTGGCAAAGAACAAGGGACCAGGAATTGATGGAATACAAATTGAAATCATCCAAGAAAGTGAGGCAGCACTGGAGGTACTCACTCATCTATGCCAAGAAATTTGGAAAACAACTACCTCGCCACCTGACTTGAAGAGATCCACATTTGTGCCCATTCCAAAGAGAGGTGACCCAACAAACTGTAGATCATTGGACACTATCATTGATAGCCCATGCAAGGAAAGTTTTACTAAAGGTAATACAAAAATGTCTACAAACATACATTGACAGAGAATTTCCAGAGGTTCAAGCCGGTTTCAGAAGAGGATGTGTAGTGAGGGATATCATTGCTGATGTCAGATGGATCTTGGCTGAAAGGAGAGAATACCAGAAAGATGTTTACCAGTGCTTTATTGACTATGCAAAGGCTTTCGATTGTGTGGATCGTGACAAGCTATGGACAACATTGCAAAGTATGAGTATTCCGGAACACTTAATTGTGCTCATGAGAAACCTATACATAGACCAAGAGGCAGTTGTTTGAACAGAACAAGAGAGCACTGAAAGGTTTAAAATCAGGAAAGGTGTGTGCCAGGGTTGTATTCTTTCACCATACTTATTCAGTCTGAGAAACTTATATGAAAAAAAACG
>NW_006408611.1:3781746-3783279 GCF_000296735.1 Chrysochloris asiatica
TCTACCTTTACATTTCCGACCCTCACAATCAGTCCTGATAACAATTATTCACTGTTGTATCACAAGAGACCCGTCTGCATTTCATTGCATCAGCCCCGACTAGACACAAATCTCTTAATTTTAATGCTGCTTTTAGTGGGTTTCAGCAATGTTAGCAACATAACATTGTTATCAGCAATGTTATCAACATAACGTATTCAACATAAGCTTGGCTGAAATTCTAGTGGTCACCATGCCATAGGCAAGTAACCTATTGTCACATGAGTTTCAATGATTCAACATTTCAAATTACCATCAGCAAAGAGGTTTCTTTAGATATGATGATAAATTATTTTCATTTCTTTTTACTGTGGTTATATTGTCTTTCTGTTTTTGGACTCTCATGTGCTAAAAATTCTTATTTTAAATGAATATAAACTGACATTTCTAATTAGACAGAAGAATTTTTACTGTCCAGTGGGTAAAATAAATGACACCAAAGAAAACTGGGTATTTGCTTTTTATGGTTTAAAACATGGGGTAAATAGGATCGTCATGTCATTGATCATTTTTTAGAAAACGAATCCATTATTTAGTCCTTTTATTTCATTTGTCAAAATAATCACTATCCTCCGGTGGAGACCTCTTTATCCTTGGTAACTCTGTTATGTCAATTATGTAATAGTGTGGCCCTTTTTGGCTTTTGTTTCACTTTGCTTCTTTTCTCTGTCTGCAAAGTAGCCTGCAGCTCAATAAAATAAAGAACAAGCCTGCTGGGCTTGATTTTCTTCTCTAAAATAGCTTGGGGTAGTGATAAAAGGAGTTGGCTCACTGCAGAAGCCAATGCCAGATGAGTGTATTTAGTCTAACATTGGTGCAAATGTGATTCCTGGGTCGAAAATGAAATCAGTATTTGGTTTGAGTGTACACAAGGGGCAGGAAGTCATAGAGAAAACATCAATGAACTTGAACACAGGACTCCAGGTGTTCCAGCTTGCTGTTCCACTTGTTAGTGCTTCAGGTGATGTGGTCCTGAGCCTACATTAGACCCCTCTGGGTTTCATTTGTAACATGATTGATATCCAATGTTCTTTCTAGTTTAAACATCCTGAGACTACTCACACATTTGATAAACATTTGATTTGCAGCTGTGATGAACCTGGCATAGTTCTTGTGATGCAGCAGGAAATAGTACAAAGAAAATGGGGTACTAAGGTTCAATGGGTTATATGAAGAAAAACATGGGATCAGGATTGGAGGAAGACTCATTAAGAACCTGCGATATGCAGATGATACAACCTTCCTTGCTAAAAGTGAAGAGAACTTAAAACATTTACTGATGAAGATCAAAGAGCACATCCTTTGGTATGGATTACATTTCATTGTCAAGAAAACAAAAATCCTCACCACTGGACCAATAAACAACATTCTTATCAATGGAGAAAAGATTGAAGTTGTCAAGGACTCATTCTTCTTGGATCAACCGTCAACACTCATGGAAGCAGCAGCCAAGAAATCAAATGATTCATTGCATTAGGCAAATCTGCTGCACAA
>NW_006408611.1:3783394-3859180 GCF_000296735.1 Chrysochloris asiatica
TATTGAAAGTGCCATGGGCTGCCCAAAGAACCAATAGATCCATTTTGGAAGAAGTGCAGCCAGAGTGCTCCTTGGAGGCCAAGATGGCCAAACTTTGTCTCTCATACTTCGGACATATTTTCAGGAGGAACCAGTCCCTGGAGAAGACTATCATGTTTGGTAAGGTGGAAGGTCAGAGAAAAAGAGGAAGACCCCCAGCAAGGTGGGTTGGCCAAGTGGTAGCATTGATGGACTCAAGCATGGCAACTGTAGTGAGGTTTGCCCAGGATCGGGCAGTGTTTTATTCTGCTGTGCAAAAGGTCGCTATGAATCGGTGCCAACTCAGTGGCACCTAACAACAACAACAACAAGGTTCAAGAATCCTGAAAGTGAGAGAGAACAGAAGAAAGATTGCTATGGAAGGGAAAGGATGAAAACAGAGGGATAAGGAGAATGAAGTGAATTAAAATATTTCTGAATTCAACACCATCAGTGAAGTCCTAGTATAGCTGTGTGGGCTGATGCACTGGACTGCAAGGTTGATTTGAACCACAAGGTCTGCAATTCAAGCTCACCAACTGCTCCTTGGAAACCCTATCCAGGGTCATAGTGTTAGAACTGACTTGAAGGCAGCAATAACTGTGAAACATCTTAGCCTACTGGACCATTGGTCTTCTCTTCCCAGGAAACCCTAAAACATTTTTGTTGGTACCACTTACTCAGCACTCACCATTACATGTATTGTGTAATGTCTTTCTGAGCATTCTTCTTGTCCTACATAACCAGGCTGAGAACACTTCCAGGTCAGACACTTCTGTATAGCAGTGTTAAAAACCTTTTTGGTTTGAAGTATTAAATAACCAGGAAACTTCTTTGAATCTCTTAAAAAGATAGGAACACAGTATGAAGTCACAAAGGTAGATAATATTTATGAACTGAGTTGAGGTCAACTGAAGTTGGGGGTATTGAATGATAAGTAGGAATGTTCACTTTAGACAGGTTGGACACCCATATCCAAGTACAAATCACAACTCAGATGCGATGCATTCCTTAGGAAATATTCAGATTGTTTCAAAGTGAAGGTAATGACTGTGTTAGAGTTTAGTTAAGTCCTGGTATTCATAGTAATCCATGGTATCTATCCATTCATTACCAAGTATCACTGAAGGTTCAACTTAAAGTTGCTTTATAAGGAGGCATTTGAGGTACCTCATTTTTGAGAAGTAAGGACAGAGAGAGTAAGTATGAAAGATGATAACAGAAGGTAGCATGCTATTCTGTAGCTAGACTTCATCATTCTAACAGTCTATCTGTAGCTGATATTGATGTTTATATTGCCCCTAAAGGGTAAGAGGTCTTACTCATATCTGTATCCCTCAAATTAATAATTATACAGATAGACACAAAGCAAATGCCTCACTATGTAGGCCTGATCAAAGGAGTCAATTATTCTCTCTTCCCTAACTCCAAGTACACCCAGATGTGGTTTTTGGTACTTCCATGACAAAGCACATAAGATCCCTCTAGTCTAAATCTCCGTATTTTGAATAGAAGTCACAGCTCCAAGCATTGAACAGATTCATAGCCCTTTTGATTCATATAGGTAACATCATCAAACATTTACCTTCACAGACTGTCAACAGTTACTGCTTGACCTAAGACTCTGCTAGGAGAAACCATCTCTAAAATTGATTTTCTTATTGCCACTTGAAGGATCATGAATAGATTCTCTTATAAGATTTGCAAATGTTGCATCATTTCTCTTCTCCTTGGATTGGAATTCTCATTCTATTTCTATCACAAATATTGATATTAAAGTGATACATTTTTAGGCTACTTCATTTTTATTGATTTTTTAACTTGCAGTTACTCTAGGACCATTTATTGAAAAGACCTTTCTATATTTAGTTGCATTGACATCATTGTAAAGTAATTATATGTGTGTGTGTGTAATTCAATTTCTAGACTCTACCTGGCGATCTATTGACCTTTTCATGCCATTACCACAGTATTACTATGTCATTATTGGTGTTTTTGTTGTTGTTGTTAGGTGCCATCGAGTCGGTACCAACTCATAGCGACCTTATGCACAGCAGAACGAAACACTGCCCGATCCTGGGTCAACCTCACTATCATTGCCACGCTTGAGCCCATTATTGCTGCCACTTTGCCAATCCATCGCACTGGGGGTCTCCCTCTTTTTCTCTGACCCTCCATTTTACCAAACATGATATCCTCCTCCAGCGACTGGTCCCTCCTGACAATATGTCTGAAGTATGAGAGACAAAGTTTAGCCATCCTGGCCTGCAAGGAGCACTCTGGCTGCACTTCTTCCAAAATGGATCTGTTGGTTCATTGGCAGCCAATGGCACTTTCAATATTCTCTTCCAACACCATAACTCAAAAGCATCAAATATTCTATTGTCTTCCTTATTCAACTGTCCAGCTTTCACATGCATATGAGGTTATTGAAAATACCATGGCTTGGGTCAAGCGCACCTTAGTCCTCAAGCTGACATCTTTGCTTTTCAACACTTTAATATGGTCTTGTGCAGCAGATTTGCCTAATGCAACACGTCGTTTGATTTCTTGGCTGCTGCTTCCATGAGTATTGAACGTTGATTCAAGAAGAATGAAGTCCTTGAAAACTTCAGTCTTTTCTCCATTGATAAGAATGTTGTTTATTGGTCCAGTGGTGAGGATTTTTGCTTTCTTTACATTCAGATGCAATTCATAGTGAAGGCTATGCTTTTTGATCTTCATTAGTAAATATTTTAAGTCTTCTTCACTTTCCGCAAGCAAGGTTGTATCATCTGCATATTGCAGGTTGTTAATTAGTCTTCTTCCAATCCTGATGCCACGTTTTTCTTCATAGAATCCAGCTTCTCATATTATTTGCTCAGTATACAGGTTGAATAAGTATGGTGAAAGAATACAGCCTTGTCACACACCTTTCTTAATTTTAAACCATTCAGTGTTCCCATGTTCTGTTCAAACAACTGCCTCTTGGTCCAGGTACAGATTCCCCATGCGCAGAATTAAGTGTTCTGGAATACTCATACTTTGCAATGTTGTCCATAGCTTGTCATTAACCACAAAATCAAAAGCCTTTGTGTAGTCAATAAAGCACAGGTAAACATCTTTCTGGTATTCTCTGCTTTCAGCCAAGATCCATCGGACGTCAGCAATGATGTCCCTCATTCCACAGCCTCTTCTAAATCCGGCTTGAACCTCTGAATGTTCTCTGTCAATGTATGCTTGCAGCTGTTTCTGTATTTCCTTTACTCGCATGGGTTATCAAAGAGATTGTCTGGTGATTTCCATATTGCATTGGGTTACCACTCTTTGGAATGGGCATGAATACAGATCTCTTCCAATCAGTCGGCCAGTTAGTCATCTTCCAAATGTCATTGTTAGGTGCCCTTAAGTCAGTTGTGATTCATACTAACCTTATGGACAAGAACTAAACATTGCCTGTTCCCCATCTTCACAATTGTTGTGGCCACTGTGGCAGCACATCTCACTGGGGGACTTCCTCTGTTTTACTTACCCTCCAGTTTAACAAGAATGATGCCTTTCTTTGAAGACTAATCCCTCCTGTCAATATATCCAAAGAATTGGGACTAAGTTTTGCAATTCTCCCTTTTAAGGATCATTCTGTCTGTATAGTTGCCTTTTATGTTATTAAAAAAAAAAAAAATTGCAATGAGGAAGTAAGTCATTGGTCTTGCAAAATTCTGTTTTACGATCTTCTTTCCATTACCAATACCATAATTTTCAGCTAATGATCCTTTCTCTTTGTTTACAACTTTGACGTTTTACTCAAGTGTAATTATAAATGCATCTTACCTGAATGTTTGATCAATTTCACACTGAAGAACTTAATAGAATTCTTCAATTTTATCACCACTAACTTTAGTGATTGGTGTGTAAATTTGAATAATAGCTGTCTTAACTAGTCTTCCTTGTTGGCTTATGGGTATTATCCTATCACCGACAGCATTGTACTTCAAGATAGATCTTGAAATGTTCTTTGTGGCAATTAATATGACACCATTCTCCAATTTGTCATTCCCATCATAGGAAACCATATGGTTGTCTGATTTTAAATGGCCAATACCAGTCCATTTCAGCTCATCATTGCCTAGAATATCTATCTTTATATGTTCATTTCACTTTTGATGACTTCCAATTTTCCTTGAATCATACTTTGTGCATTCTATGTTTGATTATTAATAGGTACTTACAGCTGTTTCTTCTCATTTTGAGCTGTGCTCCATCAGTATATGAAGGTTGCAAAAGCTTTACTCTTGTCTCATCATTATGTTGTTGTTGTTGTTAAGTGCCGTGGAGTCGGTTCCAATTCATAGTGCCCCTGCACAGGGTTTCCGAGGCTGCAAATCTTTACAGGAGCAGAAAGCCTCATCTTTCTTCCATGGAACAGCTGGTAGTTTCAAACTGCTGACCATGAGGTCAGCAGCCCGATCCGTAACCACTACACTACTAGAGCTATAGTCATCTCTATTTTTAGTAAGTAGCTTTTCCCCAGCCATATTTTGAGTACCTTCCAACCTAAGTGGCTCATGTTCTGGCACTATGTCTGACATTGTTCTGCTGCCATTCATAATGTTTTCAGTGGCTAATCATTGAGAAATCTGCCTCTTCTTTTTCCTGGTGGTGGTGGTGGTAGTGTGTTGTGGAGTTGGTTCTGACTCATAGCAACCTTGTATAGGCTTTCCAGGGCTATAAATTTTTATGGGAGCAGAAAGCCTCATCTTTCTCTCATGGAATGGCTGGTAGTTTTGAACTGCTGACCTTGAGGTTAGCAGCCTAACTCGTAACCACTATGCTATCAGAGCTCTTTCTTCTTCTTCCTAATGTATCTTAAGTCTGGAAGCTCTGCTGAAACCCATTCACATGAGTGACCCTGCTGGTTTTGAAAATAGTGGAATAGCTTCTAGCGTCATAGCAATCAATGCACAAGCCAACACAGTATCATAAATGGGCAGACAAGTGTTGGTTAATTGTTATAGCTTTACAATAGAATTTAAAATCTCATAATGTAAATCTACTTTTACTCTTCTTCAAGTCGTTTTTGCATTTCCATATAAATTTAGAATTAATTGATTTCTATTAAAAATAAACAAACAAACAGAAAAAACCAGAACAAAACAAGGAAAATAACTGAAATTTTGACTGGGACTTATTGAACCTATAAATCAATTTGGAGAAAAATGACATCCTAACAAGATTGACTATTTTCTATGAACATTGCATAAATCTCCTTTTAGTTAGGTCTTTAATTTCTCACAGAGAGGTTTTATAGTTTTTAATGCCATAGCCTTAAATGCCGTTTAGTAAATTTATCTCTGGATAATTGGTATTTTTGAAGCTATTTGAGAAAGTAGTAAAAGAATATATTTGAATTGATATATATATATATAAATTTTTCTTTTTTTATTGTGAGACATAGATATACATGGTAAAAAACAGGGTCTGAATTGAGATAACAATGCAATAATTTTTAATATACAGTTAAAGAAAAACAAGCAATTTATAACTTTTGATATGTATAAAAAGTAAATTGCTTAAAAGTAGAAAAATGAGATAGCGGGGACAATTATGACACTTTGATTCAAAGGATTATCTAATTGCCTCCTTTTCTAGTACTCCTGAGATTTTTATACCTCAGAAAAAGATTCTTTGGTGAGATGTTGAATGCATGAAAAGTGTGGCTCTTTTTAAAAAATGGGAGAGGGGTTAGCTTGAAAGTGAAAGTGAACAATAGAATATCAACCACAGGAACATCTTAAATTAAAATTGAACATGTGTATATGTCCTTGTATGGCACTATATGATAAAGCACTAGACCACAAGGTCAGTTTGAACCACAAGTGGCAGTTCAAAGTACCAGTCATTCCTTGGAAACCCTATACAGGGTCACTGTCTAAACCTATTCTGTATCACTTAACAACAACAACAATGTGTAAAGCTAAAGGATTTGGAAATTGTTGCCTTAAAACTTTCCTGTCAGCATACCCCATGACCAGTCTTTTGTTTATTGTTAGGGGTCTTTGTGTTTGTTCCTGCTTGAAAATCACCCCTCTAGAGCAGACGTACAAATGAATTAAAATGTTGGTGTTTGCAAATGCTTTACTTTAAAAAATATGAATTTAAGAGTTCATCTATTATAATGACATTCTCACTTATTTGCTTTCTGATGTGATTTCTCATGTCATAAGGATATATGTAAAACCTGAAGTCTATTTATCTTGCTGTGTCGTGAAAAATGTGTCATACCTGAAAGTCTGCCCTTTATCCTGACGGTGAAGTGTCATCATTTTTTGGAATGTCTTACCTGATAACAGTATCTTTCTTGGCCTGGGACTTTTGGCCAGTTCACTGTCTAACACTATGATTTCTGTAGGCAACTTTGGTATCAGTTTTGCTTCCAAAAGCAGAAGACTACAGATTTTGCCTGACTTCTGGGAGGGTCAATAAAGTAGGGCAATATGTGATTCAACATCAATAGAAATTCTGGAATTCAGTGGTTTGGATGAGCTTTTCCTTGTATACTGTCACACTTTGTGAACAGGAGGAATGAATATTGGCCACGAGTCCTAGTGTGGTGCTGTAGGGTAAGCAAGGTTGTTTGAGTTACAAGGTCAGAGGTTCAAACTCACCAGTTTGAAACCTCCTCAGAAATCCTAAGCACGGAACTGATTCGAAGCCAACTCCATGGCTTGTAGAGCCTACAACAATGGCTCTGTAGGGAAAGGATAACCAGAAGCTCTATATTAGGACTTCTCCTGGACTCTTCCTCAGACCTCTATTTAAAAAACAAACAAACAAAACAAACCCTTGTCTGGTTTTAGTTTATATCTTTTGCCTATAATAAACTCTAAGTATAGGATTTCTCAGTGAATTCTGTGAACCCTTTTAGTGAATTATTACAATGGAAGGTGCTTTTGAATCTGTGAACTTGCAGTTGGTTTCAAAAATCATGGCAGTCTTGTATAGACCCTCTTCCCTCTTATCTGTATAGTTGGCCAAGTTTCTTGCATTGGATCGCTGACTTGAGTGTGCTATTGGTATTTATTAGTGACCTATTCACACTTGCACATATTATTTAGTGACACATATTATTAGTTTTTCACGATTGGACTTACTGTGATAATTTCCTTCTTCAAAATTTATTTGTGAATTGTCTAAATGTGATTGTGCCCTAAGAATAAATGGTTCCCCTGGATCATGTGAGTAAGTTCACTTTTGTGCCCCAGCTATCTTTCATGAATCAAAGCTCTTCATGTTCCACCCCACCTTCCAACTAAGAATGATGTCATGGAGTCCTGGTGTGGCACTGCAGGATAATGTGCTGGACGGCAAAGTTGATTTGGACCACAAGGTCAGCAGTTCAAGCTTACCAGCCACTCCTTGGAAACTCTATAAAGGGTCTCTATGAGTTGGAACTGACAGGACAGCACTTAAGAACAACAAGAACTATGTCATAGTAATTTGTGTATACCCCAAGTTGATTTTCTAGCAAATGGAGCATTAACATGAAGAGTTAATGAGTACTTATTAAGGAAAGTGGGGCAAATCGTCATATCTTTTCAGAAAATCATGACAATTATATATAGTCCCTATGCAGAACTATAAATGCATTTCTTCAATAATAATAACTGACTAAAACTATAGTGGCAATAACTATAGCTTCACTTCTTTCTTGTGGAACTATTCAATAAGCACTGGATTGCTAACTAGAAGGGTGGCAATTCAAACCCACCATACTCACTATGAGTTGGAAGCTACTTGATGGCACTTTACAACAACATTGTCTTGGACCTTTACTCAGTGAAAATTTGGAAGGGAATGTGGCTCCCAGAGTTCTGATAGTGTATCTATAAATGTCGGTATCTTGCTTCATAAAGTGAAGAGCATCATAAACAGTATGGTTCAAGCAAACATTCATAAACCAGATGTTATTTTGGAATGATTTATTCTTCTCCTTATGATCAATAGTTAGGTTGACACAATAGTGCCAGTTCCCGTAGAAGGATATTTTTAAAGTAAGGGCATGGCATAGGTACAACCAGAAGGATACAGCAGGATAAGTAGTTGTGTTGTACAGGGTGGAGCTAGAGGAGTTTGGGGACCTGGGGACCTGTTCTGAATCCCAAAGCTATTTATTACATATGTCACCTTTGGAAATCACTCAGATTTTCAGAGCCCCAGCTTCCTCATCTGCCAGTATTTCATTGTACAAGAGGCTTAGATAAACCCACTGCAGAAAAATGACTTGTTATTTCAGATATTGAAGTTCCTAGAATTTACAAGTCTGCTCTGATAGTAAACCTACTTGCATGTGTGTGAAATTCTCAAGATGGTCCATCTTCAGGAATAAAGGGCCCATGAGATTGCTAGACCAGACATAGGTTGTTGATTCACACCCAGGGATATGTGAGCAGGATGAATTGGGGGAAGGGGAAAAAGAAATCTGTTCCAGGACTAGGAACTTTAAATAAGAATCCAGTCATTAAGACCATGGGTGCCTTCCAGCTAGATTGCGGTACTGGGGAGAGGGAAAATGGGACATTTGGGGCATATTGGATAACTCCATAGTACCCAGTAAAAAGGGAACTGGGGGAGAGGCTTTTGTGAGACAGGGGAATAAAACTGTTTGCCAGCTAGGCATGCAGTATGTCTGCCCGTGTTGACTGGGTTGGGCACCTGATTTTGCAAAATCAAATAAAGAAAACTTCACTCTCACTAAAATGAGTACAGATTGGATTTCTTGAGTGTTTGTCTGTATTGACAACATTTCTCACACATGCAGTTAATCTAACATTTAATTGTGACTTTATATTTTTAAAACAGTCTCTTTTTCTGTAAAGTCAAGAATTCTTTTGCAACAAAAATATGAGTCCATTCCTAATTTTTCTGTTGGCGCTGAGCATAGCTCGTAATCTTTGTGCTTCTTACATATATACACCAATGATTATAAATGTTGTTCACCAGTCCTCTTATTTTCAGTGTGTTTGAGTTCCATATTATTGTTAAAAATAAATGTTACAGAAAATCCGAAACTGATTTAAAATTGTTTAACCTTTAGTAAAGATATATTAAAAAAAAAAAAGTATCATAAACTCTGTTGGAGACCTGTTTGGCCAGCAGTGTGGCAAGACCTGGGGACTCTTCAGCCCAGTTAGTGCCACAGCCACAGAGGACTAGAGTGGAGAGTGAAGTGTCTAGCTGATAAGAAGAGAGGACATATGCACAAGAACACCTACACTTGCAGATAATACCCACTTGACCTGGCGTCAATGACTGGATGACCAGAGCTCAACTAGAAGAAGAAAGAAGAGGAGAAAAAGAGTAATCTGATACAATTTGATGAACTTGACCTACACCTATGGAAGCAGTAGCTCAAAAGAGGGAACAAATCTTTACAGTAAGGATCATTCCCACCCCCTCCACACACAGAGTAGACAGGGATGGGCAACTTGGACATTGGCTATCCAAAATGGAGGGGGGAGGTATTACAAAGGCAAGAAGTGACTGGCTTACAAGCTTTCAAGAGGCAACCTAGATCCAGAAAGCGTGGAGGAAGGTAGAATCTTCACTGAGTAGTATCCAATCTGTTTAGGTGGGGCTGATGAAAGGAAATGCGGATAGGTCTCTTGTGATGATACAATAGTGAATAATTGTTATCAGGACTGATTATGAGGGTTGGAAATGTAAAGGTAGACATTTTGAAGCAATGAGGGGAGTGATTGACTTTGCAGTCTAGGAGCGGAGGTCCCTGGGATCATTAAGGGAGAAGAGCAGAGAGTGGGACCCTACCTAGAGAAGCAGTGAGGCCAGAGATGGAGGCAGAGACGACGATGTGGAGAGATGGAGTGGCTGGGGACTTTAGACCCAGAGAGGGAGAGGGGCTGTGTGCTGATGACCCGGGGGGGGGGGGGGGGGGTGTGTATACCCTTTGGTTGGTTGATGATGCATGGGGGGGATTTTAACCATGGCAATGAAATGATATATGATTGGATGAATGTAAAACTAATGTTCTCCCATGTAAACTATCATATAATTCACAAGAAAACATTTAATTAAAAAAAATCATAAATGATCATTTCAGTTAAAAACATTTTAAGAATATGTCCATATAAAAATCAATATAAGTACAAGGAAAGAGTTTAGTTCTATATAATTAAAAAGAAGCAAATAAATGGTTTATTTTATTATAAGTGTTTTTAAAAACATTAAAACAAAAACAAGAAACTTTATGGTATTGCTTGACTTCAAAGTTACTTCCATTTTATGTGATTGACTTAACATGCTGTAATATATTACCAAAGTAAAAATGACTAAGGATAGATCCAGCATAAAGCTAGGTATAAAAGCAAAGTTGAATAGTCCGAGAATCTCAGGAATCTCAAGCATGACACAAGCTTTTATTAAATCTCTCAAGTAAAACCAGGCTCTTAGTAAATGCTCCATTGAATGAAACGGGAAGAGATTGGCACTTTGTTCTTTTGATACCTGAATGCATCACCTTGTTATTTAATTATTGCATACACCAAAATTATATGAATACCATGTCAAATCGAAGTTAAACTCTCTCCCATTGATATAAGAGACTGTAGAATTGAGGCCTACCACGTTTTTTTATGGTGATATGTGCAAATGGGTAGGTAAACACACCAATAAATTAGGTGGTTAGTATGATTCTGGAAATTACAAGGCAAGTTAGAAATTATTCAGAACAGAATAAAATATTTAAAAACCTTGTTATAAATCTTAAGCAGGAAATACATTTTCATGAGACCAGTGATTAACCCAGTAGCAAAACAGAATTTATATCAACCATTCATTAATCCCATTTCCCTTCTTCCAGCACCATTAATTGTCTGCTAAATCCCCATTCCTGTGCTACACTGTGTCGCTTACTCAATTACAGCTAATTTTCTTGCATGCAACAGGAGTGGTAATTGCCTCTAACAGTTGTTGAAATGTGGTTCCTAGCATTTACTGCAGTGTGTCATCCTTAAATAATCCCTAACATGTTTTCTAGTTTTGTTTCTGAAATCGAGTTTGCTTGTGGAGGATTTGAGTTGAATACACTAGATGGGTGGTTTCCTTTCTTTCAGGTCCTTGGAGACCCTTATCTGATTTAAGTTTTGCCTTAGGAGAAAGCTGAGCCACTGAGATTGTTAAAAATAACTCTTCTCCTGACTTGCTGTTTTACTTCTGACTCGCTGGGAGAAAAGGATTCAGCAAATTAACTTTTGATAGTGTGGTTTATACTGTATCTGTCTGATCACCTCATCAGAGTTCATTGTAAATCCAGAGCCCATGGAGTCAGTTTGGACCCATAGAGACCCTATATAAATCTTCACAGGAGAAGATAGCCTCATCTTTTTCCCTTGAAGCAGCTGGTGGTTTTGAACAGCTGACCTTGTGGCTTAGCTGTCCAGTGCTCATCCTACAGTGCCAACAGGGCTACTCAGAGTTCATTGTTGTTGTTGTTATTTTTTTGCTAAGTGCCTTCAAGTCATTTCTGACTCGTTGTTGTTGTTGTTAAGTGCCGTCGAATCGGTTCCGACTCATAGCGACCCTGTACAGGGTTTCAGAGGCTGTAAATCTTTACGGGAGCAGAACGCCTCATCTTTCTCCCGCGGAACCGCTGGTAGTTTCGAACTGCTGACCTTGCGGTTCCCAGCCCGATTCGTAACCACTATGTTACCAGAGCTCCTTTTCTGACTCATAGCTACCCTGTATAATGTGTCCAAGTGTATAAAACTTTGCTGGCGCAGAAAGCCTCATGTTTCTCCCACAGAGTAGCTGGTGGGCTAGAACCACCCAACTTGTGGTTTACAGTTCAGTGTTTATTCTACGGAGCCAAGTACTGTGAAGCTGGTTCCGACTCATAGTGACCCAGTGTAGTAAAACATCCCAGCGGCCATCTGGTGGTTTTGAACACCAACCTTGAGATTAACAGTCCAGTGCTTAGTCTGAATTGCCACTCAGGACATTAGGAAGGATTCATTTTTAATGTTCCTGAGACAGGACACTACCTCCCTCTTCTCCTCTTTCTCCTTTTTGAAATTGCTTACTGAAAGGGAGTTTGTGATACCTGCAAATATTTAACAGAAACACTTTGCATTGTTTCAATTGTTTCTGAAAATATAGCTATAAATTCAGTTTCCATAGCCTAAAAATGTTTTTTATGGACTTTTTTTTTTTTAGTCGTTGGAAGGGAAAGAAACCAATATTTTATTATCTGATTGATATTCATTTGTCAATAGAACCTAATAATTTGTGTGATTTAAGTACCTTCTCCCTGACATCCACCGCCCCCCTCCATGTAATTGATGATCTGTAAATAAACTCTTAAACTCCTTAGAGGAGCTCACTATTTAAAATAAGCCTTCAGAGAATCCTTTTGTTAAGCAAATAATCCTTTTATAATCACCTCTGCTTCATCTGCACAGATTTTAGTGTATCAGCCTTTTCTTAAAGCAGAAAGTGTTTTATCCCTTAGAAGCAAGTGAGAAGAGATTCCTTTGGTGTAAAACTGGGCTCTGGAGACTAAAGTAAAGAACTCAGGTTTCTGAATAGTGATAGGGTAAGCGCAATAGTAACAGCTTGATTTGGCAGCATCAGATTGAATGTGCTCTGAAGCATTGTGATCTCCAGCTGTTTGTGGATCTTTAAAGTACCACTTCTTTCCTTTCATCTGCACTTGTAGTCTTTAGCCTCTTCCCATTCACCTGTAATTGTAATGACATTCAACTTGGGTTGTTGTAGCCAACTTTGCCATTGTATGCACAATTATTCTGTTCTCTATTATACACATGCAAGAGTTTGAAGAGAATGTACAATATTTCAACCTATTCAACTATCTACCTGTTTCTAACCTAAGACCCGCAAGGGACCATTTTAAAGCCATTTGGAGAGCAGCTTTCATTCCATCAATTCTTACTCACCTAGTCTGCCTGCTGGCACCCCAGCAAGGAAGCTGAAGAACACCCAGACCTTCTCAGAAAAAGAGTCTGTATTTTCATGGTTATCAAAATCTTGTTTTATCAAGTTTTGGCAGAGTTTTGGTGTTCTTTTAAATGAGTTTGTAATGCTTTTTAAAAAAATATGTTCAAAATGTTTGAAGGTGGACACATAAGACTCACATTTTAGCTACCATTTCATTATATCATTTTGTCTACATCATGAGAGCTGTGCTTTTTGAAATCTTGAATTTGTTATCTTCTTCATAGCATTTCTAAAGTTTAAAATCACTTTGGTGTGTAGATGCTTTAAAAAAAGATGTTCCCCAAATATAAGGGAACATGAGATTGCATAACTGTTTTCATAAATGAAAAACCTACA
The DNA here is from genome assembly GCF_000296735.1 of Chrysochloris asiatica. Classification (NCBI taxonomy): domain Eukaryota; kingdom Metazoa; phylum Chordata; class Mammalia; order Afrosoricida; family Chrysochloridae; genus Chrysochloris; species Chrysochloris asiatica. The sequence continues at coordinate 3,796,757 of NW_006408611.1, forward strand.
CTTCCCAATGTAATCTGAGAGAAAATAATGGTTTAATTAGTTTTTAGATGAAAAGATTTCGGCAATCAGACTGTGTTTGTAATGGCATTTATAAAACAATTTCCCCCCTTCAGTAGCGTTGTAATTAAGACTGCCAATGAAATTGTCAGAAAGGAGTGCATGTCTCCCTGTGGTCGGCTGTTATGGCCTGCCCCTCAGGGCTTTCTGCTCTGTACCAGCCTTCCACTAATGCCCTGTAATTGTGTTTCACTCTTCTAATTAAGCTGACAGGGAACTCGAATTGCTGTCACTTACCTCATTGATCTGAAAGGTGACAGGATTAGATTGTGGCATTTCTTGCGCAGAGCATTTAACATCCCAAAGAAATACCACATTAAGCTGAAGACTCTCAGCACTGCAGGCAAGGCCTGGGCACTCTGTCTTCTGGGCTCTGCCTCTTGGCATGCATGCGTTAGAAGGGTCACAGACAGCATCCTGTTCATGAATTGCTTCCTCCGTGCTCTTCCGAACAACCGTTTCTCTAAACTTTAATAGATGTACAGGGACCTAATATAGGTGCAGCCCATAAGAGCTGGGGAAAACAGCAGAGTTAAATTAACTTAATTAGATTTCTTTTATCTTTAAAGTTCAGTGCCTTCATACCTGTATTGTAAATTTATAAAATTGATATATGTGTATGTGGTGGCATGGAGATTTCAAAAACATATTAGAAATGTTTTTAAGAGGCAAATTCATGGCATTGTGTCCTTCAGACCTTTTGAAATCTGCAGGTCTGGCCAGTGAGGACTCTTTATACTAATTGGTGACACACTTCTCAACTCTGTTGGTGGTGATGGTTTGGTGCCACATCTTCAAGTCTCCTTCATGACCCCTTCTGTCTTCCTCCAATTTTTCTGGTGGGATATCTCAACCACTTCAGATATGTTGCATGGGAAGACAAGGAGGTAGAGAGCTACTTCTTGGCATATTGTACTTCCCTGTCATCCTGTGCGCTGATGTATTGCATGCCAGGGGAGTGTATTTGGCAGTGGACAGGTAATCTTAGATCTTGCCTTCAACCAAGATACTTTGTGATGCCATATGATAAGCACTAGATAGCAAACTGTAAGGTTGGCAGTTCAAACCAATCATTTGAAATATGAGGCTTTCTTGTTAAGATTTCCAGGCTCGGAAACCCTATACAAAGTAACTATGTGTCAGAGTCAGCTCATTGGTAGTGGGGTTTGGCTTTGAGCTTTAGAGCCTTCAATTGACAAGTCTTTTGAATACAGGCAAAATTATTAAGTCCCCTAAACCTCCTTTTATGCATCAATAGAAAGGAGCTGATTCCGAGTTATAGTGGAGGTTGGAGAAAACCTATGAAAGTCACTTGGAACATAGCAGATAAGCATTTATTGGTAGCAGTTATTATTATCTTAAGATTTTAAAAACTTTATTAGATTTTCTTTGCCAGAAACTACACTCTGACCAATATCTAGATGCAAATTGAAAAAGTTGGTTGAGCATTCAGCTGTTTACAAATAGTTTTCTGCTTGGTGTGAACCAGCATTATGATGAACTGGATTCTTTTCTTTCTTTTTTTTTTTTTTTTTACTTTCATATTTCATTTGGGATAGTGTGATAAAACCTTAGGCAGTTATGCTACAGTTTTTCTTTTAAAAACGTAAATATTCAATATCAATGAGCTCCTTAAACTAATAATAGTCATATTTTTTCCTACTCTTTGTAGTTGTTCCATAATTCAACTGAATTGGTTATTGGAAATTGTAGCATCTATTCTATTGAACAGCTTCAAGTGCATTTTATTAATTTGAGATGGAATTGTCACTTTTTGCAATTGAGTTCTATGGTATTTATCTACTTTCTTAGACTGGCATCTTCATAACTTGGAAATCCATGTTATCAAATACATCTATTCAAAATTGATTTCTGAAGGCCTGCCACATTCATCGAAAGCTACATCATATTAACTTTAAGTATGATTAAACCTCAGTAGTCATATCCAAGTCATCAGATGTTTCACTGTATGTCTCTGCTTAATTTCTGAACCTTCCCCAACCTGTCATCTTGATCTTTAACCTTTTTTCGGTCTTTTCAGCTCATCTATAAATAGATATAATAAGTACTGCCTGCATTATGATTGTTCTGAGAATTAAATGAATAATACAATGAAAAGCCCTTCCTGAACTGCAAAGTGTTATACATATTTTAATTGATAGAATTTTGAATCATTATTATTAGTAGAATGCACAGGGGAGACAGGAATTGTCTTACATTATAATGCTAATACCCATCACATAATTGGCTTTCTTGAAATTTTCATTATGAATGTGCTACAATTGGAGGAATTTATACACACTATATGTAGGTTCTAGTTTTTTTTTTTTTTTTTTTAACCATTTTTATTCCAATTCAGAAAGCAGAATAATATGGGTGCAAATGTTAGCAAACAAAAATAATTTTGAAAAGTATTTGGTTAGCTTGATGGTCTATTTTGTGCAAAGATGTCTTTTTGACTAAGTTAGTAGCATGATCCAAATGGTAATGAGATATGTCAGATTTTTGTGTGACACAAGACTCCAAATTTAGGGGACATATTCAAATGCTCCTTTACCTTAGCATCCTAACAGATAGGTTTACCAGGCTTATAGGAAACAGACAAACAAACAAAGAAAAAATATGCACAAGCACTCACACACATATGCACACACACACACACACATATATAATACAAATCTATACATATGTATATGAATACATAAGGAGCTCTGATAGCGTAGTGGTTACAAGTCGGACTGTGAACCTTAAGGTCAGCAGTTCGAAACTACCGGCAGTTCCGTGGGAGAAAGATGAGGCATTCTGCTTCTATAAAGATTTACAGCCTCGGAAACCTTGTTCAGAGTCACTATGGGTCAGAACCGACTCCACGGTATTTAACAACAACAACATAAGAATACATGTGTATTGGATATGTATTATATATATGCAGCATATGGAGATATAGTCTATCTATCTGGTTATATCTATCATCTGTCCATTTATCTATCTATTGTCTGTCAGTCTGTCTGTCTATTTATCTGTTGATTTCTGGCAATCCTTGACTGGTGATCATAAGAGAACTTTTAAAGTTTGAGTTTGCCAGGTCAACTAGGTGCCAGTGTGCTTAGGGGAATTGGTCTAAACCCGTCTTAAACCTTTCCCTACAGCTACTGGGTCACTCAGCTCAGAGCAATATTCTGAGGAACATACTCATAAAGTTTATTTTCACTATATAAAACATTTATTTAGTATACAACTACCTTCATCAATCTTCCAAGAGGGGTGAGAAGTACTTTGACATGACCCCATATAAATCCTACTGTTTTATTATTATCCTTATATAACTGTACAAGTTGTTGTTGAGATAAATATTAAAATCTTTTTCAATTATTTGTCCAGAAAGGGTTTATTTCTCCATCTTCATTTTCTAATATGAATTTAGGAAGAATATTTCAAAATAAAGCAGGGACTTTTCAAGAGAACAATTTCTCAACATTTTTCCAAGTTGGGAATGTGCATTTTATATGACCTAGAAATCCACTTTTGTACATTTATTTTATAGATATGTTCACCTAAGCATGCAAGAATATACATGCCAAGGTTCTCACTGACTTATTATATATCTAGGTGAAATAGTGATACTGTGGTAGGCAAAATAGTAAATCAAGAAAGATGACCAAATTCTTATTCCTGGAAACTATGTATATGTTACTTAACATGGCAAAAGGGATTTGATTAAGGTTATTGTCCTTGAGATGGGAAGATTATGCTGGACAATCTAATCAAATGAATTCTTTGAACTGGAAAATCTTTCCAGGTAGATTCAGACAGACAGTTATGAATACACATGCAGGGTCAAACAGAGTCTGTACTGGTCTCTATAAAGATGGAGGAGGGAGGATATGAACCAAGGAAGTGGACAGACTCCAAAATCCAGAAAAATCAGACAAACTGTCCCCTAAAGTCCTCAGAAAGGAATGTAGTCCTGTTAATACCTTGATTTTAACTCTGTAAAATCTATGCAAAACTCCTTACTCCCAGAACTATAAGAGACAATATTTGTGTTGCTTTGAGCCTTTAAGTGTGCGGTACTTTGTTACATCAACAATAGAAGATTAATTTGGCAACAACCATGCCAAGTAATATAGAAACATTGAAATAAATTTTGGTTGACTCCAAATGGAGAGTATCATGAAGCTTTAGAAAAGTCTGTGAATTTGTACTGCACGAACATAAAAGAATACTGACAATCTATTGCTGAGTAAAAGACGACACAAATATGAATACACAATACCAGTTTTTGCTTATTAAATAAGTATATTTATGAAAGTATATTCTTTTCGAATGTTCGAGTATGTTTGTGTGTGTCAGTATAGAACAACATCTGAAAGCTAACCAGCAAAATAGTATCACAGAAAAAGGGAAAGGGAAAAAGAGCCTTTTACTTTGTACTTTATTCACATGAGTATTATTCAAAATGTTTAATTAGCCTACAGTATTTTGTAATTTTAAATTTATCTATAATAAGTCTAAGTCAATTGCAGGTTCTCTGAAAATCAGTCACAAGACTTTGCAATATTAGCTAAACCAAACATCATTTATATATGGGGGAAAAATGCAAAAGTCCTTAAAAATTATCTAGTTCTAAAGCCACGCTTTAGAGATAAAGAAAATTGGGATCTAGTGTAGTTCATAGGCTGGTCTGATATCAGAAAAAGAGAAAGGCAAAATAAAAAGTAAGATACGGATGTTCTGGCCTTACACTGTACCATACAAATTCTTCCTTGTATGTGTGACTAAACAAGACCACATACCTGACACTTAGTAGGTGCTCAGTAAATACCTACACGTTGAATATGAATTTTTGTCCAAAATGTGGTTCCATCATTTTCTGTCTGTTCAGTAACCTTGGTCTCTTTTATGATTTTGAGATTATGTTCCAAATTTTTCTCCCACTCTACCCAAAATCTTCTAATGTGATCCCTTTCAGGGCAGTTGGTAGTAGTAGCTGGACACCATCTAGTTCTTCTGGTCTCAGAGTCATGGAGACTGATTTTCACATGATTCATTATTCTAGTGGAGTAAGTGTTTCCATGTGTCTTCTACTTTCATGATCCTTCTTGCCTCCAACCAGAGAGAGACCAGTAGTTGAATCTTAAGACCCCAGTGATTATTCACCAAAGTAGGCTGTAGAACATTGCCTTTGTGGATTACGTTATGCCAAGCTAATCCAATTTCCGTTTAAAATACTTTCAAGGATACGTTTACTTAGTGTCACAAACTCCTATGCAAACTCTATAGTTAGAGAAGTGTCTTAAAAATATGAGCTACTGCAGCCTTCGTGTAGCAAAGGCTTCTCTTTCTTAAAGTATCTCTATTATGTCAAAATTATTAATAATTTAACCAGGGTTAGAGCTTGAGTCCATCCATTACTCTTGTACCCTGGACAGGCAAAGTTATGTCTGTGGGCTCCTTTGTAAAGTGGGTAACATATGAGCATTTTGTAAAGATAAAATAAGCAATTAATGTTAAGCATCTGCTACAATAGTTATTTTTCCCTTTATTTTATATTATTTGTATGATTCATCATAGAGGTTGTTGTTTTCTTTATTTTGTGTCACCGTCATTCTTCATTGTTTTGGGTTCCTTTAATGTTCATTGAGTCCTATGGCATTTATCTCATTGCTTTTTAATTGTTTGCCTTACTGTTAGGCCAGTGGTTCTAAACTGGGAACATTGTATCCTTCAGGGGACATTAGCAATATCCAGAGTGCAGATCCTGAATGCACCTGATCTCATTTGATCTCGGAAGCTAAGCAGGGTCTGGCCTGGTTAATACTTGGATGGGAGACCATATGGGAATACTAGGGGCTGTAAGTAAGGAGTCCTGGTATGGTGCTGTGGGTTAATGTGCCAGATTGCAAAGCCATTTGAACTGCAAGGACGGTGGTTCAAGCTCACCAGCCACTCCTCAGAAACCCTATACAGGGTTGCTATGGGTCAGAACCGACTCGGCGCTACTTAACAACAACAATAACAACAAAAGTGCAGTCTTACAGTGGGGAGATCTGCTACTGGCATATAGTTGGTAGGGGTGGCCAAGGATGCTGGTAAATATCCTGCAATGCATTATAAAGATGCATATATTCACAGCAAAGAATTAACTGGTTCAAAATGTCATACTGTTAAGGTTGAGAAACTGTGCTTCAGTCTATAACTCTATGCAAGTAGGGATCATGACTATCTTGCTGTGTCTTCAGTGCCTGGCACTACAATTAATATATGAGCCTCACAGTTAATTTATGGAGTGAATGAATCCGGGTCATAGATTTTGCTATGACTCATTTCCACTTGAATTTCTTATCTCCATGGAGCCACTGGTAGGTCTGAAACTCCCACCTTGTGGTGAGCAGTCCAGTTCTTATCCTGTAGCCCCACTCCCACATTTAATTTAATGTTCACCATAGTCTTGAGTTTGACATTGTTTTTGCTAATTTTACATATGAGAAAACAGACTTAGTGAGTTTAGATAAAATGCTACGCAGTCAGTAAAAGAATAAAGATGAACAAATCTTAAGGAAGAGATGGGGTGGGGAAGAATAAGAACCTTGTAGGGAGAAGGGGTAAACAGTATGGAATTAATGTTGCATTTGCATTGTTGGATTACAAAGGAATGAAATAATACTGATTTCTTTATTAAAATCTCTCTCTCCTCCCACCTTACATCTTAGTGTCCTGAACCTTTGGGAGACCAAGATGGCCCTTGGAGCTAGCACCCTGCCTTTCCTTGACTGTACTTAAACAAATAGTTGCAGATATCCATAAAAAGTTTGGTACTAGATCTTGGAAGGTTTGAGATTTTGGGATATATTTTACTCAGTGGTCTCACCTGTGGTCTCCATTTAGCCTTGGACATTTGTCAACAGCTTTCTTTGACTACCATTCAGTCACAAGGTTTTATTGAGTAGAAAGAAAATTCCATTGAGGACATTGTTCCAGATACAAGGATATTTACTTGCTCCTTTACAGAGTGTATATTTTACCTGCTAGAAAGGAGAGTATCCATATATAAGTATAAGTTAAAAGATAATGCCAGTTGAGCTTTCAGCACACACACACATCTATTCAATACACATAATGCAACTGCAAAGCATTATTGAAATATTTTATTTTTATCCTGCCCTTCATATGCAGTTGACAAATGCATCACCAAAACAATTTGGAAGTTACCTCAGCTTGGATCAATAGTATTTTTCTTATAGTAAGTGTTGAAATTCCTTTATTTTATTCTTTTTTTTTTGCGGGGGGAGGCGGGTTTCATGTCAAAATTGAATGCAATAGTGGTTCTTCAGTTCACCTTACCCTGAGTGAGCAGAGAAGATTTAAGCAACAGGCTTTGATCCTACTCCTGTCTGTTTTCATCAGTGTCTAGAAGATGGGGGTATTACAAGCCAGATGTCTCATTACGGAGGATGTGTCATGGGACCTCTGTGCCAGATTGCCCAGAGAAGGGTTTTGGGGAAATTGTGTGAGGGTGATGCCATGGCCTGACAAAAAAGAAAATAGTATTCTATTTGCTATTGCAGTTAAGAGAATGGAAAATTATGTGTGATCTATAGGGGTAAAGAGACATAGGGTTTAATCTGGGATTTAGAAGATGGTTCAGAAATAGTTGGTTGATAGGAAGGCAGAGTTGGCAGGTAGAATAAAGTGGTGCTTGGAGAACATTTTCTCTTTGAGAACTAAGGTATAGTTCAACCACTCGTCTGTCTCTGTGTTGTGCTGTGGTGACTTGCATGTTGCTGTGACCTTGGAAGTTATACCACCAGTATTTCAAATATGAAAAGGGTCACCCATGGTGGATGGGTTTCAACAAAGTTTCCAGATTAAGCCAGATGAGGAAGAAGGACCTGGTAATCTATTTATGGGAAAGAAAAAAACAAAAAGGCCACGGAGCACCTTCTGAATAGCAGTGGAACAATGTAAAGCTGGGAGATGAGTCTCTCAGGTTGGAAAACATTCAAAATACAACTGGGGATGAGCTGTTTTCTCAAAGCAGAGTTGACCTTAATAATTTGGATGGAATAAATCTTTCAGGACCTTCATTTGCTCATGTGGCTGTACTCAAAGTGAGAATAAATAGCTATAAACATTTATTAATAGTTGGAACATGGAATGTATGGAATATAAATCTAGGAAAATTGGAAGATGTTAAAAATGAAAAAGAAACTATAAAGGTCTGTATCCTAGGCATTAGTGACCTGAAATGGTCTGGTATTAGCCATTTTTAATCAGACAGTCAAATTGTCTACTGTGCTGGGGATGACAAATTTAAGAGGAATTATGTCACATTTGTCATCAAAAAGAACAGTTCCAGATCTGCCATGAATTACACTGCTGTCAGCAATAGGATAATATCCAAAAACCTATATGGAAAATTGTTACTACAACTAGTATTTAAATTTATATACCAATCACTAAGGCAAAAATTGAAGAAATTGAACGTTTTTACTAACTTCTTCAGTCTGAAATTGATCAAACATGAAATCAAGATTCATTGAGAATTACTTGGGGTTGAAATGTGAAAGATGGAGACAAAGAGGACTGATTGGTAATTGGAAAAAATGACCTTGGTGATAGAAATGATGCCAGAAATTGCATGATAGAGTTTTGCAAGCCTAATGACTTAGTCATTGGAAATGCCTTTTCTCAACAGCATAAATTTTGATGATCTCACCAGATGAAGTATACAGAAATCAAACTGATACATCTGGAAAGGGACAATGGAGAAGTTCAATACCATTAGTGAGAATAAGACCGTGGTCAACTGCAGAATCATGTGCCTCATCTACATCAGTGTCTCATGTACGAAATTTAAGTTGAAGCTGAAGAAAATTTAAGCAAGTTTATGGGAGTCAAAGGGGTCCTGGTATGATGCTGTTGGTTTGAACTGAAAGATCAATGGTTTAAGTTCACAAATGCTCCTTAGAAACTCTATACAGGATTGCTATGGGTTGAAACCAACTGGATGGCAATTGACAATAACAATGGAAGTCAAAGGAGTCCTGGTGTGGCACTGTAGGATAAGCACCGAACTACTACCTACAAATTCGGTGGTTCTAACACACCTTGGAGACCCTCTGTAGGGTTGTTATGAGTCAGAACCATCTTGACAGCACTTAATAACAACAGCAACATGGGAGTCAAAATAAGAACTTGAGTATATCCCATTCGAATTTATAAACCATCTCAAGAATAAATTTGATGCACCGAACACTAATAATCAAGGACCAGATGAGCTATGAGATGGCATCATACATGAAGAAAATAAAATGCCATTAAGAAGACAGGAAAGAAAGAAAAGACCAAAATGAGTGTCAAAAGAGATTCTGAAATTTGTTCATAAATGTCAAGTAGGCAAAGTGAGTAAAAGAAATGATGAAGTAAAGGAGCTGAACATATTTCAAAGGTTGGCTTTAGAAGACAAAGTAATGTGTTATAATAAAATATGCAGAGACCTGGAGTTAAAAAAACCAAAGGGAAAAAAACATTCTTGGCCTATCTCAAGCCGAAAGAACTGAAAAAAAAAAAAAAAAGTTTTTTCAAGCCTTGAGTTGTAATGAGGGCAAAAACAAAAGGAATCAAAAAGCAGCAAAAGAAGAAAATATGTAGTCACTGTATCAAAAATAATTGATTGATGTTTGACCATTTAATAAGGTAGTATATGATGAAGAACCAATGGTACTGAAGAAAGACATCCTAGCTGTACCGAAGACAGTGGCAAAGAGGTAAGATTCCAAGAATTGACAGAATACCAATAGAAATGTTTCAGCAAACACATGGAGTGCTGGTGGTTATCTATGGCAAGTCTATGCCAAAAAATTTGTAAGACAGCTACCTGGCCAACTGACTGGAAGAGATGCCAAAGAACAGTGTTCCAAAAGGATGCAGAAATTAGCAAACAATATCAATAATATCACACACATGTAAAAATTTGCTAAAACCAATTAAAAAATGGTTTCCAGAAATACGAACTGGATTCAGAAGAGGATATAGAATGAAGGATATCATTATTCACGTCAGATGGATCTTGACTGAAAGCAGAGAATATCAGAAAAAATGTTTAACTGTATTTTATTGATTACACAAACGTATTCAAACGTGTGAATCATACGAATTTTGAAAAACATTTTGAAGAATGGAAATTCTAAGACAATTATGCTTAAGCAGAACGAATACAATAAGGAGATCCTGCATGTTTTAAAATCAGGAACGGTGTGTCAGGGTTTTATCCTTTCACTATACTTATTCAAAGGGTTCAGGTAGCGTAGTGGTTATGAATCGGGCTGCGAACCGCTAGGCCAGCAGTTCAAAACTACCAGCTATCCCACGGTAGAAAGATGAGACTTTCTACTCCCATTAAGATTTATAGACTTGGAAACCCTGTACAGGGCCCTATGAGTTGGAACCAACTCCACAGCATATAACCAACCAACCAATGCTTATTCAATCTAGACAATAGGAAGATTGACAATGCATCAGGATTGGAAGAAGACTCATTAACAGCCTGTGATATGCAAGTGACACAGCTTGCTTGCTGAATGCGAAGACTTGAAGTCGTTATTGATAAAGATTCAGTACAGATTATATCTATACATAAAGAAAATAAAAGTTCTCACATAATGATAAACAGATTATATTGAAGTTGTTAAAGATTTCATTTTATTTTCATTCATACTCTACACCTATAGAAAGAGCAATCAAAATCAAATGGCATACTGCACTGGGCAAATCTGCTACAAAAGATTTCCTTAAAGAGTTAAAGAGTAAAGATGCCACCTTGAATACTAAGATGCACCTGACCCAAGTCATTGTATTTTCAGTCACCTTATATGCATTTGAAAGCAGGACAATGAATAAGTGAGACGAAAGAAGAATCAGTGCATTTGAGGTAGGGTATTGTAGAAGAATATTGAATATTCTATGGACTTCTGGAAGAAAGAACACATCTATCTTGAAAGAAGTATAATGAGAAGTAAGGCTGGTGAGAATTCCTCTCACATTGGACATGTTATCAGAAAGGACCAGTCCCTGAAAAAGGACATTATGTGTGGTAATCAAATTGTTGTTGTAGTTGTTAAATGCTTTTAAGTTGATCCTGACTCATAGCAACTCTCTATAAGGTTTGTAAGGAGCAGCTGGTGGTTTTGAACTGCTGATATTCCAGTTAGCAGTCCAGTGCTTATTGTACAATGCCACACCAAGAAAAGAAGGGGTTTAGTGAAAAAGAGGAAGACTTTCAAAGAGATGGATTGACAAAGAGATGGGTCTGTAACCATGGGTTCAAACAAAGGGATGAGTGCGATGATGGTGCAGGACAGGGAAGTGTTTTGCTCTGTTGTCAAAACTCCTATGAATCAGAACTGACTCAATAGTACCTAAGAAGAACAACAGGATGTAATTGCACAGGATCATAGATGGAGGTCCAATAGGTAAAGGAATGTGAAAATAAAATCTTGTTTTAATTACTGGGAAATCAGCAGAGTGTAGACTTAGATTTGTAGACAGTGGTGGTTCAATGAAAGATTTCTCACATTCTATTGACAGAGAACTTCCAGAGGTTCAAGCTGGATTCAGAAGAGGCCGGGGACTGGAGGGATATCATTGCTGATGTCCGATGGACCTTGGCCCAAAGCAGAGAATATCAGAAAAATGTTAACCTGTGCTTTACTGACTATGCAAAGGCTTTCAATTTTGTAGATCATTACAAGCTATGGACAACATTGCAAAGTATGAGTATTCCGGAACACTTAATTGTGCTCATGAGGAATCTGTACTTGGACCAAGGGGCAGTTGTTCAAACAGAACATGGGAACACTGAATGGTTTAAAATTTAGAAAGGTTGGCGACAAGGTTGTATTCTTTCACCATACTTATTCAACATGTATGCTGAGCAAATAATCTGAGAAGCTGGGTTCTTTGAAGAAAAACGTGGCATCAGGATTGGTGTAAGACTCATTAAAAACCTGTGATATGCAGACAACCTTGCTTGCTAAAAGTGAAGAGGACTTAAAACATTTACTGATGAAGATCAAAGAGCACAGCCTTTAATATGGATTACATCTCAATGTAAAGAAAGCAAAAATCCTCACCATTGGACCAATAAACAACATTCTTATCAACGGAGAAAAGATTGAAGTTGTCAAGGACTTCATTCTTCTTGGATCAACTATCAACACTCATGGAAGCAGCAGTCAAGAAATAAAACAACGTATTGCATTAGGCAAATCTTTTTAAAGTGTTGAAGAGCAAAAATGTCAGCTTGAGGACTAAGATGCACCTGACCCACACTGCGGTATTTTCAATTACCGCATATGCATGCAAAAGCTGAACAGTGAATAAGGAAGACCATAGAAGAATTGATGCTTTTGAGTTATGGCGTTGGAGGAGAAAATTGAAAGTGCCATGGGCTGCTAAAAGAACCAACAGATCTGTGTTGGAATAAGTGAAGCCAGAGTGCTCCTTGAGGCCAAGATGGCCAAACTTTGCCTCTCATACTTTGAACATATTGTCCGGAGGGACCAGTCACTGGAGAAGGATATCATGTTTGGTAAGGTGGAGGGTCAGAGAAAAAGAGGAAGACCCCCAGCAAGATGGATTGGCCAAGTGGCAGCATCAATGGACTCAAGCAACAGTAGTGGCAACAGTAGTGAGGTTGGCCCAGGTTGGGGCAGTGTTTTGTTCTGCTGTGCATAAAGTCGCTATGAGTCGGTACTGACTTGATGGCACCTAATGGCAATGAGGAGACTTGGTTTTGATTCATACCCAACACCTTTCAAGTGCAGCCACCACTCCTTCTCTCACTGGTGGCTTGTGTGTTGCTATGATGCTGAATTTATTTCAGGGGGACTTCCAGTCTATGGAGGACTAAGAATAAAAGCCTGGTAATTTATTTCTGATAATCAGCCAAAGAAAACCCTATGACTCACAGTGGTATGACGCCATTGTTCATGTTGCCGTAGTTGAGGCAGTATGGTGCTATAAATTTGCTATATATGGCTTTTTCATCAAAATGCTTCTTAATTCCCACCAAATGATCATATGGGACCATGCAAATAAGGCATACAGGACTCTTAGGCTGGGATTGGTTAGTTTTGCCCTCCATTTAGGTTTAAAAGGAGCCGCCTCAGAGGAAGAGAGGGAAGATCCCAGGACTATCAAGAAGCAAGAGCTTGTGTGAAACCTGAAATCCCTACCTAGAGAAACAGCGATGGTAGAGGTGACAGCAGATGTGGTGGCTTGGAGAGACAGAGTATCTTCAGACTTTAGACCCATGAACAGAGTAAAACTGAGTGCCTATAGGCAGGAGATTGGCTTGAAGAATATTCCCTTGGGGTATTCACAGCTTGTTAAAAGAGCTTTTTAACACCTGCCCAAGAAGGGGAGAGACCAAGGTATCACATGGCTAAGAGGCTGGAGACAAGAGTGAGGCATGCCTGCAGTATGGCAGACAAATAAGTTCTTGACTGGAGAACTGTATCCTGAGTTGGTTTTGATCATCAATTATACACTGTTCACTCTCCTAATAAACCCTATAATAGTGAGTATTGTTTTGAAGTCTATGTGACCCTAGGAATGGATTGTCGAACTCAAATGTGAACTAGATCGCTGTGAGAGGGATGGTTGCTGTTAGAATGGGGTACAGAAGGTTGTAGAGAAGAAGCATGTCTGACCTCTGTTTCATAGAAATGAGCCTCGTGCTGATTTTGAGTTTCATTTCCTTTCCCCCCTTGTGAAGCGACGGGAAATCAGACATGGTCTACATAGCAGGCAGATACAGTGGCAGCTACTAACAACAGACTTTGGTTTACTAGTTGTTATTGTGAAGTGCTGTTGAGTCAGTTCCGACACATAGCAACCCATAGTGACCCTGTATAGGGTTTCCAAGGAGCAGCTGGTGAGCTCGAATCGCCGACCTTGCAGTTCAAACAGCTTTGCAGTCTGGCGCATTAACCCACAGCTCCACACCAGGACTCCTGGTTTACCAGTAGAACTTCTGAAATACTCGTGGATTAATCCTGTTTTTTTGTTGTTGTTTGGGGATTTTTTCTGTATGATTTTGCAAAGTTTTCTTAGGCTCTCTACACTAAGATAAGCAGCATCCTTTATTTCTTTGCACATGCATACAGTCTAGCGCTGGACCACTGCTGCAAGGTTGGCCTTTCAAACCCCCCAGCTACTCTTCAGAAATCCTATGCATTGTCTCTATGAGTCAGAACCAACTTGATAGCGCTTAACAACAAAAACCACGTTTTTAGATGTGTACACGAAGTGACAATGATAGGCACAGTATTTTGGAAGCCAGTTTAACTATTTTTTCCTTTGTAGAGAATTTGTTGGAAGTGGTGTGGAGGGGGTATGTGAATTAGAGGGGGTTTGTGTCTATTCTTCAGTGTTTTGTTTTCTTAGGCAGTCTGACTTTTCTGTTTTAATTGAGTGGTTTGGTTTGGAAACTCATGTTTTTGAGATAAATGACTAATTATTCAGAAATTAAGCAGAATTTCCTTAATTGTGGATCCTTAGTCCTATTTCTGGCTTACTACCAGCAAATAGTTGCAAAGCTTGTCGTACTCAAATTAGGCTGCCTAACAGTATTCTATGGAAAGCTGGAAATGCAGATTTGTGGACCCTGTCATTGGAAAAATTTTGTTTCAGGAGTCTGGGGGAAAGGTTTGAGAGTCTTTATGTCTAAAAAGCTTCAAGTGACTAGTCAGGATGGGAACTACTGAATTAATTGTTCCCGTGTCTCCAGAACTTTCTTGTAATTAAAAGAAAACATTTGGTAACAGATGAAGAGTTTGCAGGTACTACTCTAGAGATGTTGAAACAGAATCTGCTTGAGGAGAGTTCCTAGGGATTTGCATTTGTAACAACCGTCTCCTGTTGAGAGGTTCTGGCCTGAGGATTGATGACCCTCAGACCTTTCTACTGATTTGCTCATTTCTAGCTGCCATTTACCACCATTTAGGAAACCACACTCTGGAGTCTTAGAACACATAAAGAGATGCATCACCTGTATCAAATACATCAGAGATGTATTTGGGGATTAATTTGTTCTAATTTATAAATTGATAGTGAAGCTTCCTGGATGATAGCATGAACGATATATGCAGTACTGGCATCCTATTGGTTGGTGATTCAAACCCACACAACAGCACCATAAGAGAAAAGGCTTCGAGAGTTGAATTGGTAAAGATACCAGCAAAAAAAAAATAAATAAATAAACAAAAATCCTATGAAGCAATTCTACTCAGTAAAACACGAGGTCACCATGAATTGAAATGGACTCATTAGCAACAACAAAATGACAACAACAACAAAAGTTAGAGGCGCTCTCGCAGGAGGGCTCCCACCTGGCTCAAGAGGTCAGGAGTCAGCAGTGAATAATTAAATCACATCCAGAAAAGTTCTCTCAATTTCAGCTCTTTTAACCTCTTTGCTCCCTAGACAAAGACTTGTTTACCAGAGCTTCCCATTGTTACTAGAATCCAATGAATTGGGAGATGCAAAGACACTGTGGAAAAAATACAAAATAGTGGGGATTATAATCCAGGCAAAGGTTTTGTTGTGTGTATTTTGTTTAGGTTTTCCTCTACAACCTGTCTGGAGAAAATACGCTGCACTTCTTAAAATTTCGCGCAGACTTAGCAAACTTTCAGTAAGATCCCAGCCTAAGAAGGAAAAAGATCTAAGTGTCTGGCTGGATGTGATATGCATTCTCAAGTCTCCCCCTTAATAGACACAGTGTACGCTACAGAGAGCAAAGTGTAATTTTAAGAACCTTGTAATTCTTTACAAATTAACACAGCAGATGGTGTTTATGGGAGCCACATAGTGAGGAATATTTGGTACGATGTGAGACATGTGTTCCAGGGTTTTGGCCTGCTTTCTACTTAGTTTAGTTTTTAACTGTCATGCTGCAAAAATGCTATTTGCTTCATAAAGTTTTCATTGGTTCCAAGAGTGAGAAAATGCCCCTAGTGAAGGTTCTATTATGAGACAGATTTCAATCATTCACAAATAGGGCCGTGGTTCACCGAAGCCTGAGGAACACCTTGTACTTGCTCAAGGATTAAGTAGTGGGGGCCCCTGGATGCTGATGCTGGGCCTAGGGAGCAGTCTCAATATCCCTTCTGGTTTAGGGATGAGTTCCAGAGTTGAGGAAGAGCCCAAGCCCTAATGAGCTCCACTCCTGGAGAAAAAACAACGACAACAGAAAAGGCCAATAATGAAGTTGGCAGCTACAGGTTGGGGTTTATTAGTACATAGTTTAATTCTTTCTTAAGTTGTTTTAGCTGTCCAGTTAATGACAAAGAAAATATACAACACTGTGTTACTTACCTCAAAGTGAACAGAGCCTGTGTGCCTTTTTGTGGTGAGCTTAAGAGGAAGGAAAAGATGTCAAGATAGAGATTGGGGGTTGTTGTGATGGTAGACAGGACCTGTAAAAGCAATGATACTCACAGTCATTGGCAAAAAAGAAGAGAGGTCAATTGATTTGGCCAGGAATCAATCCCTGGCCCTGGGACATGCAAGGAGATATCTGCAGGGTGCCCGCCCCTGAGCAGCCAGGAAGTATCTTGTACCACAAAGCCTTGTTCTTCCTTTTCCCAATGTCAACGATGAACGTCTCTATGCTGTGAGGCTGACATAGCAGAAGGATCCCAACATTTCCTATTGTGTCTTTTCTTCAGAGTCCCTTTTCAACAAACTCTTTTCCCATTGGTGTTTTAGTCGTTAAGCTCACCAAATAAATAGATTGACTACACATTCAGAGGAAGGTACAGCCCTGTGAACTGGGAGGACAAAGAAGGTGTGATAGAGGAATTATGATTGTGAAAAACCATTTGGATAGAGGGATTTGATGAAATTAATTCTTTTTAGTGTGTCCTTTCTTCCAAGGGCTGTTGCTGTTATGTGCCGTTGAGTCAGTCCCGACTCAAAGTGACCCTATACAGGGTTTCCGAGGCTGTAAATCTTTACAGGAGCAGAAAGCCTCATCTTTCTCTCACGGAACAGCTGGTAGTTTCAAACTGCTGACCTGGCGGTTCGCAGCCCGATTCGTAACCACTACACTACCAGAGCTCCTTGTATGTGGGTCTGAATTCTATGGGCCTGTTTCAAAGACTTTGTCACTTAGAAGTTTGTTTTCTTCCTTCATGGGAAAGGTTTTGAGCATGGGAGGAAATAAATGGGTCTCAGCATTACTGTACAACTGATGAAGACGCAGTTAGCTTTCAATTCCATTCCTGTACAGTAGTCTTACTCGAAAGTTCTTTGTCATATAATCCTAACAAACAGCCAGAATATACATTTCTTCCTTCTTTTAATGCAGACTGATAATATGTTTAGCACCTATTCTACATAAGGTGCTTCAGAGGTTCAGAGAGAGAGAATTGGCTTTTTCTGAAACTCCTTCCTATTCTTGAGCTCCCATGCCTCAAAAACAGGAAAGGGACATATACTCATGACAGATTTCTGAAAAAATGCAGGGTTATAACGATATAATTTATTGATTCATTTTCACACTTGCATTTTTTATGTATATTATCTGTATTTGTGATTTAACTCTAGAGGACAACATCTAAAATTTAGTTAACAAGGCAAGGACTCGCACAGTGCAAAACAGTATTCTGGTTGGTGATTGTTTGTGAAGCACCAAATAAACAGACTAACTACACATTCAGAGAAAGGTACAGCCCTGTGAACTGGGAGGACAAGGAAGGTGTAATGGAGGAATTAGGATATGAACTGGTCCTTGAGATATTGGTAGATCAGGCACAGGGTGGCCAAAGTTTGGGGTTTCTACACAGTCTTCCTTTCAGTAACTAAATTTACCCTCTGACTGAATGTTCTCTGTGAACACTTAACAGTATGGGCTCAGTTATTAACCCCTTATTGAGAAAGAAAATGCCACTATCCAGGGAACTTTTAGGTGTTGATAACTTTAACTGTAGCTCAGTGGTTTGGGAAATATACTTAAAAATGAAATGAAAGTTTAGATTTCATTAAAATTTAAATAATTTATTTCATATGCGTATATGTGTGTGTGTGTGTGTGTGTGTATAAAATCAATGGGAATTTACATGTTGCCTTGACTACTTGCATCTCAACTGTAAAAATGAAATGGTGTTTTTTAGCAGTTCACTTATTTCATAATCTCTCATAGGCTAAGAAGGAATGTGTGGTTAATTAACCCTGGCTTTTAGCAATCACCCAAGGAGGGGAGATGGTTGATGAAAAATGTCTTCTGTGCAGACTTGTCTGACAGATACTCATTGAGGACTACACCTGTGTTGATAAAATAAATCAGGGAGCAAGAATTGTAGCACTATACAGGTGCTAGCCACATCCTATAGCTTTGATCAGCAAATTTTGAAGTAGGCAAAATTTATTTTTAGGATCACACATTTTCCAATTCATCTACTCATGTCATATCTTCTTCCTTTCCCCTGATACCTACTTGAACCACCCATTCTTCCATCTATAAACAAATATTTCTAAGCATATCTGATGAGCTTCATACTAAGTTCTCTGGGAAAAATCCCTTAAAAATGTTATGTTTTACTCGATGCATTTAAAACAGACAAACAAATAAATTCATCATAGAGTTGATTCCAACTCATAGCAATTCCTTTCGAGCAGATAGAAACTGGCCCCAAAGGGTTTCCAAGGCTGTAAATATTAACAGAAGCAGTCTACTATATCGTTTTCCTCTGGAGCAGCTGGTGCATTTGTTATCACCAATCTTCTGGTTAGTTGCAGAGCATTTAACTGCTGCACCACGAGAGTTCCTTTCTAATCTACAGCCATTTAAAAAGTTGGTAAATAACATGAGATAGTATTTTGTTCTTATTGTTGATAAAGCCATCAAGCCAGCTCAGGACTCACGATGAATCAGTGCACACAAGGATGAAGCATTGCCCATTCCAGCGCCATCCCATGATCTGTTGTGAATTGAACTGTTGGGATTCATTGGGTATTCAAGGGATGGTATTTGGAAGTAGACAGCTTGGCCCTCCCTTTTCCCTAGTCTTCTTTCTTAGTCTGGACAATTGACTGAAACCTTCTCAGCATCATAACAACACACAAACCTCCACAGACAGTAGTTAGGTTGTAGCTGAGCATAAATGCATTGGCGAGGAATTGACCCCTGTGTCCCATATGGAAGGCAAGAATTCTACCAGTGAGCCACCACTGCACCCTGGCATGTTGTTGACAACTGCATTATTTGGCACAGAGCATGACTCAATTATGTTGTTAGAGAAAGGAAGATCTTCAAGGACTAAATCAGTCTAGGGAGTCCAAGAGGAGAGGACTCTTGAACTGTGCCTTGAAAAAGGGGTTAAAAACTAAATAGTGATGATAACATTATATGACGGGCATAGTTCCAGGCTCTAAGTATAAAATAATAAGCAAAGCTAAGACTATACTTTCTTAGAGTTTTATTTTACAAGTTAGCATATATGGAAGAAAACAAACTAGTTACCATCTGGTCTATTCTGCCTCATGGTCACCCCCTGTGAGTCAGAGTAGAACTGTACTCCATAGGATTTTCAGTATCTGATTTTTCAGAACTATATTCCCAAGCCTTTTTTCCAAGTGTCTCTCGGTGGACTTGAACTTCTAACTTTTCATGAAGCAGCCAAACATTTATTTACCATTTGTGTCTTACGATATTGAACGTTGAGTAAGAATGAATAAATCTTTCCTGGAGGAAATACAGCCAGAATGTTCCTTAGAAGTGAGGATGGTAAGACATTGTCTCACAGACTTTGGTCATGCTATCAGGAGGGACCAGTCACTGAAGAAGAGCATCATGATGGGTGAAACAGAAGGTTTCAGAAAAGAGGAAGACTCTTAATGAGATGGATTGACACAGTGGCAATACAATGGGTTCAAACACAGCAACAATTGTGATAATGACAAAGGAATTGAGTAGTGTTTTATTTTTATATACATAGGGTCACTATTATTTGGAGCTGGCTCAATTGCACCTAACAATACACAAAAAAAGGTATAATGGAAAATATAAACAAATTTAATTTGACTACTTAAACTGTTTTCCATTTTTTCCTTTTTCTTCTACTCCCTGTCCCTTACTCCTCATCCTTTCTTTGCACCTAACTCCTCTCGTAATATTTCTTTCTATTTCTCTCTCTCCTTTCCTCTCACTCTCTGGTTCAGCTCGGCTTTTCTGTTTGCATGCTCTATTTCCAGAGACTCCCTAAGTAACTCCAGGTTTATCGACTACCAGTTTATCCATCCCAGTCTGTGTGAAATATTCTTCCTAATAATTCCTACAACTGATGCTCACTAGTTTCGATGATATCATAACATTGCTTAGCCATGGCAGTTGAGAGTCAGAAAGAAAAATTACAGGAGTGTTACTGCATGAAGATGAATAGGCTTCTCGGCAAGCAAGAGTGATCGACTGTGACCTCCCAGAGCAAGTTCTTCTTTCTGAATCTCTAATTATATGTGCTGGTATTTGTAAGTTAATACGTAAAGCCTCATAGTCTTACTAACAAAGCAGCCCTCTTCTTCTTACATTGATGAAATCTTGCAGAGAAGTGTCAGAGGTGCATGTTTACTCCATCACTTTGTCAATTATTTCTTCTCCTTCCACCTTTTATTCTTCTCACTTATACCAGGGTCCATAAAAAGGTGGGTTGCAATTTAATCACACTATCATACCTGTTGTTTGAACCGCAAGGTCAGCGGTTCAAGCTCACCAGCCGTTCCTTAGAAACCCTATACAGGGTCGCTATGGGTCAGAACTGATTCAATGGCACTTAACAACAACAATAACAACAAATCATACCTGTGAACATGGATTTGGTTTGTGGCCGTGGCTTAACTTGCATCTATTCTAAGGAGATATTGTCAAAGTTTCTTTTCCTAGAAAAATGTTAATAACTAGTGAAAAAGAGGAGTCCTGATATGGCACTATGGGTTAATGAGCTGGACTGCAAATTCAGTTTGAACAGCAAGGTTGGCAGTTCAAGCTCACCAGTCGCTTCTTGGAAACCCTATATAGGGTCGCTCTGGGTTGGAACCAACTCTGTCGCACTTAACAGCCGCAACAACAGTGGAAAAGAAATATTTAGAAAGGTTCACATTCTCATCTGTGGTTTACGCATAATATAAAGGTATTATGGAATGTTCAAAGTTCTATAAATAACGGTGTTATTTGTAATAAGGTTGTGATTTCTATATGTGGGGCTCCAGTTAGGCAATCAACCCTGCAAACACTATAGGCAGGCTGCTGGATGAGTAGCTACTGTTTTTTTCCTCACTCCTGTTGTCTAAATCATTGGTGTAAATGCTATCAAAATGTATTGGAGATAATCATGCACCACATAGTATTGTTTTTTTTGCCATTCTAATGATTCTGACTTCCACTTTTTCAAATGAAAACTATTTGAAGCCTGAGTATTTAATTAATTTCCCACATATCTAATATATTAGATCCATGGCTATAAAATATTTTGAAGATTTCTCAAATCTGTTTAAGTTTTCAGGTTGGAAGGGAAAAATGAGGGAAAAGATGAAAATGATAGACATGTGCCTTCCTTCAGCTAAACCCTGAAACTGCTGTGAGCCTGTATTCTGTGGAAGTGCTTGCAGTGGTAGATTTATATTCCCTGGGCCTCCATGAATACACACTTGGGTGGGATTATGCATCCTGAGTGAATGGGGAGTTAGAATAGAGAACAACCTACAAAGGAATATTCAGTCACTCTCAGAAATTAAAAATTAACATGGCTTACTTTTGCCTTATAAATTACGGAAGTTGCTATCAATTGTTTAATATTCCACATATATGAGATGCTTAAAACCATTTGTGGGGAAATTCTATTATAGTTTAATTCCATTTTTGTACTAACTTTTTGAAGCCCCTATCATAAGCTACTAACTTGTGAAGTCCTATAATGGAGTCTTGGTATGGTACCATAGGATAAGTACTTGACCTCAAGGTATGTTTGAGCCTCAAGGTGAGTTGTTCAAACTCATCAGCCACTCCTCAGAAACCCTATACAGAGTCACTATGAGTCGGAAGCGACTTTCTGACATATAGCAAGCACAACAATGTAATAAAAGCACTTTGCATTTATCCTTCAGTATTTTAGATGAGGTGATGGATAGTGTCTTAGTGCTGCTGTGACAGAAATATTACTGGTGGGTGACTTTGAAGAACAGAAATGTATTTTCTTATAATTTAAGGGGACAGAAGTCCAAATTCAGGGCACCAGCTATAGAAGAAGTGTTTCTCTCTGAGATCTCTGTCTCAGCTTCTGTGGCCCTGGAGTTTCTAGGTTTGGAGCTGATCTTCATGTGACACTGATATCCCCCCATTTGTGCTCATTTCTGTCGGTCTGGACTGTTCCTTGTACCACCCAGTTGTAATTAGGTTTAGTACACACCCTACACAATAGGGCTTCATTCACATCTCAGAGAAATCCCCGTTCCAAAATGGGATTTCATCCACACAAATAGGAGTTAAGATTCCAACACATATTTCAGGAATGCACAATGCAACCTATACTGGACTTGAATTTAGAGCTAGAAGACAAAAGAACTAAGAAGCTTCAATAATAACCCAAATCAGAACATTTCTTTCCTTCTCTTTCGTCAATATAAGCCACGGATCAACCTTGAATATGTTTTGTCCAATAGTGTTCTAAGACTAACACAAATAAAGTTTAATAAACACACACTTCCCTAGCACAACAGATGGCCACCAAGAACACCGCCCGGAGCAAAGTGAGAGAGCATTCCTGCATGTCTTCTTTTTTTAATAACGATATTTATTAACTGGCTATCTCTATGGCAGACTCCTTCTCTGCAGGTAAAGATAAGGAAGGCAGGTGGGGAGCAGGTCCAAGAAAGGCACACAAGGTCTCCAGACAAAAAAGTGACAGAGGAAATATGCCTCAAAGTGAGAGCTGAGTTTGTTTTATTGTTGTTGTTTGTTTTTAATAATATATGAAGAGAAAAAATGCAGCACTGTAAAATCACAAAATCCTTGTATTTTAGAGATGGAAGATGATTTACACATGTAATTGAAAACGGCCCTTGGGGTTTTGGCCCAATTAGCAAGATGCTCAGAATCACACTTCATTTCCCTAGCTATACTGTCCTCATCTTTGAGCAGCATGAGGGACTGGGGAGGGAGAAATATCTAACAATTATTGTGTTACCTCAGGGGGATCAGGTAGTGTGCTAAAGAGTGCCTGAAAAGAGTTATCTCTTTTAATGTTCACAGTAATCTCATGAAGCAAGCATTCATCCACATTTTAGAGATGAGGAAGCCTCAACTGAATGCCTATTCTGGCTTTTTCTGCAATCTCACAAGAGCCACCCGGTAACAGAAAGCATGGCTGCCGTATTCTATGGGTGTCCTAACTCATCTCCGGCCTCTCCTTTCTACATTTGACAAGTCTGGAGTCTCGAGAAGCTGCGCAGATTGACAGACAGAGCAGAGAGTGTTTACAACTGTTTATTGTTTTCTTATCTTAAGCAACTACTGATAGTGGAGTCAACTTATACTGATGCCATGTGTGTCAGAGTAGAACCAGCTCCACAGAGTTTTCAGTGGCTATTTTTTTCCCGAAGTAAATTGCCAAGCTTGACTTTTGAGGCACCTCTGCTTGCACTGAAACCTCCAACTTTTCTGATAGCAGACCAGGGCATTAGCAACTTGCACTACCCAGGAAGTCCTCTGTTCATCAAGGGTGAGATTAAGTCCACCTGGCTGCTCACCTCAATGTCAGCCATGTGAAACAACCAACCGTTCCATGGGGGAAAGATGAGGCTCTCTTCTCTAATAAAGATTTACAGCTTCGGAAACACTGTGAGTCAGAACCGACTCCACGGCACACAGCCATTTTTGTTTAGGTGATAACTCAGTTCTCGTCTCATTTTAGCTTGTTAAACAATCTTTAGTTTTATTTTAGTTGTTTAATAGAACTTGAGGTCATGAAAGGAAAGTTGGATGAGGCTCTGGTTGATTTCCTGGAAGCTAGAATTTGCCCAAAATTATAACAATCCGTTGTTTTTTTTTTTTTAGCAGATATGTCTATGAATCTATTATGTAAAAGGCATTGTAATGGAGTTTTGACCCCTTATTTCACCTTTTAGAAATATCTCAGACCATTTGCTTATTGAAAGTGGCCTGCCCATATATTAGTTTCTTAAAGAGAAGTACCCTTTCCTTTAGGGATTCTAATTTTTACAAGGTTTTCATATATCATCTGCCTGAATGGAGAAAGTAGAAATCCAGGTGGTCAAAATTAGTTTGTATGGCGTTTCCACATCAATTCTTTCATTCCGTGCATGGCAAAAATACTTATCTAATTACCCTGGGTACTGTTAATGCCTTTTACTGTTTCCAGCACATTGACATTATGATTGATTTTCTTGCAAACCTTGCAAAGAAGACAGAGTGTATATTATGCAATTCATCTGCTTATGAGAAAATTCAGATATAAAAAAAATGAAACAAATCATTGGCCAAAGACTAGAGAGCCTAACAGTAGGGATCTGACAGCAAGAGGCAGGACCCCTCACTCTTTCTCCCTGTCTTTCTCTCTGAGATTGACTCCCTGAATGACTTCCACATGCTAACATAGAAAGTACTGGAAAATGTGGGGCAATGGCTTATGCATGAGTGGAAATCTATGTATTGATAGACAACTACTATTTGTCTTATTAAAAGAAATAGGAACACAAAACAGGTCAAAGTGTTCAACTTTTCTGAACTCTGTTGTCATGGAGTTGGTTGCAGCCCTGTATAGGGTTTCCAATGAGTGGTTGCCTTGTTTTTTACTCCCCAGCCCCCCTAAACAGAAAGAATAAATATGGCACCTGAGCTGACTGCATTTCTGGATAGCCTTCAGCCAATGACTTGGAATCCAGAAAAATCCAGAATCACAGCTATCCCACAAACAGAATCCTGAAAACACAGTGACATGAAATGTTAACGTGACCAGAGATGCTCTGAACTCGTAGATCAAAATGTAGTCAGCAGGAATCACACTATATAATGAGACTCTTATAAAAAGAATGAGTCTCAAAGGCCAGTCAAATGTGGTGCTGTAGGAGAAGCACTGGACGGCTAAATGCAAGGTTGGCAGTTTAAACCCAGCAGCCACTCCTTGGAAATCTTCCACAGGGTCATTGTGAGTCACAAACTACTTGACACCACTTAACAACATCTTGGTGCTTTTCTTTCGGTTACTGCTCCAATCTTTCAATTGGCTATTCCTCTGTACCTATTCACTTTTTCCCAGGACTTCCATTTCAGCTAGCTTCCTCCACCCCTTAATCTTTTTTTATTTTTATTTTTACTTATTATTGTGAATTGAGTAAAGGTTTATAGACAAGAACATCAGCTTTGTCCTGTTTCCTCCCTGCCATACCTGTTTGTGTCCTGGTGTGGCATTGTGGGTTAATGCACCATACTGCAAAGCCATTTGAACTGCCAGGTCAGCAGTTCAAGCTCATGAGCTGCTCCTCGGAAACTCTAGACAGGGTCGCTATGGGTCGGAACTGACTCAATGGCACTTAACAACAACAACAACAACAACATTCCTGTTTACATTCCACCCACCTTCCTATCCCTTCTCAGCTTTGTCCTTTGGAAAATGTTGTCCTTTTGATTTTGAGTGACTGACCATTCCATGGTGAACATACCTTACAAATGTTGTTGTCCCCCCGCTATAAACCTATGCACTACTTGACTGAATATTGGGCCAAGAGGGTGAGCTCCTTTCTAGACCTCAAGGGTGGCTATAGTCTCAATTTCCTCCTTCTGACCAGTGCACTTATTCTATTATTATTATTAAATAATTTCGAGTTTTGTTCCACGTCTTCTCCCACTGTATACAGGAGCCTCTAATGCCATCTCTGTCAGGGCACCATCTAGTTCTTCTGGTCTCTGAGTCATGGAAACTGATGTTCACAAGTTCTATTAGTCTATTGTACTAATTCATTCCAAGCCTCTTCAATTCTTATCACTCTTCTTTTACTTTTCAATACTTAGTGCAACATTTACTCCCTCTTTTACGCAATTCTATGAGCCCCATTAGCCTACTAGTCTCTTTAGCACTGCTGTTCATTTTATTAGTCTCCTTTTCTGGTCTACTTGTCTGGATTCATTGAGGGTTAGGAGGATGGTTCTCACTTTTTGTATTTACCCCCAAACTGTCCAACAGAAACACCTCACATCTAAGGGTTAGGTGTTTTAATTATAGGTTACTGATGCCAGAAGATAGAGCATCCAGTTACTTTCACTATGGGCAACCATATCTTCTTATGTGTGTCTGTAACAACCCCAATTATAATCTCAAATATCACTCTTACATTTGGGGACAGGGTTGCCAAAGTTAGCACATAAAAATGCAGGATATCCATTAAATTAGAATTTCAGATAAACAACTTTAAAATATATAGATAAATGCATCTCAGTATTTTTAAAGTTTAAAATTACTCACTTCATTTTCCTTACCTTATCCCTGGCACTGTCAGATCCTGTCTATATGTAAAATTTTTATATTTTTACACCATAGATGTTTTTTGCATTAGTTTTGATTTTTTTTTAAAATACTGCATTAAAATATTATTAACCTAGTTGTGATGCCCCCTTAAATTTTACTACCAAGGCGAGTATGTTAGTTGTTTCACCCTCCTCGAGTGCCCACTCTGATCCTGGATTTTTGTCATTTGTGAAATGGTCCTAGTGAGTGATATGCCAACAACAGGATTCGGTGAGCATGGGGCGGGCCCTCAGTGATTATTTTGCCTGGATTATTTTTACACTGAAGAGTCCCGTGACTTTTGTTATATTGTTATTATTAGTTGCTGTTGAGTTGGCTCCAATTCATGGCAACCCCATGTATAACAACAGAGTGAAATATTGCCTGGCCCTGTGCTGTCTTCACAACTGTTGGTAGGCTGAAGTCCATTGCTGTGGCAACTGTGTATTTTGAGTGCCTTCCAATTCAAAGGGCTCATCTTCAAGCACTATATTGGGTAATCGTTTGCTATGACCCATAGGACTTTCATTGATTAATTTTTACAAGTAGATCATCAGTAGATCTAGCTTTTGTTAGCCTGGGAACCCTGTTGAAATCTGCCCCCACAGGTGGTCCTGCTGGTATTTGAAATATCTGCACCATAGCTTCTAGCATGATAGCAATATACAAGTCACCCCAGTATGGCATTTTACTCCAAATTATAATCTTTAATTCTTTTTTTTTTTTTAATGTTTTATTGTGAATTATATGATAGTTTACATGAGAGAACTTTAGTTTTACATTCATTCCATCCTACATCATCTCATTGCCATGGTTCTAATCCCCTCCATGCATCACCAACCAACCAAAGGGTATATCCTAGAAACACGCCCCCTACACTTACCCCTCCTCCCCCCAGTTTTCGGCCCTTTCCCTCTCTGGATCCAAAGTCCCCAGCCGCTTCATCACTCCACGTCATTGTCTCTGTCTCCATCTCAGGCATCTCTGTTTCTCTGGGTAGGGTTCCGCTCTCGGCCCTTCTCCGTTGATGGTCCCAGAGACTTCCGCTCTTAGCTTGTAGAATTAATCACTCCCTTCCTTGTTATAAAACGTCTTCCTTTGCATTTCCAGCCCTTATAATCCGTCCTGATAAGCATTATTCTAATCTTTAATTCTTAAAGTAATTTTTTATTACTCTCAAAAATGGAAAGTTCGTGTAGGATATCTATGGTTTTCAAAGTTGTTGTGGATCAAAACCCAAAATCCATAGACACTGAATTGATTGTGCCTTAACACACCCTTGTAGGACAGAATAGAAACTATCCCATAGAATTCTCAAGGCTGTTGACTCATTATGAGGGCATATTGTTACATCTTTCTCCCACAGAGTGTTTGGTTGGTGTGGCTCACAATGATTTGATTGGCAGCTGAGTGATTGGCACAAATGCACTCAATTCGACATCCTATTTGCACGAAGATAAACATAAAGATAAAGAGGAAATAAACAGCGTCTGGCTGCTGCATTTAGGACATACCTGAATATGGAGAGCCTCTAAGCACAGAAGTCACAATTGCTCTTTAATTAGGTCTTTCTTCTTCAAAGACAAAGCAGTACCATGTCCTTCTCTAGATGTTGCTCATACTTTTGTTTTCATGAACCTGTTTGAGTGCTGCCATTTTAAAGTGGTAAAATATTAACCACTTTCTTATAAGCTCTTTTCTGCTTAGATCCTTCATGTATAAATGAAAATTATTAGTAGATGAATTTAGGGATTTCAAAGGATGAAATGGAGGTGTAGGCTTTTTTTGTTGTTGTTCTTACATTCCATTGAGTCAATTCCGACCCACAGCAACCCTTTATAAGGTTTCCAGGGAGCAGCTGGTGAGCTTGAACCATCGACCTTGCAGTTCAGATGGCTTTGCAGTCTGGCACATTAACCCACAGTGCCACACCAGGACTCCATTGTAGGATTTTAGATGATCAAAAATATACACACATTTGCCCTGATTTTGACTTTTAATGAAAACACTATCAATCTATGTGAGGTCCTGGTGTGGTGCTGTAGGTTAATGTACTGGATTGTAAAGTCCATTTGAACTGAAAGGTTGTTGGTTCAAGCTCACCAGCTGCCCCTCAGAAACCCTATACAGGGTTGCTTTAATCAGAATCTGCTCAATGGCACCTAACAACAACAACAACAACAATAGATCTATGCATGAGATAGTCAGAAAAAAAAAAAATTATCCAAGAGTTGTGAAAACTCATATAATGTGTGTGAACTTTATGTACCCTGATTTTGTCACTGAAAGACAACATGGAGAAATATGTTGGAAAGCTCTGTGGATCCCCAAATCATGATATTCTATTAGGCTCAACAACTGACCTATGATTTAATTTTATTATTTATACAAGTTGCTATGGAGACTCATGACTTTGAAGAGACAATATGGAACGCAAATAGACCTACAGCTAGGATCATAAATAAATAAATCTGTAATGTGTTTGATTAAAGTTTAGATGTTTTAATAGATTTGACAAATCCATTGATAAATGAATATAATTTTTTGTTTTTGTTTTTGTTGTTCATATCTAGGGAAATCTTGTTGTTTTTGTAAAAAAGACAATAGAGGTTGTGTTTTGTTTGATTTTAATATTTTGCATATCTGCCAAAATAGAAAAGAAATTAAGTGAAACAACCTAGTGAATTTATTAAATCATATTATATTTATTAAATCTACCTTTTTCACTCACAAGGGAAATTTTACCCATGATTTGAAACTATGAATTGCTTATTATGTTCAGCATTCTACTGCATGAGAGAACAGAGATTAGAAACACTGTTTTTCAGTAAAGTGTCTCTTTTGAGTCTGGTTTCTAAAGTTGAAATACAGAGTTTTATATATTGGTATAAAATTTCAAAGTTTGGTGATTTGCCTTAAGTTTTCCTTTCTGTTTAGTTTTTATTCTTCTCAGTCATTTTCTATTCAGTAGAGTTGTGCTTACATAATAAAGGAGCATAAAACTTTTGTATTTGTAGGCAAAAGCATAGTGTCCTTGTTGTATTTGCTTAAATAGTAGTCTGGAAAGAGAACAATGCAAATTTGTATTGAGTTGAATATGGACATATTTGTAACATTGCTGAATGCCTTGATTTTCATCTATTATAATTTTTATTGAGAGAGAAACAATTGATCAAATTATGTTCACCGTGTATGGAGAATTATCTTTTTGTTCTTATTGTTACTGTTGGACTCTAAGACACAAGTTTGTTCCTTAATTGTGTTTTTTTTTTTTTCACTTTTGATGTTGCTACCATTTAATTTTCTAAACCAGAACTTGTTTCTCTTTTGTTAATAGACTGGAAGGAAAGAAAAAGGAGATCCTCTAAACATTGCAATTGATAAGATGACAAAGAAAACAAGAGATCTGAGGAGACAGGTACTGTTATCTATTTTTATTTTAAGGGCATGGTTATTAATAGTAGCTTCAAACAATGTAGTTTTTGTCAGGGTGCCTTCTTCAAACTGACATTCAGCTGCCATTTCTTTTTTGTAACTTCAAAATATACAGAGAAGCATTGTATCAGTAAAGTAATGGTTCTTATGAGGTCTTGATACCAATCAGAGAGTTGTGGCAATCACAAGAGGTGTGCTGATGGAAACAAACTTTGAGGGGGCAGCCTGCTCACTGTCCAGACACAATCTTCCCAGGGAGATCCTTGATGTATTCCAAATAATGCGATGGTCAAATGCCATAATCTGCTGGCTTTTGTGTATCAATCCTCAAGACATTAATGAATAAACCAAATCAAAATGCTAATGGTTAATGATAAATACAATTCTTAATCTGATGGACTAATTAAGGTCTCTGACCCAATATTTCCTCAGAGACTTAAAGCTGTGGGAAAATTTGATTCTCAGATGGTTGTTTGGAAAGGGATTTATAGAAAACGTGATTTAAATAACTGGTATCATCATTAGTCTGATGGGTCCCTTTTCTTGGGCAGAATTAGAAAAAATAAATGATTGGGCAGGGTCCCCTTTCCCCTTGAAAGTACTGCATGATACTAGTAAATGTTGGCTTGTGTGATCTTATTATATCATTTCCTTCAATAGTGGTTCATTTCCTTGAATAGTGATCTTCATTTCCTTGATTAGTGATTATTCTCCAGAAGAAATAACACCATCCCTTAGGTTTCTGTTAGGGAGATAGCCTACTGGTAGATTTGACCTATGTCCACCTCATTCATTAAGTGTTGATTGTGTCAGCCAGATAGACCCAATCTCTCCCCCAGCAATACCTCCTATACTCCCAACATGGGGAAAATGGGAAGAACGTGACTGCATCTTGCACTTGCTCCTATAGCTTCTCAGGTACAAAGGAGATTAGCTTCATCTCTCGGGAAGAATGACCAATGGGTATCTTAAAATGGTTTCAGTGAGAGGAAAGTGTCACTTCTAATGACTGAGACTCCTCTGGGCTGTCTTCTGGATATCACCTGTAGGTTTAGACACAGTTGAACTAATGTCTTCTAAGAGAGATCAATTTGTCCTGGACCAATTTGTTCTTGAATATGATGACTGTAGTTTGACTACTCAGCTAAAAGCCCTTTTGGGTAAAATATTTCCTTATATTTTATCTTGAAATAGGAGATAATAAAACATATTTTCCTCTTATGCATTATTATTATTGCTACATTATATTATTAATATGAATAGGTTCATAGTCAGATACACATTTCCTTGTCCTGTCAGACTCATATGTCCACACAAAGACCTCTCTGATCTGAAATGATATGGGTAGTAGGAACGAGGATTGAGGTGAATGGGAAACATATAATCAGGTATTTGGGTTTCGGTTCTGGCTCTGCCAACTAAATTGGCACTATGAATGTGGGTCCCTTAACTCTTGGTTAGTCTCATTTTCTTGTCTATGAAACCCTATCTGTCTTTGAACTGTGTAAGGTTGTATGAGTCCAAGGAAAATCTGCACTCATTTCCAATGCCAGAGATTCTAATACCTGATAATCACAGATCTTAAAAAGAGTGCGAGGACACCATCACCAAGTTGCCTTTGACTAGATTGTGAACCAGATACATTTCTCAAACTGTGTCCTCCCACCTCCCTAGCCTCCATTCTTAATAGGAGTAGGGAACACTCTTTTATACCCAAGAATCAGTGCCTGCAACTCTCTCCACTCATGGAACTATCAAAACAGTTTTCAGTCTTACTGGGAAGGAATGGGTAATCTTTACTCCAGTGTTACAATTCCCAGAAAAGTGTTGCCTCTTTCAAACTGTTGACAGTAGTGAAATTTAAAGTTAAAATTTACGGTGGAATTTTAAATGCTTTGGTGACAAGCTCATTGGAGAGCTGCCTTTACAATCCCATGAATACGTCTTCTACTGAAATCATTCCCTGAATATAATATTATTAGTTTTTTCTTCTCACCTTTCCCAAAGCTACAGAGGAATAAAAAGAGAATTGTTTCATGGTCTGAAGATCCAATAGTTATGGCATAATTTTACACCACATTCCTGAAAATGGTCCAAATGTCTTTATCTTTCCCAATCTGCTTTTCTAGAACTAAGATGGTTCCCATCTGTCAGTTCCATCCCTCCACATATGTTGAGATATTTTTGTCTTTCTTCCCTTCTCTTCTGTCTCCCCATGTACACCTGTGGTGGTACAAAAGCTTCTCTGATCTAAATTGAAATCACCTAGAACTTTTTCAGATAGAAGATGCAAAGTCTCTAATTTGTTTAACTTGGGTATCTCCTTATCTTAGATTTTGGCAGCTATTTAATTGGTTTAACAGGTTTTTACTGGGTGTCTGATGGTCACTATGCAAGAGTGGCACAGTGTATACTCATGCTGCAAAAGGGTGTTTTCTCTTGCTGAGACACTTCCTATTCTTTCAGTTACAGAAAAGTCTTTCTTACAGCAGATTCTACATGGGAACCTTCAGTTATTCATGTCCACTTCCCTGCACACATGTTTTTCTTTACACAATATTTAGAGAAATCAAGTAACATGTCAAAGAAAAAAGCTGAAACTAAAGATTATAGTTACAAAAGCAGAACAATTTCTAGTAATGCTCAAGAGTTTTCATTCCTTCATTGCCCTGCTTTTCCTAATAGTTGTTGTTATTATATGCCCTGGAGTTGGTTCTGACTCATAGTGACCCTCTACAGGGTTTCCGAGGCTGTAAATCTATGTTGTTGTTAGGTGCCATCAAGTCGGTACGGACTCATAGTGACCTTATGCACAGCAGAACAAAACACTGCCCAATCCTGGGCCAACCTCACTACTGTTGCCACGTTTGAATCCATCGATGCTGCCACTTAGCCAAGACCAAGGGGGTCTTCCTCTTTTTCTCTGACCCTCCACCTTATGAAACATGATATCCTTCTCCAGTGACTGGTCCTTCCAGACAATATGTCCAAAGTATGAGAGACAAAGTTTGGCCATCCTGGCCTCCAAGGAGCACTCTGGCTGCACTTCTTCCAAAACGGATCTGTTGGTTCTTTTGGCAACTCATGGCACTTTCAATATTCTCCTCCAACACCATAACTCAAAAACATCAATTCTTCTACGGTCTTCCTTATTCACTGTCCAGCTTTTGTATGCATGTGAGGTTATTGAAAATACCATGGCTTGGGTCAGGCACACCTTAGTCCTCAAGGTGACATCTTTGCTCTCCAAAACTTCAATAAAGTCTTGTGCAGCAGATTTGCCTAATGCAGTTATGTGGTTTGGTTTCTTGACTGCTGCTTCTGTGAGTGTTGATAGTTGATCCATGGAGAATGAAGTCCTTCACAACTTCAGTCTTTTCCCCATTGATAAGAATGTTGTTGATTGGTCCAGTGGTGAGGATTTTTGTTTTTTTTTTGACATTGAGATGTAATCCATACCGAAGGTTGTGCTCTTTGATCTTCATCAGTAAATGTTTTAAGTCCTCTTCACTTTCAGCAAGCAAGGTTGTATCATCTGCATATCGCAGGTTGTTAATGAGTCTTCTTCCAATGCTGATGCCACGTTTTTCTTCATAGAACCCAGCTTCTCGGATTATTTGCTCAGCATTCAGGTTGAATAAGTATGGTGAAAGAATACAACCTTGTTGTATAAAGCCAAATATTACAACAAGATGCACAAAAATCTGGAATCAGAAAACCAGAAAGGAAAAACATGCTCAGCATTTCTCAAGCTGGGGGAACTGAAGAAAAAATTCAAGCCTCGACCTTCATTATTGAAAGATTCTCTGGGCAAGTTATTGAATGATGCAGATAGCATCAAGAGAAAATGGAAAGAATACACAGAGTCATTGGACCAAAAAAGAAAAAAAAAAGGCTAAAGTTCAACTGTTTCAAGAGGTAGCATAGGATCAAGAGCCAGTGGTACTGAAGGAGGAAGTCCAAGGTGCATTGCAGGAATTGGCAAAGAACAAGGCACCAGGAATTAATGGAATACAATTTGAAATCTTTCAAGAAAGTGAGGTGGCACAGGAAGCACTCATTCATCTCTGCCAAGAAATTTGGAAGACAACTCTCTGGTCGACTGGAAGAGCCCCGTATTTGTGCCCATTCCAAAGACAGGTGACCCAACATAATGTGGAAATCATCGGACAATCTTTTCGATATCCCATGCTAATATAGTTTTACTACAGGTAATACAGAAACAGCTGCAAGCATACATTGACAGAGAACTTCCAGAAGTTCAAGCCAGATTCAGAAGAGGCCGTGGAACAAGGGATATCATTGCTGATGTCTGGTGGATCTTGGCTGAAAGCAGAGAATATCAGAAATTACCTGTGTTATATTGACTATGCAAAGGCTTTCAATTGTGTTGAACATTACAAGCTATGAACAACATTGCAAAGTATGAGTATTCCGGAACACTTAATTGTGCTCATGAGGAATCTGTACTGTAAATCTTTACAGGAGCAGAAAGTCTCATCTTTCTCCCATGGAACAGCTGATAGTTTTGAATTGCTTGTCGTGAGATCAGCAGCCCAATTCATAACCACTACGCTACCAGAGCCCTTACTTAATTGGACAGTGTTCTTCAGAAGGGTGATTCTGGAGCATTGCAAAGTTCCAGTCACCAAATTAAAAAAAAATTAAATTAATCCCAATCAATTAACTTGATATTCGATAGTGAAGGAAAGTAGATAAAGATTTATGGAGATTAAAAAAAAAAAAATCCAAGGTCTTTGAGTAAAAAGGATTTATGTTTAATTAGAATTTTTAAATAGAAGCATAATTATTCAGTCTGTATGCTGAGAAGATAATCTGAGAAGTTGGACTATATGATGACAAATTGGAACAGAGGATGGCTCAATAACAACCTGTAATTTGCAGATGACACAAATACAGAGGTGGAGAGGACTTCAAGCATTTTCTGATGAAGACCAAAGGAATAAAAATTCTCACAACCGGACAAACGAACAACTTTATGATAAACAGAGAAAAGATTGAAGTTGTCAGGGATTTCATTATACTTGGACCCACAATCAATGCCCACAGAAGCAGGATTCAAGAAATCAAATAATGTATTGCATTGAGTAAATCTGCTGCAAAAGATTTCCTTGAAGTGTTAAAATGCAAAAATGTAACTTTGAGAACTAAGGTGCACCTGACCCAAGATGTGGTATTTTCAATTGCTTCATATGCTTGTGAAAACTGGAGGATGACTAAGGAAGTCCAAAGAAGTGATGCTTTTCAATTATTGCTGGTAATAAATATTGTATATACCATGGACAGCCAGAAGAATGAACAAATCTGTCTCGGAATATATACAGTCAGAATTCTCCTTAGAAGTGAGAATGGCGAGACATTGTCTCATTTACTTTGTATGTGTTATCATGAGGGTCTGGAGAAAGTAGAGGTAAAGTAGACGGTCAGTGAAAAAGATGATGATCCTTAATGAGATGGACTGATACAGTGACTGCAACTGTGTACTCACACACAGCAACCAGTTTGAGGATGATACAGAATTTAGCAGCATTCCATTATTGTCATAGGGTTTCCATGAGTTGGAACTGACACAGCGGTACCTTTGAATACCAAGATCCTCGTCTCTTTGGGAAGCATATCTCAAGGAACTGGAGGGTCCTAAATTGTGAAAAAGTCACCAGAACCCGCTGGAATATTGGCATAGGTTTCGACTTGCCAATTAAACCCATGACAGAGGACAATGGCAGGGCTGAATCCTCTTAGGAGTATTTTGTTTAGAATTAAAAATGGATTTAGGGAAATCTAACTGCCAGCTCTAAGCATTATGCTCTAATTTTGAGCTTTGGGCACAGTATGCCCCATGTCTGAGCTATTGTCACTGCTGTGATTCTGGAATCAGACTGCTGTGGAAACAAAAGCATTTGGCTGACTCCCTGCCTAGGCACTTAGTGGCCCACATGGTCTGCCATCCCTTAGAGAGGACCCAGTCAGTGTCTGCCAGCTGCTCCTCCAGGCTCCTTCCTGTGAGCCATCTATGCACTTTTCTAGGTATAATCTCTTAGTTTTTCACACAGTTCCAAGGAAACTGACTTATTCTGATTACAAGACTTATTTTGGTCTTGTTGTTGTATGCTGTTGAGTTGATTCCATTTCATAACCACCTTGAAGAACAGACTAAAGTTGCCCCATAGGGTTTCCAAAGCTGTAATCTTTATGGAAGCAGATTGTCATATCTTTCTCCTTGGGAGCAGATGGTGCATTTAAACTGCTGACCTTCTGCTTAGCAGCTGATCATGTAACCCCTATGCCAGGGCTTGTTATTTGGGTATTAATAAAGTTAAATAAACAAAAATTTAAAATAATATAATAAAATAAAAAATAAGGTTAAATAATACGAGCAAAGCTTTATTTATTTATTTAATCTTCTATTTGATAAATGGAGTCCTAGTATAGTGCTGAAAGATAAGCACCTGACCGCAAGGTCGGTTTAGACTGCAAAGTCAGTGGTTCAAATCCACCAGCTTCTCCTTGGAAACGCTATACAGGGTTGCTATGAGTCAAAACCAACTCAATGGCAATAAACAGCAACAATTTGGTAAATAAACCAGGATCCAAAGTTTTATTTAGGAGAATCAGATAAATAATAATCAGATCATTAGGGTCTTGCCATCTTCAGTGATTCCGTCACTACCTAAATTAATGAAGGTGTTTTGGGTTTTTTAAAAAAATCCCTTTACCCCTAATGGCCATCACAATAATTTTTGCAATGGGATACATCGATTGTCAACTTGACAGAAGTTTGGTTGCTGTTAAGAAAAAAAAAATCAAATAGACAGCAAAAGCAAAAATTATGTATTGAAGATTTTACATCAGGTTAATTGCTAAATAGAATGGTGGGATAGCAATTTTTTTTTGTTTTGTTTTGCTTTTAAAGCAAAATATATCATAGGGTGATATATTCAAATACCTATTCATGTTGTCCCTGGCACCAGATAGGACAACAGAAAAAAAAAAAAAAAACTCAAGACTAATAAGAAATAAGCACAAAGAGTTTGCTTAGCTGCCCCCTTTGTGACTTAATTCCTTCTATAAGAGCCATGGATGAAGGCATAGGTGAATAGCCATCAGCTAGAGTTTATAAAATCATTATTCACAAAATATAGACTAAATCATAGTGGAAATATATTGAGCCTTTACAATGTGTATAAGTTCGCTCCATGTACTGACCTCATTTATTTCTCACACCTGCTCAGTGAGGTAGGAAATGTTACCATCCCCGTTTTATAGCTGAGAAACATAAAGTGTAGCAATACTCCCAAGACCTCAACGTGTGTGGACACATGGGCATTTCCAGGCCAGGCTGTCTGACTAGAGTTTTGATCAAAACCCCCACTCCATCCTGCCTCTTCTTAGAACTGACAGGTACAAGTGAATTAGCTCCTGGTATGGTGCTGTAGGATCAGCACTGGACTGTGAACCATAAGGTCAGCTGTTC
Source organism: Chrysochloris asiatica (assembly GCF_000296735.1). Classification (NCBI taxonomy): domain Eukaryota; kingdom Metazoa; phylum Chordata; class Mammalia; order Afrosoricida; family Chrysochloridae; genus Chrysochloris; species Chrysochloris asiatica. The sequence continues at coordinate 3,834,326 of NW_006408611.1, forward strand.
AGACTCACCAGCTGCTCCTTGGAAACCCTATGCAGGGTTGGTATGAGTTGGAAAAGACTCAGCAGTATGTAACAATAACAACAACAATGTTCTTTAATGGATACAGTTGAGAAAGAAGAGTTCAAATAAATTTATGCATCTTCTTTATGGTTTTCAATACCCCTTCCACCATTTATTTTAGAACTTGAGAGCAGATGACATGAACACACAGAAGTCATGGCAGGGGGAATTATACATAGTTAAGTGCCATCGAGTCGGGATGCAACTCATAGCGACCCTGTACAGGGTTTCCAAGGAGCAGCTGGTGAGCTAGAACTGCCAGCTTTAACGGCCCACCTATATAGGAGCTCTGGTAGCGTAGTGGTTACAAATAGGGCTGCGAACCTTAAGGTCAGCAGTTCGAAACTACCAGCTGCTCCGTGGGAGAAAGATGAGGCTTTCTGCTCCCATAAAGATTTACAGCCTTGGAAACCCTGTACAGGGTCACTCTGGGTCGGAACCGACTTGATGGCACTTAACAACAACAACATATATATATATATATATATATATATTCCTGGTGTGGTGCTGTGGGCTAATGCATCAGACTGCAAAGTCATTTGAACTGCAAGGTCGGTGGTTCAAACTCACTAGCTGCTCCTTAGAAACCCTATATAGAGTTGCTTTGGGTTGCAATTGACTCGATGGCACTTAACAACATATATATACATACATATATATGGTGACCATCAGAAATATGGTTCTTTTTTGGTGTGATTTCTCCCAAGTCTCCAGCTGTTATGGTTCATTGGGTCCTCTTTTGAAAAACTGCTATTATGTTTAGGTATCTGGCTTCTCAAAGCATAAATTTTACACTTTCCAAAACATCTGTAGAAAAGAGGAATTTTTAAGGCATTCAATTTTTTTTTTTTTTACATCTGCCTATGATGGGATCAATTATTTTTAGATCCCATTGTAAGAAAACATTAAAAATAATATATTTCTGTACTTGAATCTGGTTTTCCTCATAAGAACATGAGGCTATCTGTATGGCTACAAAAAAAAATAATTGTATAATAAAGTATTGATTTTCCCCAAATGTCAAGGTCTCCATTTTAATATTGAAACTCTGTGTCAGAACTAATTATCCCTGAGGTTTTGGGTCCCTAGGTCAGATTGCCACACTGCTGTAGAAGCATAGAAATCAGAAAGTGATTATGTAGTAAATGGAATTGGAAATATAGAACATAAGCTACTCAGAGACAGCTGAAATGAAAAGGAAACGGAAACGCCAAAGATCAGAATCCAAGAGGCCAGAGGAGAGAGTTCTAGAGCATTATGAAAGATCATCATTCGGACATATTCCTTGATTGTGGGTTGTATATTCAACCACTTTTATCTTATGAAAATCCTTTTGTAACAGCCCTGAATGTCAGACCACCACACACATTTATCTCCTGGAAAACACTCAGAAAGTCTCATTCAAGTACATGATTTCATCAGTAGGAAATATTTCTTAAACTATAGTTACGGCAAAGTCTTCCCTTGTTGAAACACTTCTCAATTCATGAAGTCGTCTAATTTATTCCTGTGAGCGAACATTAGGGCTAACTATTTATGCATAAATATTAACCTGGAAGTGATACTAGGTATAACCATTAGTAACTCTAGATCACAGCAAGAAGCCCAGTCACTTGATCAACGTTGATTAATCATATAACATAATGTACCAAGCAATAACATATGTATCAACAGGAAAAATATCAAACGTGGAAACATCCGCTAATAACTTGATCTCTTGTGCTAATTTCTCAAAGACCTACCTGATAGTTCAAAACCAAACCAAACAAAACAAAAATGGGGAAGGAGTCAATAGCAAGGACTGAGTCACAAGATGCATCCCAGAATGTTCACATTTGAACCGTGGCTTCTCTTGTTCTACTCCATGAGAATGTCATGAGGAACCCTGATACTTAGACTAGAAGATTCAATAGAGGGTTAAAAATAAGGCAAAATAAAATAATCATATTTTCCAGGATGAACTCTCTAGGCAAGAAAATTGATAGTATCTTTAAAAAATGATAGTTTAAACCACAAGGATTTTTTTTTCTTCCTTTTTTTAGAATGTCCTTTCACCTTCACAAAGCATTCATTCATAATGGCAGAATACCATTCCAGGTTCACTGTTGGAGAAAATACTTAGGCTGGAATTTCTTATTCACAACTGTCCCTGAAAAAGAGATAACTTTTAAAGTGTGTTGTGCAAGAGTCCGCCACTATGGCCTGAATCGAGATGTTTTTCTCGTGCTGAAGATAGCAGACCAAATGCACTCAGTGGATCATTGGAGTCAGCTTGTGGCCAAATATATCTGTTCCATTTGACCCCTCCTTGTGGAGATTACCTTTTATTACCTGAAATGTCTTCTGGCATGAGTTTTCCCAAGGGAAATTTCCAACAGGACTGCTGATATTTCTTTATTTTTCCCCATTTCCTGAGAAAGCTGGATAAATCTGAAATTTAGAAAGTGAATCATCTTCCTGCGGGCTCTGCCTCTCCAGCTGTCACCACCAGCCCTGGTGAAGGTCCATTTGCTTCAGGATCTCATTATTCTGTAGCTTTCTGGCCCCTAAGGATGTCACTGCTGATGACTGAAGGCATTCAACGTGGTTCTCTGTTTGGGTAGAAAATTGTGAAGAAGTTGGTGTTGATTATAATATTCCTGCATTCACTTTACATTCCCTTAACCCTTCTCTGACCTCCTTTTTGGCTAAATGAAGTTTCCAGGATACCTCAAAGCCAAAGCCTTCCCCCTTTTCTCATTTCACACAAATATTTTCTCTCCACTATGATCAGCTTCTCTAGAGGGGTGCATATATCCAGTTTCTAAGCTAAAAGCTCTGGCTGGGCAGCTTCTTTCTTTATCATTCGTTAAATCCCATTGGTCTTTCGGTCTGTTTGATTCCACCTCTTAGAGGCATTTCAGATTCATTTCTTCTTCCCCAACCTTACTGGTTCAGTTAGTTCTCACGAAACAATGCCTTTAGCCTTATAACCAGATTCCATGCCACTAGTGTTTCTGCTCTCAACTTACTTTGGCCCAAGCAGTCTGAGAAACCAGATTTTACATGTCCTCAGGTACCTGGGCCACACAAACTGCTTGTACTCTACTGCTAACCTAAAGACTGGCAGTTGGAGCCCACCCAGTGGGGCTGTAGAAGAAAATTCTGGTAATTTGCTTCCATAAAACTTATAGCCAGAAAAACCCTATAGAGCAGTTCTGTTCTGTAACACATGGGGTCACCGTGAGTCAGAAGGGAATTGACCGCATGCTTTAGCTTTTGCTGTTTCATCTGCCTGAAATGCCGTTTTTGTCCCCCTTCCTTCCTTCCTTTTTTTTTACCCTAGAAAAATTCACAAATTTCACACAGAGCTTAACTTAAATATCACTTTATTGTCATAACTCTATCAAATTACTGTGAATGGGATTTATTTACTAGGCTTCTAAAGCATTTACATCTACCTCTATGATGACACTTTTCACAGTGAATTTAGTGCAGGTGATTTTTGACTATGCTTGTGTTCTATTATTTTTTTTTTTTTTTCTTTCAGGGTATACCACAGTACATAAGGTAGAGTTAGCCTGCACCAAACTCATTGAAGAATCTCTTTGTGTACCACCACCCTAATCAGGAAATACCCTAATCATCAACTTCCCTCCCTTCTAAGTATACAGGTCTCCTTTCCTAGTCTTTTCAGGGGTGATTTATTAATCTCAAAGGCTCATAAATGCTATGATAATAATGGCAATTTACATTTTAAGCCTTAATCCAGTGGTTCCCTGTGGCTGGGCTCAGCTCAGAAATCTCTTTCTGAGCAAAAAGCCCCATCATTCTCCTGTGGAGCAGCTGGTGGACTAGATTCACTGATCTTTTTGGTTTTAAGTCCAATGTTTATCCTACAGAGCCACCACACTCCCTTATCAGAAAATAAAAGGCGTATTATTGCTTGCCAGTAATATTTGAGTCCCATCGAGAAGAGTTTTTTACTATAGCCCATGCTGTATTTATGGTGGTGTTGGTTGCGTACCATTGAGTTAGTTCTGATTCATAGCAACCCTGTATAGGGTTTCTGAGGCTGCAAATGTTTATAAGAGCAGAAAGCTTCATCTTTCTCAGATCAGCTGGTGGACTCAAACAACCAATCTTGTCATTCAAAGTCTGGTGCTTAACCCATGGAGCCACTACACTTGTAGTATAACAGTTTGTTATTGTTAAGTGCTGTTGAGTCAGTTCTGACTCATAGAGATTCTGTATAGGGTTTCAAGGACCATCTGGTGGGTTTGAACTACTAACCTTGTTCTTCACAGTCCATTACTTATCCTGCAGTGCCACACCATGAGTCTGCTGTTACAGTATGGTGGTGGTGGTGGTGATGGTGTGCCATGGAGTGGGTTCTGACTCATAGTGACCCTGCATCAGGTTTCTGAGGCTATAAACCTTTATGAGAGCAGAAAGTCTCATCTTTCTCCCACTATGCTACCAGAGCTCCTTGTAACAGTCAAGTGGGAGGTGTTTTTGACAGTCTTTGAAGTGATCCCAATCCTCTGATACTGTAGTGACTATGAGTGGGCTGCTAACCTCAAGGTCAGCAGTTTGAAATTACCAGCAGTTGTGCAGAAGAAATATAAGGCTTTCTGTTCCCATAAAGATTTACAGCCTCCGAAACACTATGCATTGGAGCTGACTCCACAGCACACCACTGCTACCACCAAATATTTGTCTACAAGCCAAAAGGATACAAATTTGAGTTCACCCAGAGGCACCTCAGAGAAAAAATCTTGACAATCTTCTGAAAAAGCAGTCATTAAACACCTTACACAACACAATTCTATTCTGACTCACATGGGGTCATCATGAATTGGAACTGACTGGGTGGCAAATAGAAAAAAGACATGTTCGATTTGCATGGTATTGTTAAATTCCATGGAGTCAATTCTGACTCATAGTGATCCATGTGATGAAGTATAGTTGCCCCATAGGGTTTTCTAGACTGTAGTTTTTGTGACATCCTAGTGTGGCACTGCAGGATAAGCCCTGGACTGCTAAATGCAAGGACGGAGATTCAAACCACCCTAGTCACACCTTGGAAACACTATACAGTGTCTCAGTGAGTTGGAAGTGACTCAATGGCACTTAACAACAAGAGCTGTTTTTTGGGGAACACATCTCTATATGAACCACAGAGCCACTGGCTGAGTTGGGTGAACAGCTAAAAAACATTTTGCATTGAGAATAAGCATTGCATGAAATGGGAATTCATGGGCCTCATCTTCCCATGGATTAAGATTAGAATCGGATGATTTTATTGTTCAGTGTCTGGTGTTGAAGAACTGGGAATACAGCAGGGATTCTCAGCTTTGGTAAGATCTGTGCTTTTCAAAGTAGGACTGGGACTAGGGTGAGGCGAGTGAGTAAGGCACTAGCCTTGGGCATCAGTTGGTAGATGGCACTCAAAAACTCAGTCATTATGCATATTTATTACTTTATGATCTTTAAAAGGATATTTTATATAGTATCCTAGATAATAAAAATTAATGCAAAAAAAATCTGTGATGAACAAGATAAAAACATGCTAAATAAACACAGAATCTGTAAGAGTACACTGCCAAGTCACATTGAAGGCTGAGCCTAAAGGACAAATCAGTAATGCTGACCCTGTCTGTATTTAAAATGTTACTATTTTGTTCCTCATGAAGTAACCACACTTTAATCCTGGCTCAACTTCCAATCCTCTATATAGTAAAACCTATATACACCTGCTCTATGAGAAACTTCCCACCCAAATCTAAATGTCAGATGTTTCTCCTCTTGACCCATATTAGTGGCAATAAGACTGGTTTTTGTATTTTATGTGATAATACCTTATACTTCAAATTTAAAGACTATTTGAATTGTGATGTCTTTTAGGTTGTCTTGCTCAAAATGCATCTCTTCTTGATGTTTATCACAGTGACAGGGATTTTTTTTTTATGGTACTCTGAAGTGTTCCAGAGAAAATAGAGAGCATTTTAATACCACTGATTTACTCTTTCAGGTCTACAGTAATTTCCTTACTGCCTAATTATAAGGCTTGGTTTAATTTTCTCTACACATAATGTTTACTGATGCACATATGGTGCCACATTTCAGGAAACTGTACCCAGAACAGGTATTTTTGTCATATTGGAGCATTGAAAATTCCCTTCATACCAAGGAGGGAAAGAAAAAAAAAAAAAAAAACAACTAAGGTAGATAATTATCTGGACAATAGATGTTCCCCCACTGAAAAGGCAAACAAAACAAAACAAAACAAAAAAACCACACCTATCTTTAGTTTGAGGAAAAAAGAAACAACCTATTTAAACATTTAATTTAAAAACTGAAATGATGATTACCTGGCTACATGTGTGTATTTTCATTTGTCCCAAAAATTAAGGGTTTGGTATAGGTGGTGGTGGCTATGTGCCGTGGAGTTGGTTCCGACTCATAGTGACCCTGTACAGGGTTTCTGAGGCTGTAAATCTTTACAGGATCAGAAAGCCTCTTCTTTCTACCACAGAACAACTGGTAGTTTCGAACTGGTAACCTTAAGGTTTGCAGGCCGATTCGTAACCACTACACTACCAGAGCTCCTTAAGGGTTTGGTAGGAGTTGGTGAGAAAAAAGAAAGAAGCATGGGACTGACTCCAAAGGATTTTATTCTAAGATCCTACCAGAACAAGTGGTCTTTCTTCATCATCCTGAAGCCTACCGACACTTAGTCTCTGCTTTAGAGAGCTGAGCTCACCACTTCCTCAAGCAGCTGGAACCATTTCTGGGCAATTTTTGATGTTATAAAATTGACTAATATTTGTGCTTTTATAAGTATCAACCATTAATATTGGTTTTGTATTTCAAAACTCTTGTGTTTTCTACACTGAGTTTGTTTGTTGTTGGTAGTTGCCACTGAGTCAGTTCTAACTCATGGCAACCCCGTTGTTACAGAGTAGAATGTGTTCATTAAGGTTTTCTTGGCAAAGTGCTTACGAGGTAGGCTGCTAACGTCAAGGTAAGCAATTCAAAACCACCAGCCGTTCTGTGGAAGAAAGATGAGGCTGTCAGCTCCTTTAGTTTTTATGGCCTGGGAATCCCTATGCAGGGTTGCTATAAATCAGAGCCAACTCCACGGCATACCACCACTACCACACCACTGGGCTTATGAAAGCGTGTCACCAGACCTTTTCTTCTGAGGTACTGCTGGGTGCATTTAAACCCCCAGATAGAAGCTTTAGTTTTCATTTGGTTCTGTTGTTATTCTTAAGTGCCATCGAATCAGTTCAAACTCTTAGAGATTCTGTACAGAGTTTCCGAAGTTGTAAATCTTTGCAGGAGTAGAAAGCTTCATGTTTATCCTGTGAAGCATCTAGTGAGTTCAAATCACAGGCCTTGTGGTTCACAGTCTATAGCTTATCCTACAGAGCCACTGTACTCCCCTTATTTAATTTTAAACACTTGCAAAGAATAACCATTCATAGGAAGTTATCATTTCACAGTTAGTTGTCTTGCCTTTTTCTAGCTCAGTTTGCTCATATATGCCAAGAAATTTGGAAGATAGCTAGCTGGCTAACTGATATTTTTGAGTTCATTCCAAAGAGCAGTGACCCAGTGGAATATGGAAATTGTTAAATAATATCATCAATATCATATGCAGGTAAAACTTTGCTTAAGATAATTTAAAAATTGTTGCAACAGTACATCGATGGGGAACTTCTAGAAACCCAAGCTGGATTCCAAAGACGTGGAAGTAGGTATATCATCATTGATGTGTGTTGAAAGTTGACTATAAGCAGAGAATACCAGAAAGATGTTTGCTTGTGTTTTATTGACTATGGAAAGCTTTTAGACTATGTGGATAATGACAAGCTATGGTTAACATTGTGAAGAATGGATATTCCAGAACACTTAATTGTGCTCATGAGGAAACTGTATGTAGACCAAGATGCCGTTGTTAGAACAGAACAAGGGGATACCGAATGCTTTAAAATTAGGAAAAGTATGTGCCATGGTTATATCCTTTCACCATACTTATTCAATATGTATGATGAGCAAATAATCTGAGAAGCTGGATTACATGGCATCAGGACTGGAGGAAGACTCTTCACCTGTGCTTAACAGGTGATATTACCTTATCTGATGGAAGTCAAGAGGACATAAAATATTTACTAATTAAGATAAAATACTACAACCTTCAGTATGGATTACACTTCAATGTAAGAAAAAACAAAACCAAAGATCCTCATTCTAGTCAAATAAATAACATCATGATAAATGAAGAAAAGGCCGAAGTACCAAAGATTTCATTTTGCTTAGATCCACAATCAACACTCATGGAAGCAGCAGTCAAGAAATCAAGCCACGTATTACATTAGTCAAATCTGCTGCCAAAGACCTCTTTACAGTGTTCAAGAGCAAAGATGTCAGTATAAGGACTAAGGTATTCCTGAACCCAAGACATGGGATTTTCAGTAGCCTCATATGCATGTGAAATTTGGGTAGTGAATAGGGAAGGACTTATAAGAAGAATTGATGCATTTGAATTATGGTGTTGAAGAAAAATATAAAAAGTACCATGAACTTCTAGAAGAACAAACAAATTATGTTTTAAGAAGTACAGCCAGAATGCTCCGTAGGAGCCGGGATGCCAACACTTCATCTCTCATACTTCAAACATGTTATCAGCAGGGACCAGTCCCTGGAGAAGGACATCATGCTTGGTAAATAGGAGAGTCACTGAAAAATAGGAAGACTCTCAAGGATATGTATTGACACAGTGATAGCTGCAAAGGGTGCAAGCATAAGAACAGTTGTCAGGGTGGTGCAAGATGGTAGTGTTTTGTTCTGATGTACATATGCTTGCTATGAGTCAGAACCATCTCAACAGTACCTATCAACAATAACCAACAACAGAATGCTAAGAGTGGTTGAATTTAGGGTCTGACCAGTTGAGGCCCTCTTCAGTTGTCTTTGAGACAACTGAAATAATCAGCTCACTTGCTTGTCTGATCCATTACTGTCATATATATACAGTTATGTATGAAGGTCATTAAACTAAAGCTGCCAGTTGAAACTGTTAGACATTTGGCGGTTCAAGCTCACTAGCCGATCCTTGGAAGCTGCATGCAGGGTCACTCTGGGTCAGAACTGACTCTAAAGCTGCATGCAGGGTCACTGTGGTTGGAACCGACTCTAAGGCACTTAACAACAACAACATAGGGTCACTATGATTCAAAATGACAGTGGGTTTGATTTGGGGTGTCTTGTTTCCTTCATATTTGTATATGATCTTATGACGTTTCAGCAGAAGGGGTATTATTAGCACACACATATACATATATATGTGTCATTTTTTACAACCATCTGTATTTATGGTTATAAAAATATAAACATATTGGTATATATATGAGCTCTGGTAGCGTAGTGGTTACACATCGGGCTATGAACTGGAAGGTCAGCAGTTCAAAACTGCCAGCTGTTGTGCAGGAGAAAGATGAGGCTTTCTGCTCCCGTAAAGATTTACAGCCTCAGAAACCCTGTACAGGGTCGCTATGAGTCGGAGCCAACTCCACGGCACACAGCCACCACCATCTGTATATATATATATTTGTGTGTGTGTGTTTATCCCCCAGAATGGAATATTGAAGTACTGACACATTGAGATCTTAGTGACATGAAACTCCTAAGTAGGAGAACCAAAACCCATGTTGGTTGATTGAAGCCTGTCATTTGAGAGACTGTAGTAGTTAAAGTTGATACACTTTGGCCTTAGTTTATAGCCTTTATTAAAATTCCGTAATGAGAAGGGCATAAGGTAAACATCAGTGAATGATTCTTCAATTTCTCAATAGTGATCATGATTATAGACTGCATGTTTAATATAATAACCACTTTTTGCATCCTTAAGCCATGCAGATTCTGTGTTCAGTGCCATGCAAGAAACTGAATCATGAATGAGACTTTGATCATTGTTTTTCTAATTAATCATAGGGGAAAAGACAAAGTACTGAGGTGTTATCTGATTAAATGCTGATCAAGAGACTAGTGGACCTGCCTGATATATTCAGTGAGAAACGGTTGAACGGATTGTGCTCTAGTGTGCCAGAATTTTAAAACAATAATTTTCCCTAGGATTCTGGTGATGAGGGGCTTCTTCATCTGATCCAATTATAAGTGCTTGTCCGAAGTTTGGGTGATTAATCAATCCCAGTCCCATCCTCTCTCATTCTATCATCTGTTAGATTTTCCCTAGTGCTTCAAATCCTCTTAACTGTTCAGGGCAGGATTTCTGTATTGTTATTTGATTCCTTCAATTTCAGTGAGGATCAAGTTGCCTTAAATAGCTAACGTTATTAAATTGCAACTGTATAAATGGGAGTGGCAGAAAAGCTGTAAAGCACCTTTGGGCAAAGCAAACTGGGAGGTCTGTACAGTTGAGAATGAAAGTGAGAAAGTGCGGAGTAAACCAATGGTGACTGGAAGAGTAACACTAATGAGCTATGCCTGACACTGAGCAGATTTCCCTCAGCCCCTTCTTTGAAATCTGCAGGCTTGGATCAATGTGGCCCTGCGGCTGCATCCATAGATGTCTTAACAACTAGTTGAAAGGGGATAACTTGTGACTGATCAGCTAGTAGTTGTGTCTGTGTATCACCATAGCAACCAGCTGGCCTGGTGCTCTTTAGGTGTTGTTTCTGTGTTTGGGGAGCAGAGTATACTTAAGCTGGGAGAAGAATATTAAAGGTACCATGGACTGCTAGAATAAGAAACAAATTTGCGTTTTAGGAAGTAGAGCCAGAATGCTTTTTAGAAGCCAGGATAGTGAGACTTCATCTCTCCTACTTCAGACATGTCATCCAAAAGGACCAGTACCTGGAGTAGGACATTGTGCTTGGTTAAAGTGTAGGGTCAGTGAAAAAGAGGGAACCCCCTAAAAAGATGGATTGTCACACTAGCAGCAGCGGTTGGTTTAAGTCTAATTTGTGAGAATGATGCAGGACCAGGCAGTGTTCCTTTCTGTTGTACAGGGATTGTTATGACATGGAGCCATCTCGAAGGCACCTACAATAATCAACAATACTCAAGCCAAAGTAGGGAGAAATAGCACAATTTGAGGTCCAGTCCAAGTAAAAGCACCTTTATTAAGCAGTCTGGGAAATTCCCCAGACACCCTTTTAATCCATAAAAGTATTCCGGAAAGCGAACAGTATTTGCTCTTACCCTTGCTCATCTCTTTACTCCTTTCTGGAGAAAGAGTTGCTTAGAGACCACCAAATATCTATGTTTTTCAGCACAGTGTGAGGCAAGGAGAGAACAAAAGTCAACTTGATCAAATATTACCAGTCAAACTTGGCAGCTCTTAGAGTCCATCTCTAACTTCCTTAGTCCTTCTCTTAAACTGGTAGGTGCTGGACAGAGCAGATGTCAGTCATAGTAAGCTGTGGGGGAGAAGAGTCAGGGAATTTCTGTAGAAACTTATGGACAGAGTTAGGGGACCATATAACATGCACTGATGAGACCATTTAAATCAGGAGTTGGCAGACTTGCCTGTGGGCTAAATTCTGCCCTCTGCTGTTTCTGTTAACAAAGTTGCATTGGCTGCATTTATGGGTTAAATTGAGTAGGTGTGTCAGTAACCCACTGACCTGCAAAGATGAGAACATTTACTATCTGACCCTTTACAGAAGACTTTACAGATAGTAAAATGAGTGCAGCTTAAAATAAAACACTTATGGTATAAAAGTTGAGATTCCCTGGAAAACTCAGGGATTTTGAATTCTGACCTGCCTTTCCCTTCAATAGTGGCAGCACCAGTCTTTTGTAGCATCTCTACAAATTTAGCAATGTAGAATAAATATTGGGTCTCTCTGAAGTGAAGCCCCCCAGGGAAAAAAATCGGCATCTGTTGGAAATGCAGTGTTGTGCAGTAGTTAAAGACAGCAAGTGAAGATGTGTAGCATACGGAAGTAGAACTCGAGAGAGAGGAGTTAGCTTGCAGGAACAGTTATCCATAACTGACGTAGAGCCAGCAGGCATGGTGAGAGGCTTTCCATTTTAGAATGTGTGATGGACTCTTTAATGACAATTAATGGTCAGAAGTTTCAAAGGTCTGTTTATCATTCACACAGGTACCAATAAGTAAGTGCCTGACTTCCCTTGACAATGACCCAGCAATATTTTATTGTCCCTAGTTTTCCATCCTGCTCAATTGAATTGAGGTGTCACTCACTAGAAACCTGAGTGTGAATTGAGAAGTTTTCCTTGGGGCCCTACCCAGGGGCTCTTACCTTTATAACTGAGGGTTTTTCTTAGACCCACAGGACTTGTGCTACAAAGTGCAATAGTAGGTTCTGGTGATGGAAGGATAGGGCTGGCTGATCCTACATGGTACACATCTGTTCCAGGATTTTAGAATTGACTGTGTTGAAAAGAAATAATGATTTTAGAGAGAACTTCTCCCCTGTATCTGGCTTCAAACACTTTAACCACGCACATACTATTGGCTTTTACGATTGACCTACCATCTAATGCATACTTTCAGTTACTGTCTTTCCCATTGCCACTGCAGCTGTGGGGAGAGTAAATCATTTTTGAGTAGCATTCACAAGCTTCCTCAAGGTCCTTGTGGGATGAGCTTATCTTCTTATTGTTTCAACTGTTGATGTTCACACCCTGGACTCAAGCAGTTTCTGTCCATTCAATACCAGATAATTAATGAAGATATTAATTATCAGAGTAAAATCCAGGCATCTTATCACAGATTTTTAATTTAATTTAACTTTTTTTTATGATAAGTAATGCTGGAGAGTATGGGCTAGAGATGAGTCAATGATTAGGCAGCAAAGTAAGAAATGAAGAGAAAGGTGGTCTTTGTCTATTTGGAACGTAAGACTTGAATAGTCAGGTCCAGAAACACATGACCCTTAAATAAAATAGCACAATTCTTCTCTTTCTTTTAAAAAAATATTCTTGAAACCATGAGGAGCTCTGATGGTACAATGGTTAAAGCACTTGGCTGCTAGGTTGGTGGTTCAAACACACTTGCTTCTCTGAAGGAAAAGAAGTAGCAGTATGTCTCCTAAAGATTTATAGCCTTGGATGCCCGTACAATGCAATACTATTCTGTCCTTTTGGGTCACTATGGTCAAAATCTACTCGATAGCAATTTGTTTGTTTTTCTCTTTTCTTTTTATTCTTGAAACCAGAAGATATGGCTTCCTTGCTATTTGCAACCAGTTTCCTCATCTATACAAAACAAATAATGATGCTCACACTACAAACTGTACCCCTCACCCCACCATGATGTTGTGAAGAGGTCAAATGAAATAATGTCTGGGAAGGATCTCTGCAAAGTATTAAAAAAAAAAAAAGGCCAGAGCATTCATCAGATTATTATTAAAGGCAATACGCAGACAGATAGCCTTTTCCAATATGTGGAAGAAGTAGTCTGCTTTTTAGTGTGAGTTGAAGGATCTGAACAAGCCAGCTCTATTAGAAACATCTTTTCCATCTTCACCCATGCTACCTAAAATTCGACCAGTTTGAAATGTCAAATCTTCTGCATTAACCAAACTGCATACTTGAAAGAGTGTGACAGGCTGATGGAGGAGTGGAGAAAATCTTTAAGTGAGGGAAAATCTTCAGCCAATGTGTTGTGAAGGGAACGTGTCAAATTAGGACTTTTTTCAGTGTATCTTAGATAAGCTGTGGATACACTGAACAAGAACTTATGTCTACCTCTAAGAGGCATCCTGTATGAAGCTAGTTAAGGATGTATGAAGTCAAGTGATCACTGTAGCTTTATTAGTAATTGGGAATTGAAGTATGGAGGAGTTCTCAAATGTAACTGAGAGTAGATGGTTTTTCTTGCTTATTCCTGTATCCCTGGAACAAAGTACAGTGCTTGCTATACTAAGAGGGTCTCAAATGCTACTAAAGAGAATAAATGAATGAACATCAGTCACTGCATAAAGAAAATGAAGTAAAGAAAGGAATAAACTATATTTCCTTTTGGGTGATGATGAACTTTCTCCATCATCAAACATATTTACCATTGCCTTTTGTCATTGAATAACTCCTACAATAAAGTCCCCACCTCTTATGAGCTAATAACATTGATATCTACTCAGCTATATTTGTGCATTCATTCTAATTTCCTTTGCTTAGCTTAATGCCGCTATCATAAATAAAAGTGTACAACTTGTGTAGATTTATCTTAATGGCTATTTTCCCCTTAAAGTTAGAATACACAATTGAAGACACGTTACTATGAGACCTGTTTTAGTTTTTTTAGAGTAAATATCTATCCACAATTGCAGAGGTGTCCTTCTTTTGGCTAGATTAAAATTGGGCATACAATTCAAGCTCGTTGGCTAAGAAGAACCTCCCCCCCCCCCTTTATTTTCTTCTTTACACTTCTTTTGCTGAGAACTGTTTCACATTCATCAAATATCGGTAGGATTTTTAGATTTTTTTTGTAAAACACTTTTATAGCTACAATAATGAGATGGATTGGCACAGTGGCAGCAGCAATGGGCTGAAGCATAGCAATGATTGTGAGGTTGGTGCAGAACCCGAAAGTGTTTCCTTCTGTTGTGCATACGGGTCTCTATGAGTCTGTAGTGATTCAACAGTGAATAACAGCAACATATACATCATGCACTTCTTATGTTTCACCACAAATCACGTTTTGGACATTTCTGAGATAGTTTATTTTTCTTGTTGACTTTGGAAGTTAAATTGTGTATATGTTATCATCAGTTTGAAATAAAGAAGGGGCTAGTTAGAATAGGTATGATCCATTGACTGCATTCCTTTCAGTTTACTGAAGAAAATGCGGTTATTTACATTGATGAATAGCCTTAATTGGGTAAAATAGACTGGTAGTGCTGAGCTAATACCTTTAAATGTCTTGTCTTATACAATTAATATTCCCTTGTCACGCATACATTTAAACAGTTGGAAGAAAGCCTTGTGTTCTTGACTCATGTCAGGCTTAATGAATGATTTTGTCAAGTCATTCCTTTCTGCCCTGGTTGATTGATAGCTAAATTTTGGTCTTCTAACTTATGTAAAAAGTGTTAACGATGCCTTTCAGCTTGTAGGCAAGGGCATTGAAAGCATTCTAATAGGCAATTTACAGAGGAATTACACTGCCTGTTTACTGGAGGGGTCAAAAAATGTGCCCCTATTCATCAGAGACAGAAATCACTGAGCCCATGAGCTAACAAAGTCAGTATGTATGAGTTCCTGTGCTAGCTGGGTGATACCAAGTTCAAGGTGTCCCTAGTCTCAGCTGCTGGCTCCCATTTTTAGATGTGTCTGTTCGTATGTGCTTTATTACAGGTAAATATATTCTGGTAGATTTATACAACTCTTAAAAATGAGAGTAAACTTAGAATGCTAGTTTGCCATAGTACTGACCTGCATCTGCAGATTTCAAATATCCCTTTATAATAAAGCAGGTCTGCTCATCTCAGTCACTGCCTTACATGTGTATTTCCATGCTTACCACATCAAATATGACAAATGTGTCCCATTTATTTCTGGGAGGAGTCTCATTTCTATTGGTGTGATCCATAGTTAGAATTCTGAGAAACATACTTTATAAATGTTCCACAATCTGCCATTTCAAAACACTTTGACCAGTCTTATATTAAGAAGATTAATTAAGAGCAAGCATAATCTATCAATATATTGGATGACAGGCATAGCTTGAACCATTTGCCTTTTATTTTTTAGTAGATTCTTTAAGCCCCAGGAAGTCACAGAATCTCCTACTGAGCTCCCAACAAGAGTGAAGACTTAGGACTCAGCACCACCATGGTCTCTGGTGGGTTCTCTAATTCTGTCTTGTGGCATCCATCTGATCCTGTTGTTGTTGTCATTAGCTGCCATCAAGTCAGCATGATGACCCCCAGGTGACCCCCCCAGTCACATGGAAACCAATTGATTACAAATTGTTGTTGTTGTTGTTGTTAGGTGTCATCGAGTCGGTACCAACCCATAGTGACCTTATGTACAGCAGAATGAAACACTTCCCGATCGTGGGCCAGCCTCACTATTGTTGCCACGCTTGAGTCCATCGATGCTGCCACTTGGCCAATCCTTCTCCTTGTGGGTCTTCCCTGACCCTCCACCTTACCAAACATGATATCTTTCTCCATTGACTGTTCCCTCCTGACAATATGTCCAAAGTATGAGAGATGAAGTTTGGTCATCTTGGCTTCTAAGGAGTACTCTGGATGCATTTCTTCAAAAATGAATCTATTGGTTCTTTTGGCAGCCCATGGCACTTTCAATATTCTCCTCCAACACCATAACTTAAAGGCATCAATTCTTCTATGGTCTTCCTTATTCACTGTCCAGCTTTCACATGCATATGAGGTTATTGAAAATACCATGGCTTGGGTCAGGTGCACCTTAGTCTTCAACCTGACATCTTTGCTCTCCAACACTTTAAAAAGGTCTTGTGCAGAAGATTTGCTTAATGCAATACGTCATTTGATCTCTTGACTGCTGCTTCTGAGTATTGATAGTTGATCCAAGAAGAATGAAGTCCTTGACACCTTCAATCTTTTCTCTATTGATAAGAATGTTGTTTTATTGGTCCAGTGGTGAGGATTTTTGTTTTCGTTACATTGAAATGTAATCCATACTGAAGGCTGTGCTCTTCGATCTTCATCAGTAAGTGTTTTAAATCTTCTTCACTTTCAGCAAGTAAGTTTATATCATCTGCATATTGCAGGTTGTTAATGAGTCTCCAATCCTGATGCCATGTTTTTCTTCATAGAACCCAGCTTCTCAGATTATTTGCTCAGCATGCAGGTTGAATAAGTATAGTGAAAGAATAGAACCTTGTCACACACCTTTCTTAATTTTAAACCATTCAGTGTTCCCATGTTCTGTTCGAACAACTGCCTCTTGGTCCAGGTACAGATTCCTCATAAGCACAATTAAGTGTTCAGGAATACTCATATTCACAATGTTTTCCATAACTTGTCATGATCCACACAATCGAAGGCCTTTGCATAGTCAGTAAAGCACAGGTAAACATCTTTCTGATATTCTCAGTTTTCAGCCAAGATCCATTGGACATCAGCAATGATATCCCTTGTTCCATGGCCTCTTCTGAATCTGGCTTGAACCTCTGGAAGTTCTCTGTAAATGTATAATTGTAGCCGTGTCTGTAGTGCCTTTAGCAAAATTTTACTTGCATGAGATATCAGTGAGATTGTCCCATGGTTTCTGCATTCTCTTGGGTCACCTCTCTTTGGAATGGGCACATATATGGATCTCTTCCAGCCAGTTGGCCGGATAGTTGTATTCCTAATATCTTGACAGAAATGAGGGAGTGCCTCCTGTGCCACCTCACTTTCTTGAAAAATTTCAATTTTTATTCCATCAGTTCCTGGTGTCTTGTTCTTTTCCAATTCCTTCAATGTACCTTGGACTTCCTCCCTAAGTATCATTGGCTATTGATCATATGCTGCTACCTTATGAAATGGTTGAACATTAACCAATTCCTTTTGGTACAGTGACTCTGTGTAGTCCTTCCATCTTCTCTTGATCCATTCTGCATCATTCAGTAATTTGCCCAGAGCATCTTTCAATAATGAAAGTCAAGGCTTGAATTTTTTCTTCAGTTCCCCCAGCTTGAGAAATGCTGAGTGTGTTCTTCTTTTTTGGTCTTCTGATTCCAGATCTTTGCACATTTTGGTATAATATTTGGCTTTATCTTCTTGAGCTGATCTTTGAAATTTTCTGTTCAGCTCTTGGGCCTCCTCCTTTCTTCCATTTGCTTTAGCATCTCTATGCTGCAGAGCAAGTTTCAGTGTCTCTTCTGACATCCATTTTGAACTTTTCCTTCTTTCTTGTGTTCTTAATGACTTTTTGCTTTCTTCATGTATGATGTTCTTGATGTCATCCCACAACTCTTCTGGTCTTTGGTCTTTAATGTTTAATGTATCAAATCTGTTCTTCAGATGATCTCTAAATTCAGGTGGGATAAAGTCAATATCATATTTTGGCTCTTGTGGACTTGTTTTCATTTGCTTCAGCTTCAGTTTGAATTTGCATATGAGGAATTGATGGTCTGTTCCACAGTCTGCTCTTGGCCTTGTTTTCACTGATGATATGGAGATTTTCCATCTTCTCTCTCTGCAGATGTAGTCAATTTGATTTCTGTGTTCCATCTGACGAGGTCCATGTGTATAGTCATCTGCTATGCTGTCTAAAGAAGGTATTTGAAATGAACAAATCATTGGTTTTGCAGAATTCTATCATGTGTTCTCCATCATCATTTCTATCACCAAGGCCATTATTTTCTAACCACGAATCCTTCCTCTTTGTTTTCAGCCTTTGCATTCCAATCACTGGTAATGATCAATACATCTTGATTGCATGTTTGATCAATTTCAGATTGAAGAAGTTGATAGAATTCTTATATTTCATCTTCATTGGCTTTAGTGGTTGGTACATAAATTTGAATAATAGTGGTATTAACTGGGCTTCCCTGTATGCGTTCAGCTATTATCCTATCACAGACAGCTTTGTACCTCATGACTGATCTGGATATGTTCTTTTTGACAATGAATGCAACATCATTCCTTTTCAATTTGTCATTCCCGGCGTAGTAAACCATGTGGTTGTCGGATTCAAAATGGCCAATACCAGTCCACTTCAGCTCACTAATGCCTAAGATATTGATGTTAATGCGTTCCATTTCATTTTTGACAACCTCCAATTTTCCCAGATTCATACTTCGTACATTCCATGTTCTGATTTTCAATGGATGTTTACAGCTGTTTCTCTTCATTTTGAATTGTGCTCCATCAGCAAGTGAAGGTCTTACGGGCTTTTCTCCCATGAACTTTACTCCATTTGTGTTATCATGGTCAACTCTACTTTGAGGAGGCAGCTCAACCCCAGGCACATTTTGAGTGCATTCCAACCTGAGGGGCTCATTTTCTGACACTATATCTGACAGTGTTTTTCTGCAATTCATAAGGTTTTCAGTGACTAAAGATTAGGAAGTAGTTCGTCACTCTTTCTTCCTAGTCTGCATTTGTCTGGAAGCTCATCTGAAGCCTGTCCACCATGGGTGACTCTGCTGGTTATTTAAAATACCAGTGGCATAGCTTTCAGAATCATAGCAATCCACAAGCCACCTCAGTACAATAAGCTGACAGACAATTGGTGGCCATTTGGTTTTAAGTGGAAACTGTCACTTTAAATTTTGAGGAGCTCTGTGTGCATGAGTAGTAGAACCCTCCAGGGATGGGGGTGGGGTGGCCATTACCTTAAGTATCCCCTCTAGTCACCAGAATGGAGGTGTGCAGACAGTGAGAGACCAATGAACAGATTCAAATTGGGCCACTGTAATCCTTAAAACTTTCAATAACTGACTTTCAGGAGATTACCAGGCTTTTCTTTGGAGATTCCACTAAAATTTGTTCAGCATCATAGTAAAATGCAAGCCTACGTTAACAGGTGAGTGGTAGCTCAACTAGGAATCAAACTGGGTCTCCCATATAGAAGGTTAGAATTCTACCACTGAACCCCACTGCCCTGGGTCTAATCTTACATGCGTTCTACTGGAGTTTTCCTTATTTTTGATCTCACTGTTTTGATGAAGAAGAGTCCTGGTGTGGCACAGTGGGCTAATGCATCAGACTGCAAAGTTGTTTGAACTGTAACGTCAGTCGTTCAAGCTCACTAGCTGCTCCTTGGAAACCCTATACAGGGTTGCTATGGGTCAGAATCAACTCGATGACACTTAATAACAACAGCAACATTTTGGTGATGTTTAGGTGGGGAGGTTTCCAGGATTCTTTTGTACTGGAATGATCATCTAGAAAGCTGGACCATGCATGTCCTGTAACTTTCTCCATCATCATCATATTTTAAATTGCCTTTTGTCAATAAAGTCTGTAGAGCTGGCAGAGTTTAAATGAGCAGTTGTGTATATTAGTAGTTTGGATACAGTTGACCTGAGTTTATATCATGTCTCTGCTGCTTTGTGAATGTGGGTGAGTAACTTCATTCACTTTCCTTGTCAATACAATGGAAAAAGGGGTAGCCATCTATTTCAAGAGCAAGAAATGAGTTGTTTGAAAGAAAATGTTTAGAATAATCGCACATAAAAAAGCACTAAATGAAGCTTATTAATATGACACATTAATTTTTGTAAATTGTGTCCTGCCCTCTTCCTCACTAACTTTCCCCGTGTCCCATTGTTACATTCTGCTTCCACCTCCTGCAGACACCTTCCATTCCACTAGCATCTCCTTCACTTGTGCCTACTATCCTAGTGGACTACGCTTTTGCGGATGCTTCTACAAACAGCAAGACAAGCTGCTGTACCCGTGGGACGGGGGCCATTTGGATGCCCACAATAATCCCAGGGCTTCCTTGGATTCTGAGACAAACTTCCATCGCCTCTTTCCACGAAGCCAACTGTCATTACCTGTCCAGTATGAAGGGGACCTCTATGTGCTGCGATAGAGAATGAAACTAGCAGAAGGGGCTAAGCACGTGGTGCTGCCCTTCAGGATGAGCTCAACCCTTTCTTCCCTTAGTGCTCATGGATTAATATCTTTGGTACAACTTTGTAACTAAACAATTTTTGGAAACGATAAAAACAAAAACATTTTTTTTTTGGTCTGCTCCTGTAAAGATTTACAGCCTCAGAAACCCTATACAAGTTTGTTATGAATCATAACTGACTCCATGCCCCCCCCCCCACAGCCCCCTCCATGCCATTATAATGCAACATGGGGCACAAATTACTATAATTCAGTATTTTGGGCCCCAAAATTGAGTTGGAGTGACACCAAATTAGTCAACTGACTAGAAAACTATTTTAAAAATGACTCTTCCACCCTCAGAATGGTGATTCAGTGACCACAAAACTTTACTCAAATTAGAATTGTATATTATCTTATCAGTTATCAGTTATGACAAAACTGGAGTGAAACAGACCATTACACCACTTCAGTGGCATACAGCAGTAACATCTGTTGCTCACTAGTCTAGAATAGTCATATGTGTCTCATGTGTCTAGGTTCAGTTCCTCTTAGTTGATCTTGGATGATCTTGACAGGGACAACTGTGGTCACTTGGTTCTATTTAATATACGTGTCAATTTCTTCTTTGGGTCAACAGTCTAGCCTGGGTATGTCCATCTCATGGATGTGGCAGAGAGCAAGAGCAAGAAATTCCAATGATGAAAGGGCCTTTCAAGCTCTTGCTTCCATTATGGTAATCAATATTCATTGACCCTAAATCATCCTGTATGGCCAAGCCCAGAGGCAGAGAAGAAAGACGCTAAAGAATATTAGACACTGGACATGGATACAAATAAGGTGAAGAGTGCAATTTTAAATGTAATAAATCTACAGTTGTCTAAGTTTGCTTCAGTGTTTCTTTTTCTATCAATGAGTGATGTTTCATTTCAGTTCATTTTTCTGGTGAGAATTTGGATTTTCACTCTAGCTATGCTGAGTCACAATCTACATTTTAACTGGGACCTTGTTAAAATGTAGATTCTGATTCAGGAGATCTGGGGTGGAAATGCAAATTCTCAGCAAGGGGTGGCACACCAATGAACTGGGTTGAAGCTCTGGGTACCATACCTGGGAGCATTACTAATGATGAGAATTCTGATTTCAGTTGATTCACTCACCTGGATTTGGAGGTGGGATACAGAAGAGTGAGGCATGAGGAATTGTGGGGGTTTTTTTTCTTTCTTTTTTTTAGAAAAGTAATTGGTCCCATTAAGAAAAGATGCTAGAAACCCAATTAAAATGATTTTGCTTCTTGGAAGATAGCCAGTAGGATCAGAATGATGAATAGAGTGACCAAAGAATTTTGTGTTTCTCTTAACAAGAAAACCAAATAAAGCAAAAGTCATGATCAATGTCTAAGTGCTCTTTTACTGGCTTCTGCTCACCCCTGCCCACTCCCACTCCCAGCATAGTCATTACCGGTGGTCTGTGTGCATTCATGTCATCTTTGATTATTAAAGCGGCTCTGAGTGGATTACTGCACTGACTCATTACCTTAATTGACCTTCCAACTGGCTAAAAGTTGTCTGACCTAATGAAGCTCAATTCTTTTCAAGCCCCCTAGGCTGACTGCCTCCTGACCCAGCTGCTTTGTTGCTGTGATTTAAAAATTTTTAATAACAATGACACCACAAGGCTTAGGGAAATATGGTAAAATACGTCTGCAATCCTGAAGAGCCTTGGAGCAGCAATATCCATGGGATGAGTTAAGGTTTCAGAATTTGGGGCCCATTTAAAAATCACTCCCACCTCCTGGAATTTGTCCTGGGTTTTTATGATTTACATTGTGGTAGTAAAAAATTTAATGCTATTATTAATAAGAGGATTTCTCTGAACATTTGTCTGAATAACAAGACAGATTTTAAATGGTCAATCCTTTGTTAAATCTCACCACCCTAGCTTTGACTTGGGTCACCACCCTAGCTTAATTTTTATTTTTAAAAGTCAAGATATCAAGTTGCGTTGTTTAGTTGTTTTTGTTAAGTGCTGTTGAGTCGGTTCTGACCCATAGTGATGCTGTATAGGGTTACCAAAAAGTGGCTGGTGAGCTTCAACCGCTGACCTTGGACCCAAACTGACTTTTAGTCCAGTGCATTAAACTACTGTGCCACACCGGGACTCTTGTCATATAAAGAGCCTGAATTTCAACTATAGAAGTAGCTCAGCAAAGAAAAGAACTTTTCATTTTGTAGGGGAAATAGAATTGATTGGTAGTAACTACTTGGAACACAGTGCTGAGAAGAGAAGGATTATGAAGTGGTGTTTGAGCTCAGCATAACATACTACTGTAATTGATCAATCATGTCTTGTGTGGGCATAGGAAGAGAGTATCACAGCATACTTGTCTTTCCTGTCCTGGTTCCAAGACTTCAAACTGTTCATTCCATTTTGCTCCCCTACTGAGAATTTGCATTTTTTTTTACTCCAGATATACTGAATCATAATCTACATTTTAACAAGAGCCGCAGGGGATCAGTATGGATTCCCAGTCAACAGTCACCTGGAGGACCTTGCTAAAATGTAAACTTGGACTAAGGGTATCTGGGGTGGAAAGGTAAACTCTCAGCAGAGGGTCAAGCCTAAGTGAACTGGCTCAAGTTCATACCTAGTTTCTGATCTTGTTCCTTATAAACAACACCTTACTGCAAAGTCAGGAGTTCAAACTCACCAGCCGCTCCTCGGAAACCCTATACAGGGTCGCTATGTGTCGGAATCAACTCAACAGCACTTAACAATAGCAACAAACTGTTTAGCTATTTACTATAAATATATCTAATCTCAATTTCCCACCTATGCTTGAGACCCCGAACTAGTACTTTCCTAGGGATATTTGTTATTAGCTTTGGATCAATATCTGACATCCTGTTTTTCTGTTTTGGGAATTCTGTATTCTCTAAGTCTTAGTGCAAGAAGTTAAAGTGGCCAGAAAACATGTTTTCACAAAACATATTCTTCCACCATTCCTGTAGTGTAGCTTTGGAAATAGTTTAAGACATGTGGACTAGAGTTTGGGTCTGTATTTCACCTAAAGAAAAATCATGTCACCAGCCTTAGACTTTGGATCAAACACCAATGACACAAAGACAAAGACACTAGTATTTCTGAGTTCTTTTTGTGAACTGATCCACAGAACAACTTTTTGCGTAAATCAGTCAGAATTGTTTTCTAATATTTGCAAATTAAGATTTTAACTGATGCAATAAACCTTTTAGGGTAATATTTCTGAAATCTGAATGTGCATAGGAATCACCTGGGTTTTTTGTTAAAATGCAAATTCTGATTAAATTTCAGGCCTGGGTTGGGAACTTGTTGTTATTAAGTACCTTTGATGTCCATTAGATTCCGATCCACAGCTACACTGTACAGGGTTTCCAATTAGAAGCTGGTGAGCTTGAACCACTGACCTTGCAGTCTAAAGGACTTTTCACTTTGCAGTCCTATGCATTAGCCCACAGTGCCACACCAGGGGTGGGACCTTAGGTTTGCCTTTTTAACAAGCTCCCAGAATGCCAGGACCACAGTGCTGCTAGCATGTGGTGCACTCCTGGAGTTGAAAAAATGAGGGAAATTGTTGTTGTTGTTAGGTCCCAACCCATAGCGACCTTATGTACAGCAGAAAGAAACACTGCCCGATCCTGGGCCAACCTCACTACTGTTGCCACGCTTTAGTAAATCGATGCTGCCACTTGGCCAATCCGTCTCGTTGGGGGTCTTCCTCTTTTTCTTGACCCTCCACATTACCAAATATAGTATTCTTCTCCAGTGATTGGTCCCTCCTGACAATGTGTCTGAAGTATGAGTGGCAAAGTTTGGCCATCTTGGCCTTCAAGGAACACTCTGGCTACACTTCTTCCAAAATGGATCTATTGGTTTTTTGGCAGCCAATGGCACTTTCAATATTCTCCTCCAACAACATAACTCAAACGCATCAGTTCTTCTACAGTTTTCCTTATTCACTGTTCAGCTTTCGCATGCATATGAGGTTATTGAAAATACCATGCCTTGGGTCAGGCGCACCTTAGTCTTTGAGCTGACATCTTTGCTTTTCAACACTTGAAAAAGGTCTCGTGCAGCAGATTCGCTTAATGCAATCCGTTGTTTGATCTATTGACTGCTGCTTCTGTGAGGGTTGATAGTTAGTTGATCCAAGAAGAATTAAGTCTTCGACAACTTCAATCTTTTCTTCATTGATAAGAATGTTGTTTATTGGTCCAGTGGTGAGGATTTTTGTTTTCTT
>NW_006408611.1:3859928-3860909 GCF_000296735.1 Chrysochloris asiatica
TATTCCATCAATTCCTGGTGCCTTGTTCTTTGTCAATTCCTTCAATGCACCTTTGGCTTCCTCTCTAAGTATCATTGTCTCTTGCTCATATGCTACCTCTTGAAATGGTTAAACATTAACCATTTCCTTTTTGGTCCAGTGACTGTATTCCTTCCATCTTCTCTTGATGCTTTCTGCATCATTCACTAATTTGCTCAGAGAATCATTCAATAATGAAGGTAGAGGCTTGAATTTTTTCTTCGGTTCCCTCAGCTTGAGAAATGCTGAACATGTTCGTCCTTTTTAGTTTTCTGATTCCAGACCTTTGCACATTTTGATGTAATTTTTGGCTTTTTTTTCTCAAGCTGATCTTTGAAATTTTCTGTTCAGCTCTTGGACCTCCTCATTTCTTCCATTTGCTTTAGCACCTATATGCTGGAGAGCAAGTTTCAATGTCTCTTCTGACATTCATTTTGACATTTTCCTTCTTTCTTTGACCTTTTCCTTCTTTCTCGATGACTTTTTGCTTTCTTCATGTATGATATTCGGGATATAGTCAAGGTCATATTTTGGCTCTTGTGGACTTGTTTTCATTTTCTTCAGCTTCAGTTTCAATTTGTATAGGAGTAATTGATGGTCTGTTCCATAATCTTCCCCTGGCCTTGTTTTCACTGATGATATGGAGCTTTTCCATAGTCTCTTTAAACAGATTTAGTCAATTTGATTTCTATGTATTCCATCTGGTGAGGTCCCTATGTATAGTCATTTGTTTTGCTGTCTAGAGAAGGTATTTGAAATGAACAAATCATTGGTTTTGCAGAAGTCTATCATGCATTCTCCATCATCATTTCTATCACCAAGGCCATATTTTCCAACTACTGATCCTTCCTCTTTGTTTCCAACCTTTGCATTCTGATCAATAGTAATGATCAACACATCTTGGTTGCATAGTTG
The DNA here is from genome assembly GCF_000296735.1 of Chrysochloris asiatica. Lineage (NCBI taxonomy): Eukaryota > Metazoa > Chordata > Mammalia > Afrosoricida > Chrysochloridae > Chrysochloris > Chrysochloris asiatica. Next base: position 3,860,862 of record NW_006408611.1, read on the forward strand.
ATCGATTTCAGATTGAAGAAGTTGGTAGAATTCTTCTATTTCATCCTC
>NW_006408611.1:3864959-3866949 GCF_000296735.1 Chrysochloris asiatica
GCTTTCTGATTGTCTCCAGGTAGATATGATCAGGAAATGGGCTTTCCTTTTCACTCTTCTTCTTGAGAAATTTCAAGATACCACTGTTGATTGTTTTGACGTAATTTAGGATTTAATTTTCTGCCTGTTTCCTCTTTTGTCTTCTTATACCACTCCACAATCCCTGTTCAGGCCTGTTTTCTAGTTGGAAACAGTTCAGGGCCAGTTGTGGCCATTTGGTTTTAATTGGAAACTGTCTCTTTAAATTTTGAGGAGATCTATGTGCATGCGTAGTAGAATCCTCCGAGGGTGGGGCTTGATGCCCACTAGCTCAGGCACCCCTATAGTCACCATAATTGAGGTGCACAGACAGCAAGGGACCAATGAACAGCTACCAAAAGAAAATAATGTCCACACCTTTATCTCAGCGGTTCTGCTGAAGAGATAGTTGAAGAGCTTCTGGAAGAAAATGTCCACACCTTTATCTCAGCGGTGTCGGTGGCCGCTCCGATCAGTCCCCCACTTGGTCTTACCCAAGATGGCAGCTCCTGGAGCAGCTGAGCATCCCAGACTAGAAAGCAATGGATTTCTTGCTTCTGCCACAAATTTCCCCAGCTGTGAGCCTTCCAACCTTCTAAATATTCCTTTATATGTGATTCAGAGTTGTGGGACCATCCCCTGAGTCTGTTTGGTCAGGTATTCTGTATTGTTGCTGGCGGAGCTCTTTACTACACTTCCACTAGATCCACCATCTTATTTCTTCCTCCTCATACTAATTTTTAAATGAAGGAACTGGAACTCAGAAAAGTTAAATAAGTTGTCTGCAATCATAAGCAAGTGGCAGAGTCAAAAGTGAGTAAGAAACCATCTCTCTGAGCCTGAACCTTTTACACTGCCTCACTCTCCTCAGAAGATGGCCTGTTTTGAGTAAAACAAACAAATATCCCTGAATTTAAAATTCTTAAGAATTAGTTTAATTGACTCTTTCCTAACTCATTCACTCTTTTATTTATTCTATAAAGTTATTGAGCATCCACTCTGTACCAGACCACTTGATATAAACAAAAATATGGAGAAGAGAAGCAAAATTGCTTTAAAAGTTTTTGAGAGCAATATGGTTTAGCAAAGGTGAAATGTTAAATCCAATTTAGATTCAAATGAAACTAAGTTATGCATCACAATATCACAGTATATGTGGTTGTTGGTAAGTGCTGTAGAGTCAGTTCTGACTCATAGTGACACTGTATAATGTTTTCTGAGGAGTGTCTGGTGGATTTGAACTGACGACCTTCTGGTTAGTAGTCTATGGTTTATCCTACAGTGCCAGACCAGGACTCTGCACAATACATACATTATTGCAATTAATGTTAAAAGGAATTGAGATTTGTTCATAGTTCTCCCTCTTATGATCAATAAATGCATATGATGTGACATTATAGGGTAAGCACTGGACTGCTCACCACAAGGTCAGTAGCTCAACCCACCAGCTGCTCCTAGGCAGGGTCACTATGTGTCGGAACCAACTTGATAGCACTTAGCAACAACGACACAACCTTATCAATAGACACATTTGTTTAGAAAACATACACATTGCTTTTTATATTTTTTGTGTGTTTATTTGTATCTAGTGTGTTTTCGCACTTACTACAACGATATATATTCAGCAAACTATGAACATAGCAGTATAGAGGTGATAGTTCATAAACAGTTTTATTTCATTTTCCTGCACCTGCTCTCACATTTCAAAATGTGGCAAAGATGTGTAAATATACATTCTTAGAGATTTGGGTCTATTTATTCTTGCTATTTGTGGAATCCTGGTGTGGAACTGTAGGCTAATGCACTGGCCTGCAAGGTCGGTTTGAACGACAAGGTTGGTGATTCAAGCTCACCAGCCTCCTCAGAAATCCAATACAGGGTTGCTATGAGTCAGAACTGACTCAATAGCACTTAACAACAGTAACATTCTTACTATTATTCCTTGAAGGATAATTGTGTGTGTGTGTGTGTG
>NW_006408611.1:3867049-3872686 GCF_000296735.1 Chrysochloris asiatica
ATAAATTTGAATAATAGTGGTATTAACTGGATTTCCCTGTATGCGCATGGATAGTATCCTATCACAGACAGTGTTATACCACATGACTGATCGGATATGTTGTTTTTGACAATAAATGCAACACCATTCCTCTTCAGTTTTTCATTCCTGGCATAGTAAACCATGTGGGTATGAGATTTAAAATGGCCAATACCAGTCCATTTCAGCTCTTTAATGGCTAAGATATCAATGCTTATGTGTTCCATTTCATTTTTAACAACTTCCAATTTTCCCAGATTCAAACTTTGTACATGCCATGTTCTGATTTTCAGTGGATGTTTACAGCTGTTTCTCTTCATTTTGAGTTGTGCCCCATCACCAAATGAAGGTCTTGCAGGCTTTTCTCCCACAGGCTTTACTCCTTTCACATCATCACAGTCAACTCTACTTTGAGGAGGCAGCTCATCCCTAGTAGCATTTTGAGTGCCTTCCAACCTGAGGGGCTCATTTTCTGGTGCTATATCTGACAGCGTTTCTCTACTATTCAAAAGGTTTTCGGGGACTAAATATTCAGAAGTAGTTTGTCACTCTTTATTTCTAGTCTGTCTTCGTGTGGAAGCTCATCTGAAACCTGTCTACCCTGCTGGTTTTTAAAATACCGATTGCATAGCAACTCACAAGCAACCACAGTATGAGAAACTGACAGACGAGTGGTGGTTGTTTGATTTTAAGTGGAAACTGTCACTTTAAATTTCGAGAGGATCTGTGTACATGCATGGTACAACCCTCTGGGGTTGGGTAGGGTGCCAGTTTGCTCAGACATCCCCTTTAGTTACCAGAATGGAGGTCGGCAGACAGTGAGAGACCGATGAACAGATACCACAAAAAAAGAATGTCCACACTTGTGTCTCCATAGTCCTGTCATGCATTGGTGGCTGTTGAAAGGCTAAAAGAAGACTAAAAAATAAACATTTCAAAAAAAATTTTAAAAGGTTCGGAGTGTAATTTTAGGGTACTCTAATTAAGTTGTTGTTGTTGTTAACTAAGCGAAGTGCTGCAACTAATAAAGCCTGACATGTGTAATGCCTTTTGCATCTGGTGGTTTTGTAACAGTAGGGTGTGGGTGACACAGCATTGGGAGGCTATTCGCTGTGAATTTAGGGGCCCAGGTTGATGAGGCTATGACACTGACTCTGCCATCTTCATCTCACGACTTTCCAGGTTATCCTGGGTCCTTCTGTTTTCGCACTGCAAGTAAATGGAAAACCACATGAAGGAACACACATTACAAATGTTCCTTTATTTTTAAAATGACAAAAATTGTAGAAGAAAATTTGCATATAGAACTCTACACACAATAAATCTATAGCATACTGAATTGTTATTAGGCACATGCACCTTTCATCCAGGTGAAGAAATAAAACTACGCAGCCTCCCTCCCTCCAAAAAACGAGTATTCTCCGGACTTTTAGAGTAATAGTTTTCTATATTTCTTTATCATCCAACTGTTCATCGTTAGATGCAGTAGTTTAGTTTTGCCCACCTTTGGGATAAATATTTTAATCTCTCTTAATACACTAGTTTCTTTTCCTTGTCTCTCTTTTGTTTATAAAACTCCTTTAAGGAATTTAGGCAGTTTGACCTGTAAATTTTCCACAGTCTGGATTTTACCAATTAGCTGTGTGCAGTATAGTTCTATGTGCTATTCTGTCCTCTGTGTGTCATGCAGATCAGCAGGCCTGTCTGTTAGTTACAGGTTTGATCCCTTTGGCAGGACTGGAGGGTTAGTGCTAATTTATCAAAAGTCACAAAATGTCTGGTTCTCTTTTTTGTGTATCTGATGTTATCAACCACTGATGATGATTTCTTAGCTTTATTAATTCATTAGGGTTTGCAAAAATATAGTAACACATTTTACCATTTTGCTTTCATTTATTAACTTGAGTGTTTATAAACAGATGCTTTCCTCATTCTCCAGAATTTTAGTTAATTTAGGAAAGGCAAGATAAATTGTTAGTTCATTCAAGAGAAATGAATGAGTTCCTTGTCAGCCTCTAAAGCTGCCCAAATAGTTTTTCTTTTTTAGTTTTTTTAAGTCATTATAATCTTTTGAATTTAAACATATTTAATGGGTGGTGTGGCACTGTAGGATAAACATGGGGCTGTTAACCACAGGGTTGGTGGTTCAACCCACCGATGCTCCTTGGAAACCCTATGTTGTGGTTGTTATGCACCGTGGAGTGGGTTCCGACTCATAGCAACCATGTTTAGGGTTTCTGAGGAGCAGCTAGTGAATTTGAATCGCTGATCTTGTGGTTGAAACTGACCTTAAGATCGAGTGCTTATTCTACCATGCCACATCAGGACTAGATATGAGTCAGAACTGAATTGATGTAACTTGACAACAAAAATCCACTGAAATATTTATCCTTCTTGTGCCTCAAATTCTTTCATCTTTGTCCAGTGATAACCTCCTGATTTATTTTTACATGACCTCAGTAATCATTGATAGTCTTTTGCCATCCTGTGTGACAAGATATTTGGAGCTTATTTATACATCCCCAGCATTAGAGTGCTTGGAATTATTCATTTCTCCAAGAAGCCCTGATTTCTTTTAATGCCTAACCCACTGTGATCTAGGGATCCTTTTAATAGATGTGTTGTTGTTATTAAGTGTCATTGTGTCTATTCCGACTCACAGTGACCCTTTATAGAGTTTGTAAGAAGCTTGTGGTTAACAGTCTAGTGATTATCCTACAGTGCCACACTAGGACTCATTTAATAGATAATATTGTTTTTGTTGTTAAGTGTTGTCCCATCTTTTGCAACTCATAGCAACCCTATATAGGGCTTCCAAGGGTGGCTAGTGGGTTTGAACTGCCAACCATGCAATTAGCAATCCAGTGCTTATCCTACAGTGCCACACCAGGATTCTAACTAGCTATAATCAATTATATATAGTCTATATACAAAGTTTGGAGTCCTCGTGTGGCACTGTAGGATAAACACTGGACTGCTAACCACAAACTTACTGTTCCAAACCCACCAGCTGCTTCTTGAAAACCCTATACAGGGTCTCTATGAGACAGAACTAACTAAACGGCACTTAACAGCAACAACATATCTATTAAATTTTATGTATATTGTTGTTAAGTGCCGTCCTGTCAATTCTGACTCATAACGATCCTGTGTTGGGTTTCCAAGGAGTGGCTGGTAGCTTTGAACTGCTGACCTTGTGGTTAGTAGACCAGTGCTTATCCTATAGCTCCACACCAGGACTCCTTAATAGATATACTATATGTAAATCGTATGTATCTCTTATTGGTTGTGATTGGAAACATTATCAGGAGCCTAGGAGTTGCTCTGTGGGTGAACAACCTGATAATCTCAAAAACACCTATCATAGATTACAGGCTTAGAAACACCATGGGGCAGTTCTGCTCTATGGTATGGGGTGACATCAACATGAAAGCACACAACAACCACCACAACATATGTAGCTATACTGTATAAACCATGGAGACTTCCATAAAAGTTTCCATGAGTTATATATTTAATATTTGTTCTATTTTCCTGCTTTGTATTTCTTCATCAGAGACTCATGGTAGCCACATGTTGAATTTTATTGGCTTATGATAGTGAGTTTTTGGGCTGATTAAGAGGCAAAAAAAAAAAAAAAAATGAGATGTCAGTGTTGCATAACTAACTATTAATTGGGGTCGTTACTTTGACAGATTTGCATGTAGGTTCTTGCAAGAATGAAAGTTTCCAAAGATGCAAGTCACAGTACAGGAAGCCAACTGAAGGGGATGAAGGCAAAGGAACAGTTAGGAGGCAGGAAAGAAGCAAAGAGAACACTTTATACATCTGGCTGATGTTTCACAGGCTAAGGTGGGGTGTCCCTGGGTCAGACAGTTAAAGGACAGTAGTGGCTTGGGGTCTTTATAACTACAGGATTTATCTTATCTATGACTAACAGATTTATATAGCTTACTGGGATATGCAAGCCAAGTAGGTTCTAAATGGCTAACAATGTGAATTTTTGGCCAAGTTTTAAAGCAATTGGATGTGCAAAATTTTTAGTTTGGCACTGATAGGTTTTTAGGGCTAACCAACTGCTGCTTGCTCTGAAGAAATAAACAACAGGAGACAATACACAAAAGCCATCTTCAACTCATTTACATAAAGGTAGTCAATCTCTGATTTACAGCACAGTCAAGTTAAAGTGAACTACACTTATGACCATCATTTGTTTTTATGTACATCTTATCATTAGTACTATTCATAAAATGTCGCAGTGTAATATTTGCTGCTGTTATCATTCTCAGATGTTTATTACCAGATGTTCAATGCTATGGTTTATTTTTCAAAATGCTATTATGTAGCAGGCTATGAAAACTAAAAAAACAAAAAACAAAACGAAGTATTCATCTTATATAAGAACCGACTTACAGTGGTATCATTGAAACATAACCTTGCCGTAAGTCAGGGACTACCTATTACATCTATTTTCAATGTTTCTCACCTTTTCTCAACTCTGGTCAACTCAGGATCTATTTATGAAGCTGTCCTTTCCATAGCTTATTCTTGAAATGCTGTTTAGTTGGGTTTGTAATTTTTACTGACATTCTCAACTCTCTAAGTATATCATCTCACTGTGTTCTGACTTCTACTGATGCTCTTAGGTGTCTGTCAATCTGTTTTCACCTTTTCATTGGCTACTTCTCTTTCCTCTGCTATTAAAATTTATGTATTTCTCGTTATCTTTTTGAGGTTTCACTATTCTATATGTATATTTGTTAAAAAACATAAAATTAACATTCCTTAGTTACTCATTTTGGAGTCCTTGTGTGGTGCTGTAGGATAAGTTCTGGACCACGAATTTGGCTTGAACCTCAAAAGTCAGCAGTTCAAACTTACCTGCCACTCCTTAGACATCCTATACAGGGTTGCTGTGAGTCAGAAACAATTTGACAACAACAACAACAGTTACCCATTTGTTAACAGGAGGTGCCTTGGTAGCATAGTGGATAATAGGATCAGCTGCTAACCATGAGGTCAGAAGTTCAAATCTACCAGTATCTCCAAGGGAGAAAGATAAGGCTTTCTGCTCTCTTAAAGATTTACAGCCTTGGACACCCTTGGTAGGGTCATTATGAGTCAGAATTGACTCAGTGGCACACAACCATCATTGGCAATATGTTTTAAATTATAACCCAGGAATAATATTTATTGACAACTTCATATTTTGTGCTTAAGTCTCTATGAGACTATGGAATTATCCTTATACTAATTTTTTTTTTTTAATTTAAGGTTTTTATTGTGGATTTAGTGAAAGTTTACAGGGCATATCATCAGTTTCACATTCAACATATCATACACCTTGTTTCATTACATTGATTATAATCCCCTCCATATATCATTAGTTAACAGTATTTCTCTTTATCCACTTTAGCTTTTTAAAAAACAAACAAAAAAACCCCACTCAGGCATATATAATAATTTACATCTCCAAAGGGCACATTCTGAAAGTCTGCTCCTGGCCACCAGCTCTTAGTCCTTCTCTTCTTAGTCCATGAATCTAGATTCCTCAGCTGCTCCCCCTCTCCATGCCCCCATCTCTGCCTCCTTCTCTGGAGCTGCTGCTTCTCTGGAGAA
>NW_006408611.1:3877481-3894107 GCF_000296735.1 Chrysochloris asiatica
ATATATAATTATTATTTTTAATTCTTGAAGCAGATCAACTGTATCGTCATAACACCTGGATAGAAACATCTTTGGTGTTCTTAGTGAATGAATGAAAAAAGAGTTGGCTGTTAGATGTTTGTATTGCCATCTCCATCAAGTTTAAATAATAGATCTAGAAAAGGCAGGAAAAAGTAAAGTGTTTAATATTTACGGATAGCTTCAAGATCTAGCTCTGTTTTCAAAGTTTCCCCCACTTACTAGTTGATGCCTAAAATTTTTAGATTCTAAAAAGCTTGAATCCTTGGTCCTTGAACTGTATTCATGATCCAAAAATTCATGAAGAGAAATATGTTCTTCACTGAAAGATGAAAGCAGACCTTTCATCAGGGAGGGCCTATAAAGTGTTGAGCTACAGACGCTGTGCGTGTATGCATATATTTCAAACGATTCATAAAATAATTTTATTATCTTTTAGGACTCCGGGTGTGGCCCTATGGGCTAAAAGCTCTGGACTGAAAGGTCAGTTTGAACCACACAGTCGATGGTTCAAACTCACCAGCCACTCCTTAGAAGCCCTATACAAGGTCTCTATAAGTTGGGAATGACTCAACAGCACTTAACACCACCAACAACATTATCTTTTAATTTCATTTTTCCATGAACTTTTATTTTTAAAGCCCTATCATATTGGCATATGCTAATACGGTTAATTCATATTCATATCCATAAGTCATCTTTGTTTCCCTTGATGTGATAAGTATCAGACAAATTAAGAAGAAAGTATTCGAAAATTATATTCATGGGTAATGACAGTTGAAAAATAGTTTAGAAAAAAATAATTGACATTTTTTTTCTATTCTTTAATTTTATGTTTTTGTTTCTTTATAGCTTCGAAAAGCGGTGATGGATCACATATCTGATTCTTTCTTGGAAACCAATGTCCCTTTACTGGTTCTCATTGAAGCTGCGAAGAGTGGCAATGAAAAGGAAGTCAAAGAATACGCCCAGGTTTTTCGTGAACATGCCAATAAACTGGTGGAGGTAAGTCAGAAGAGGACTAATGTCTGATATTTATGTATCAGTCTAATCTCTGCACATGAATCTTGCTACTTTAATAGACACTTACTTTGCAGCTTACCATGAAGAAATAAAGTGGAAGAACCTTCCTTTCCTTTCCTTTCTAATTATCTTACCCCTTGCAAAGGACAAAGGTCATCAGTTATCTCTGCTCTGTCTCAAAATGCTAAACATGTTCAGAAACTTGCCTGCTAGTTTTCCTGAACAATATGCATGAAAAGAAACAGGAAAATAGTGGACACACCAAAGTAAAGAAAAAACAACAACAACAAAATATATATATGAAAGAATTCCAGCTTTGGTTTGTGGGAGTAGAGTTGAAACTTAAATTGAATTCTAAAATTCTGCTGTCTTTTCTTCCTCCTCACCCGCTGCTGTACTCTTTTCCTTGAAAAACCAGAGTTGCTGATTATAGTGTGAACTTGTGAAAAATCATCCCACCTGACCCAAAGACATGTTTGACGTCTAGGTGAAGGATGAGGTGTTGTGCTTCCGGTAAAGATTTACAGTCTCGGAAACCCTGTACAGGGTCGCTATGGGTCGGAACCTACTCCATGGCACACAACCACCAGCCACAGCCACAATAGTAGGGGTGTAAATTTGGGTTCTTAAATATGTTTTATAAGTTAGAAAAATCTATAGTAATAGCTTTAAAAATGCTAAATGGTACAGTTCAATCTTAAAAAGGGGCCTACAAAGTAAAAGTGAAATAACATCTAGCCTTCCTTAGTCTGAGAATTAAAAACAGATAACTTGGCCAATGGTGTATGATAATGTTAGGATAAGGAAAAGAATATCAAAGTACATCAGGAAACAATGTGTATTCAGAGAGGTAAAGATCCTGGCAAGTCTAGAGATGGTTATCTTGGCCATGTTAAGACATTTGTAGGCCCTGATAACTGAAACAACAACAATAGTAACAAAACATGCATCCCTATGTTAATTCAAAATAAAATGTAATTACTCTAGATGACAGAACAATGCAAACTGAAATAAAAATAGTTTCTTCTTGTCATTTTCCTTCCTCTTCTTTTGAATTCTGATGATCATATAGAATTCTCAAAATTAATCAAAAGTGAATCTTAGCTCCATTTTTCTTAGAATGGTGCAATGGTGTAATGTTTCTGTTTAGTTGTGTGGCTGGTAAACTTGAACTGCCAACCTTGCAGTTCAAACCAACGTTAGTGTCCAGCGCATTAACCTGGAATGCCACACCAAGACTCTCATATTAGGAAATTGAATATACCATGGCTTGAGTCCAACGCAACATCATCCTCAAACTGGTATCTTTGCTCGTCAACACTTTGAAGAAATATCATGCAGGAGATTTGCCTAATGCAGTACATCTTTTGATTTTTGACTGCTACTTCTGTGAGTATTGATTATGGATCCAAGCAAAATGAACACTTTGACAGCTTCAGTCTTTTATCCATGGATCATGACAGTTTTATGTATCCATTTGTGAGAATTTTTACTTTCTTTACATTGAGGTGAAACCATACTGAGGGTTGTGGTCTTTGATCTTCATCAGGAAGTATTTTAAGTCAAGGTTGTATCATCTACATATCTCAGGTTGTTAATGAGTATTCATTTTAAGTCAAAGTTGTATCATCTACATATTGCAGGTTGTTAATGAGTTTTCATCCAATCCTGGTGCCACGGTCTTCATATAATAGATCTTCTCAGATTGTTTGCTTAGAATACAGATTGAATAAATAGAGTAAAATAATACAACCTGGTACACCCCTTTCCTGATTTTAAACCATTCACTGTCCTCTTGTTCTGTTCAAGTGGCTGCCTCTTGGTCTATGTACAGGTTCCTAATGAGCACAATTAAATGTTCTGGAATATCCATTCTTCATAGTGTTATCCATACCTTGTCATGATCCACACATTCAAGAGCCTTTGCATAGTTAATAAAGCACTAGTAAACATCTTTCAGATGAGATTCATATACTCTTCTGAATCCAGCTTGAGTTTCTGACAGTTCCCTGATGATAATATTTTTTCAGTCATTTTTTTGATTGTCTTCAGCAAAAATTTACTTGCATGTGATATTAATGATAATCTTCAATGATTCCCTCAACCCATTGGGTCCCCTCTCTTTGGAATGGGCAGAAATATGGACCTCTTTCAGTCAGTTGGACCAGTAGCTGTCTTCCAAATTTACTGGCATAGATGAGTGAGTGCCTCTAGTATTGCGTCAGTTTGTTGAAAGATTTCAGTTTGTATTCCGTCAGTTCTTGAAACCTTGTTTGGTTTTTTTTGTCAGAAGTAGTTTGGACATCTTCCTTCAGTAGCATTAGTTCTTAATCATGTTACCTCTTGAAATGGTTGAACATCAGCCATTTGTTTTTGTACATTTTCTTTGCATATTATCTTCCACCTTCTTTTTATGATTTCTACGTCATTCAATATTTTGTCCATGGAATTCTTCAATATTGCAAGTTGAGGCTTGAGTTTGTTTTGTTGTTCTTTCAGCTTAAGAAATGTTGAGTGTATTCTTGGTTTTCCCGTTTCATTATATTTGATTTTGTCAAGCTGCCCTTTGAAATTTTCCGTTGAGGTCTTTGGAATTTCTTTTTTTTCTTCATTTCTTCCATTTGCTTTAGCATCTCTATGCTGGGTAGTGAGTTTCAGATTCTCTTCTGATATTCCTTTTGTTGTTTCTTTCCTTTCTTTTTAATGACCTTCTATATAATGTTCTTGATGTCATCCCACCTCTTGTGGTCTTCAGTGATTAGTGTTGAATGCATCAAATCTGTTCTTTGGATATTCTTGTTTTGGCTGACTATACAGAGCTTTTTTGGGAGTTCTGGTAGTGTAATGGTTACGAGCTGGGCTGCTAACCTCAAGGTCAGCAGTTCAAAATATCAGCCTTTCTGCAGGAGAAAGATGAAGCTTTCTGATTCTGTAAAGATTTATAGTCTTGGAAACCCTATACAGGGTTGCTATAGTCGGAGCTGACTCCATGGCACACTACCACCACCATGGAGCTTTTTTAATGTTACTTCCTATAGATGTAGTCAATTTGATTATTGTGTATTCCATTTGGTGAGGTCTACATGTATAATTGCCTTTTATGTTTTTAAAAATGTATTTGCAATGAATAGGCTGTCTTGCAAATTCTATCATGCAACCTCCAGCAACTTTTCTATTACTAATGCCACGTTTTGTAACTACTTCATGATCCTTTGTCCTTATTCCCATCCTCTGAATTTCAATCACCAGTAATTATCAATATATCTAGATTGCATATTTGATAAATTTCAGACTGCAGAAGTTGATAGAATTCTTTAACTTCATCATCATTGACTTCAGTAGTTGGTGCTTAAATTTAAATAATAGTGGTATTAACTGGTCTTCATTGTAGGCATTATGAATATTAGCCGATCACACAGTTTTATACTTCCAGATAGATCTTGAAATGCTTTTTTTTTTTTTTTTTATGACAAATGCTATTCCATTCTTCTGCAATTTGCTGTTCCCAGCATAGTAAACCATATGATTGTCAGATGCAAAATGGCCAATGCCAGTCCATTTCAGCTTACTAATGACCATGATATCAATCTTCATGTGTTTCATTTCACTTTTGAGTACTTCCCATTTTCCTGTATTCATACTCTGTACATTCCGTGTTCCTTCTATTGATGGATGTTTGTCACCATTTCTCCTCATTTTGAGTTGTGCCTCATCAGCACATGAATGTCTTGAAAGCTTTTCTCCATTCGGAGCATCACAGTCATCTCTAGTTTGAGAAGTCACTTCTTTCTAACTAGAATGAGTAATTTACCGATGCTATATCTGACAATATTCTGAAGCTGTTCACAATGCTTTCATCTTCCAGCACTGTTTCTGACAATGTTCTGCTGTTGTTCATAAGGTTTTCAGTGACTAAACATTCAGAAGTAGTCTGCCTCTGTTTCTTCCTGTTCATTCATAGTCTGGAAGCGCCATTGAAACTTCTTCCACCATGGATGATCCTGCTGGTATTTGAAATGCCCGTGGTATAACCTCCAGTATCACAGAAATACTTAAGCCACCACAGTGTGACAGACTGACAGATAAGTAGTGCCTCTGTAGCTTTATTTAGAGATAATATTTACACTTCATATTGGAGGTCCCCTGTCAAGGTGAGATCAGTGCTAACTGGATCTCCTGTCTACTCATTCTCACTGCTCCTCAGTTACCACTGCAAGTGAATGCTTTGTGGGTTATCCTGGAATTTCAACTTGTGGCAGAAACAGAAATCTCAGACTAGTCAGAGCCTATAATTCAGAAGACTACTGCTTTGCCCCTTTCAGCTGTTCTCTTCAATATCCTTGACTGGTTATCTCTCCTTTAAATGTGAAGAGCTCACTGCAACCAGCAACTTTTTCAAATTTCTTGGTGCTCAGGAAATTCAGGAACTATGATGAGCACTAGTCTGTTTGACTAGAGAAAAAGTGAAGTCTAACAAAATTTCTATAGCTTATGACATTCAAACAAATTCTCCAATGCTAATGTATACATAAGCTCTAGGCTGAGACTCAATTTATATGTGTGTGTGCGTTTTAGTTTTGAAACTGTATGTTGTGTATTGGACATTTTCCTGAGATTTAAGTTTTTTGACTTTAACAGGAAAGATTTTGATTTTATAGCCAATTCACTTACAAATTTGAAATTTGACTGTATACATCAGAATTTTTGTATGTACACCATCATGTTGTCTGTAAATCATAACAGTTTTCTTTCTTCTTCAATCCTAATCCCTTGCCATTTCCTTATGCTATTATATTAGCTAAGATCTCCAGTGGCATATTGTGGCAAAAAAATGTTTTTGTTGTTTGGATATCTCAGAGGGAAAATTTCGATGTTTTACCATTAATTATAGGGTTTCTTATACTTACTTTTACTAAATCTAAGTTAATTCCCTTCATTTACTCACTTTACTCCAGGTTCTATTCTGTATCCCAGCTCTCTGCTCTGTGGACATAATTTAAAAATTACTAACTTATTTGTTGTTGTTAGGTGTTGTCCAGTGGTTTCTGACTCATAGTCACCCAATGTACAATAAAATGAAGCATTTCCAGATCTGAGCCATCCTTACAAATGTTCATATTCTTGAATCCAGAGTTGTAGCCACTGCATTAATCCTTCTCATTGAAGACCTTCCTCTTGTTTTCTCATCTCCACTTTACCAAGTATGACGCTCTTCTCTAGGGACTGTTCTCTCTTTCTAACATGTCCGAAGTATATGAGACAAAATCTCATTGTTCTTACTTTAGAAGAGCATTATGGGTATGCTTCTTCCAAGACATATTTGTTAATTCTTCTGGTAGCACATGGTGTATTTTTGTGCAAACACCACAATTCAAATGCATCAATTCATCTTCATTCTTCTTTATTATTTTGTCTAGCTTTTGTATGCATACAAGATGATTGGAAATACCATGCCTGGCTAGTGTCAGGTGCATCTTAGCTTTCAAGGTAGCTTCTTACTCCATAACACTTTCAATAGATATTTTGCAATGGATTTAAAAAGAACTATGATCGATATATTTTTGTAAAGGACATGACCTAGTAATTAATTTTACTAGAGAAATAAGTACATAAAGCATATATATATATATATATATATTGTGTGTATGTGTATATATGTGTGTATATATATATATATATATCCACATACATGTATTGTTGTTATTATTAAGTGCCTTTGAGTCAGTTCCAACTCATAATGACCCTCTATGGGATTTCTGAGGCTGTAAACCTTTGTATCATCATGATCAAGTGAACTTTGAGGAGACAACTTTGCACCAGTTGTATTTCAAGCTTGAGGGGGCTCATCTTCTGGCACTGCATCTGATAATATTATGCTACTATTCATAATGTTTTCATCTTCTGGTACTCTATCTGACAAAGTTCCACTGATGTTCATAAGGAATCCAGGAGATAGATATTTATAATTAGTCCAGCTCTCCTCCTTAGTCCTTCTTAGCCTGGAAGCTCCCGTGAAACCTGTCCACTGGGGGTGATTCTGCTGATATTTTAAAATACCAGTGATATAGTTTCTAGCATCATGTGCCTGCCACCACAGCATGACAAACTTACAGATGAGTAATGGACAACAAGGCTTAGAACTCTAATATTTGCTTTAACTTTGTGTCTGTGGTGTGTTGCCCCACAGAGGACAGAATCTAATCCCAACCCAATGTTAGTTTCCATGTTGAGACTGAATGTCCTAAGTGAATGTTAAAAGGTTTGTTGTTGTTGTTGTTAAGTGCTGTAGAGTCAGTTCCAACCCAAAGTGACCCTGCGTAGGTTTTCCAAGGAGCAACTGGTGAGCTTGAACCACCAATCTTACATTTTAAACCACTTTGCAACCCAGCACATTAACCCACAGCACCACATTTATTGTTCATTTAATGAGACTTTCTGGGAAAAAGCAGGGCAGGTGTCTAAGCCAGTTTACAAAGGCTTGAGTGAAGAGAGCAGGAAAAATAGCGTTGAATTTTATTATGTTTAGGGGCTAGAGGAAGGTGATGATTTTTATTTGTGGATTTGGGCTTGCATGTTTTCTTTGCTGACACACACACACGCAAATGGTATGTGGGCTTTCTTATCAGCTTTCCATGATGTGAGACCAAAGGGAATAGGGGTAGGTTGGAGCTTGAAAGCTACTCCCTGGGAGAAAGATGATCCCTTCTGCTCCTGTAAAGACTTACAACTTTAGAAACCATATATAGCACACAACAACAACATGAAATCGTCAAAATGGAGCCAGACTCATTATTGCTTTAAAACTACCTTCTAACTGGCAGTTGCAACCTCTCTTACAACACTGTGGTACCTTGAATTGACTTGATATAACTTTTCTTTCCAATACCTTTTTAATTCCCACCTAGTGACTGGGTTGTTGTTGTTGCTGTTCAGTGCTGTTGAGTAAGCTCCAACCCATAGTGTCCTCTTGGATACTGAATTGTACCCTGTCCACTTCTGCTGCTGCCACTGTGCCAGGTTGTTAATAATTCTTCCTCAATCTTGATGCCACATTCTTCTCCATATAATCCTGCTTTATATAATCCTGCTCAGCATTCAGATTGAATAAATTATGATGAAGGAGTACAATGCTGGGGTGCACCTTTCCTAATTTTAAACTATCCAATGTTCTGTTGTTCTGCTTAAACAGCTCGCCTCCTTCCTCCAAGACATCAACCACACAATTCATCTTTCCTTTGTTGAATGTACCATGCTCCCTCCACAGCAAAGCCTGTCCCTTCATGTCACTTTTAATCATTGTTCAGCCTTCAGTTCAAACATCTGTCCCAAGTAGGACCAGGTCCCTGTGGTTTTCCTTCTCATGGCAACTTATTTCCTCTCAGTTTGGATGCATTCAGCTGTACAACTACATACTACTTCCCCTGCTAGGTTAAATAGGAATCATGTCTCATTGACTCCTAACTACAGTTTAGGACCTGTCCTGGTGTGGCGCTGTAGGATAAGCACTGAACTGATAACCACAAAGTCAATGGTTCAAACCCACCTTGGGAACCCTATACAAGCTCCTCGGAAACATTATACAAGGTCCCTGAGTGTATCCAACTCAATGAGACTTAACAACTTCCGAACCTAGTCCTGTGCCAAGCATTTAGCAGCAGGCAGACTTCTGCCGTGGTGCTTTACAATCAGCATTAGACTATGAACCCCAAGGTCAGCAGTTCAAACATACCAGCTGCTCCTTGGAAATCCTTTACAGGGTTGCTATGAGTCAGAACCAACTCAATGGCACTTAATAACAACAACCTTTGACCTGGTGTTCACTGTTAGATAAGCACTGGACTGGAAGGTCAATTTGATCTGACCGTCATTCAAGATCATCGGTGGTTCAATTTCATGAACTGTTCTTAGGAAACCCTATAAAGAGTTACTATCAGTAAGAACTGACCTGAGGGCACATAACCACAACAACAACAAGGAAAGAATGAATGGGAACATGATGGCTCCATATGATAAGCACTGGACTTCTAAACACAAAGTAAATGGTTTGAGCCCACAGGTCACTCTGTGGGAGAAAAATGAGGCTTTCTGATATCTCAGAAATGTGTAGCCTCAGAAAAGCTATACAAGGTCGTTATAAATCAGAGCTAACTTGACAACACTTAACAACAACAACAAAAGAATGAATAAAATAAATACAGCCAGAGGTACTGACACCTTTTTTTATCCTGAAGTTATTATTTTTAATAATACATCTACAGAACTTAAAACAGTCACTTTAGGATATCATCAGACATGAGAAACTCTACCTACTTAATCCCCTAATTTACTTCTGAGGAGGAATTAAAAATCTGGGAAGGCTGACTGTGAAGAAAGAACTTCTATCTTCACTTTGTTGAAAGGCTTTGCAGTTTGATACTCAAGAGTCCTGACAAGTGCAACCAACTCACTCAGGATGCACTTGAAGTAATTCCCATAACCACAGTGTCATTTCTTCCCTGTTGTCCATCTCACAAGCATGCTTCTGTCTTATCCTCAGTAACTGAAGATGTCATAGGTAGAGCTGGTGTAATCTGGTTTAAATTTAAGCAACATTCAGAATTGAGGCCAAGGCCAGGGGGAATTAGACAATGAATTTAAATTTGGATTCATCCTTTTGACACAATTACATCTGTTAGAAGGGTGTGTGTGTGGTAAGAAGCTATAATAAAACATAAATTTGGAAAGTTGGAAACAAACCCTAGTATTCTGATTCATCAATTTGATCATCAGTAAAGCTCCTGAGAACCTTGCTTTCAGCCTTGAGTTGTCTTTCTCAGTTAATCTTTCTGCTTCCCTGGAAGTGTCATTCGGTAACCAATATTTACTAAGTGTTTGCCACATGCCAACACTGTTTCAGTTGCTGGCAATATAACCATGAACAAAACAGATGAACTTCTTGCCCTTATGGGCTTGCATTCTGTTGGGAAATACAGACTAAAAGGGAGATAAATGTATACTGTGTCTTGTGGGAGTATGTGTAGAAGAATATAACATAATAGAGGGATGAAGAATGATTAAGAAAGGCATGTGTGGTTAGAAAATGCAACTCTGAGAAGCTGACTATTAAGTAAACCTGGAGAGGTAGGCAGACATTCCAAATTGTAGTTGAGTAAGGGAAAAGTTCCCAGTGTAGGGACATGCTTGATAAAGAGCAAGGAGACCAGTGTGATTGGAACTGAGAGAGTGACAGGGAGAATTGCAGAGATGAGTTTGAGGGCTACTGTAAGAATTTTGTATTTTACTCATATATTTGAATTCATTATAGGTTTCTGAGCAAAGGCATGGCATTAGCTAACTTTCATTTTGAAAGGATCACTCTGCTACTGTATGAAGAATATGCCTTAGAGGGACAAAAATGGAAACAGAGACTCATGACAGTGTGTTGCAATAGTCTAGCAAGGGACTGGTACGATGACTAGAAAGAAATGGAAGATGGGGAAGAGAAGCAGTGGGGCTGGAGAATAGATTTGTTTATATTTCCAGGGTTGAGCAGATGAGATGTTAGGATGTCAGCCCAGGAGGAGGGTAGGATGACTCCAGGTTTTGTCATATTGTTGTTTTGTTGTTAAGTGTCGTCGAGTCGATTCCGAGCCATAGTGACCCTGTATAGGGTTTCCGAGGAGCAGCTGGTAAGCTTGAACCACCGACCTTGCAGTTCAAACGGCTTTGCAGTCTGGCACATAAACCCTCAGCACCACACCAGCGCCACACCAGGTGAAAACAGTTGGGAACTTTTAAAGACAGCCTTTATTCTCAGTCTGTGTGTTGATTGCCTTATGGTGGTGGCTGCCTGATAGGTGTGGTCCTGAAAACCCTACACAAATGTCTTGGGCTTAAATTGTTGTTGTTGTTAAGTGCCGTCGAGTCGGTTCCGACCCATAGCGACCCTGTACAAGATTTCCGAGGGTGTAAATCTTTACGGGAGTAGAAAGCCTCATCTTTCTCCCGCGGAGCAGCTGGTAGTTTCGAACTGCTGACCTTCAGGTTCACAGCCCGATTCGTAACCACTACACTACCAGAGCTCCTTAAATAGAGCTTTGTAAATTTCAGGGTCTTGATTCAAACAATGAACCTGAAGGAAAATCAAGAAAACCAGCGTCAAAACGACACTGATGAATTGGCCATCTCCTTTTTTTTAAAGTTCAAACAGAACATTCTCATCCTCTCTTTTTTAAATGCTGACTCACTCTCCCAATTTATGTAATATATTTAAAATAGGACTAAATTATTGAAGGTTTTTAAATAATTGAGCAAAACAAACCAGTAAATCATGTTTTTTTAAAAACTATTTTCTTCAGCTCAAATACATGGTAAATTTACAACTTAAATTTTCTTTCACTATTTAAAAAATGAGTATTTCGGTACCACTTCCCCTTACACAAACTCCCTGATTCCTAAATGCTACCATTTGAAAAATAATAAATTTCAACATAATATGTAATAAAGAATTATAGACAAATTCAAGAATTCACCTTATCCTATTAATAATTATATAAATGTAGTATATGGTTTCTTTGTAAACTTTTTATTACCTTATTTAATGATTTTTGACCACTGTAAGACATTGTTGTTGTTAAGTGCCATTGAGTAGGTTCCAACTCATAGCAGCCCTGTATAGGATTTCTGAGGAGCGGCTAGTAAGCTTGAATCACTGACCTTGTGGTTCAAACCGACCTTGCAGTCCAGCACATTAAACCGCAGTGCCACACTAGAACTCCCTGTAAGAGGTAGCTGGTAATTTTTACTTCATTTCATAGATGAGACACCTGAAGTTTCAAAAAGCTAAATAACTTTCCAATGACATGCAGCTATAGAGTCAGAATTCATGAATTTATGTATGAACTCAGGTCTCACAGACTGCAGACTCTACCCTGTTACCCACTGTACCCACATTGTCCCCAGGTACCGACTTGTCCCAGGTATAAGCTTACACATGAGCAGGTATGTGAGCATGTGTGTGTGTGTGTGTGTGCCTGCAACTTAAAGTCCAGTCATTCATACATATGTTAGTACAGTGTCTGATCCTAAAATAATTGTTGAAAAATGTTAGCTGCTGCTGCTGTTTCTGCATTTCTATATATCGCTGCCATTCTACAGCTGTTCCATTCCATATCTCTCAAATCACATTTCAGAGAAGAGTCATCCTGGGAAGTAACACACACTGCCATCAAAGAATTTATGGACAGCCACAGGATTATGCCATCCAAACTGCTTTTGCTGTTGTTGTGTGCCACTGAGTCAGTTCTGATTCATAGTGACACTATATAAGATTTTCGAGGGTAGCAGGTGGGTTTGAACTGCTGACCTTGTGGTTACCTGTCCAGTGCTTATCCTTAAGTGCCATATACTGGTATTCGGCAGTTGGATTTCCTGGGTGGCACAAGTAGTTAAGTGCTTTACTGCTAACCTAAAGGTTGGAGATTAAAATTCCTCCAGAGGCACCTCAGAAGAGAGCCATGGTAATATGTTTAAAATAATCAGCCGTTGAAAACCTGCGGGAACATAGTTCTACTTTGTCACACACAGGGTCCTCATGAGTAGAAAATGACTTGCAGGTAACTGGGCGATAAGCTAAGTTCATTAGGTTCTGAACTCTTACCGGCACGACCAGCATGTTTGAAATCTGTGAAAATTATTAAAGGCCACGGACTTTCAATGTTACTTGCAAAAGCAGAACCCCAGCACTTTAAATATTTTCATTCCAGAGGCTTGTTGCAATGCTCAAATTTACACACAAGGTAAATACTTAAATTTACAATTCAGTGTTTGCAATGTAGTTACAATCAAACCATAGGAAAGGACTTTTATTTTAAAGTAAAGATGAAAATTTGGTTTGCTGCCATCTGGATACAAACCCCCCCCACCACCACCACCTACTGCCCAAATTATATGTCTCAATGGTGAATTAAGTAGATTCAAAGAAGCCCTGATGGCATTGTAGGATAAGCACTGGACTGCAAACTGTAAGGGCAGAAGTTGGCAGTTCAAACCCACCAGCTGGTATGCAGAAGAGAGGTTGACACTTTGTTCCTGTAGAGATTTACATACAGGGTGTCTGTGGGTTGGAATTGATTGGATGATAGTGGATTGGGTTTGGTTAATGTCTGGTGCTGCAGTGGAGTGATTAAAGTGCCGAGACACCATCGGAAAAGCTGCCCATAGCTACGGATAAAAGCAAATCAAGAAAATGAACATTTAGCTCATTCTCTGTACCAGATATGACAGTAGTTATATTTCACAGGGGAATCCTCAGGGGGTGCACTACTAGCTAAAAAGCGGGCAGTTAGAATACAACCAGAAGTGCCTCAGACAACAAATCTGGTAAACTGCTTCTGAAAGATCACAACCTTCAAATCCCTTTGTAACAGATCTACTGTATACAACATAGGGTCTCCATTAGTCATTTTTGACTTCCTTTCTTAACCATCACCACCACTAACAACTTTTCCATGTATTACCTACTGCCATAGGGTTAATTCCTACTCATAGAAACTGTGTATTGGGTTTTGAAGCTGTAAATTTTTACAGGATCAGTGGAATGGCTGGTGAGTTTAAACCACTGAACTTATGGGTAGCAATCCAGGATTCATCCTCTTATCACACAAAACCTCTAAATTCTCTTAACTAAATGCTCTGACCAATATTAGCACATTATGAATAACAATGGAATATTGTCACATATAGTGCTGTAAAATGAGCCCCTCAGGTTGGAAGGCACTCAAAATATGATTGGGGAAGAGCTGCCTCCTCAAAGTAGAGTTGTCTTTGAAGATGAGAATGGAGTAAAGCTTTCAGGACCTGTATTTGCTGATGGGGCACAACTCAAAATGAGGAGAAACAGCTGCAGACATTCATTAATAATGGAAACATGAAATGTGAATGAATCTAGAAAAATTACAAATTGTCAAAAATGAAACAAAACAAAAAAGAATCAATATTCAAGGCTCTATTGAGCTGAAATGAACTGATTTTGGACATTTTGAATCTTACAGCCACATGCCAGTAATGACAAATTGAAGAGGAGTAGTGTCATATTCATCATCAAATAGAACATTTTAACATCTATCTTGAAGTATATGGATAGGATAATAGCCATACATCTTTGAGGAAGACCAGTTAATACCATTATTATTCAAATTTATGTATCAACCACTAAAGCCAGTGATGATGAAACTGAAGAATTCTACCAACATCTTCTATCTGAAATTTATCAAACATGCAATCAAGATATACCAATAATCTGGAGATTGGAATGAAAAGTTGGGAAAAAGAGGAAGTATCAGTAGTTGGAAAGTATGGCCTTGGTGGTAGAAACAATGCTGGATATCACATGATAGAATTCTACAAGACCAGTGACTTCTTTATTGCAAATACCTTTTTGAAGCAATATAAAAGATGACTGTACACATGGACCTCACCAGGCAGAATACTCAGGAATCAAATTGACTACATCTGTGAGAAAAGACAGTAGAAAAGCTCAATATCATCAGTCAACAATGCCAGGGACAGACTGTAGAACAGAACATCAACTGTCTCATCTGCAAGTTCAGGCTGAAGTTAAAAAAATTAAAACAAGTCCCTGAAAACCAAAATATAACCTGGAACATATCCCACCTGAATATAGAGATCAACTCAAGAATAGATTTGATGCATTGGACACTAATCACCAAAGAGTTGTGGAATGACATCCAAACATCATATAGAAAGAAAAGGCCATTAAAAAGACAGGAAAGAAGGAAAACACCAAAATGGGTATCAGAAGACTCTGAAACTTGCACTTCAGTGCAGAGATGCTAAAGCAAATGGAAGAAAGGAAAGAAGGAAAAGACCAAAATGGGTATCAGAAGACTCTGAAACTTGCACTTCAGTGCCGAGATGCTAAAGCAAATGGAAGAAATGAGGAAGTAAAAAAAGCTGAACAGAAAATTTCAAAGGGCAACTCAAGAAAACAAAGTCAGGTATTAAAATGAAATGTACAAAGACCTGGAGTTGGAAAATGGAAGGACAGGTGCAGTATTTCACAAGCTGAAAGAACTGAAGGGAAAAAAAAATCAAGTCTTGATTTGCTGTATTGAAGAATTCTATGGGCCAAATATTGAATGATGCAGAAAACATCAGAAGAAGATGGAAGGAATATACAGAGTAACTGTACCAAAAAAGAAACAGTCGCTGTTCAACCATTTCAAGAGGTTGATTAGGAACCGATGCTACTGAATGAAAAAGTCCGAAGTGTGTTGAAGGCATTGGCAAAGAATAAGACTCCAGGAATTGATGGAATACAGATTGAAAGCATTCCAAAAATTGATGCAGCACTCTAGCACTCACTCATCTATGATAAGATATTTGGAAGGCAGCTACTTGGCCAACTGATTGGAAGAGATCCATATTTGTACCCATTCCAAAGAGAGGTGACCCAATGGAATTTGGAAATCGTTGGACAATATCACTATTATCACCTTCAAGTAAAATTTTGCTGAAGATAATTTTAAAAATGGCTGCAACAACACCTTGACAGGGAACTACCAAAGGTTCAAGCTGGATTAAGAAGAGAATTTGGAATGAGATATATTATTGTTGATTTCAGATGGATCTTAGCTGACAGCAGAGAATACTGGAACGATGTTTGCATTTGCTTTATTGTCTATGCAAAGGCTTTCAATTGTGCGGATTATGACAAGCTAAGGACAATATTGTAGAAAATTAGTATTCTAGAATACTGCTCATGAGGAAACTGTACATAGACCAAGAGGCAGTTGTTCAAACAGAACAAGGGGACACTTAAGGTTTTAAAATCAATAAAGATGTGGGCCAGTGTTAGAGTCTTTCACCATAATTATTCAGTCTGTATGCTGAGCAAACAATCCAAGAAGCTGGATTGTGTGAAGAAGAACATGGTATCAGGATTGGAGAAAGACTCATTAACAACCTGCGATATGCAGATGATGCAACCTTGCTTGCTAAAAGTGAAGGGAATGATAAAATTCAAAGTCTTGATATGGGTTGCACCTCAATGTAAAGAAACAAAAATTCTCACTACAGGACCAATAAATAACACCATGACAAATGGAGAAAAGATTGACGTTATCTATCAAAGACTTCATTTTGCTTGGGTTTACCATCAACACTCATGGAAACAGCAGTCAAGAAATAAAAAACATTATTACATTTACAAATAATTGCACAAGACCTCTTTAAATTTCAAGAGCAAAGATGTCGGTTTGAGCACTAAGGTGCATCTGACACAAGCCATGGTGGGTTTTTTTTGTGTGTGTGTGTGTTTTTTTGTAATGTTTTATTGTAAATTATGTGATAGTTTACATCGGAAAACATTAGTTTTCCATTCATCCTATCGTATATTGTTTCATTGCCATGGTTACAATCCCTTCCATGCATCATCACCCAACTAAAGAGTATACAATACAAGCCTGCTCCCCAGTGGTTGTCAGCACACAGCCCCTCTCCCTCTCTGTGTCTAAAGTCCCCAGCTGCTCCATCTCTCCATGTCATCGTCTCTGCCTCCATCTCAGGCATCACTGCTTCTCTGGG
>NW_006408611.1:3894211-3896396 GCF_000296735.1 Chrysochloris asiatica
GTAATCAGTCTTGATAACAATTATTCACTATTGTATCATAAGAGACCCATCTGCATTTCATTTCATCATCCCCACCTAGACAGATTGGATACTACTCGGTGGAGATTCTACCTTCCTCCACGCCCTTTGGATCTAGGTTCCCTCTTGAAAGCTTGTAAGCCAGTCACTTCTTGCAATTTTAGCCCCTCCATTTTGGGTAGCCAATTTCCAAGTTGCCCATCCCTGTCCTCTCCATGTGTGGAGGGGGGTGGGGTGGGAATGATCATTGCTGTAAAGATTTCTTCCCTCTCTTAAGCTACTGCATCCATAAGTGTAGGTCAAGTTCATCAAATTGTATCAGATTACTCTTTTTTTCCTCTTCTTTCTTCTGGTTGAGCTCTGATCATCCAGTCATTGAAACCAGATCAAGTGGGTATTATCTGCAAGTGTGTGTGTTCTTGTGCATATGCCCTCTCTTCTTATCAGCTGGACACTTCACTCTCCACTCTGGTCCTCTGTGACTATGTCTCTGACTCTGGGCCGAAGAGTCCCCAGGTCTTGCCATACTGCTGGCCAACCAGGTTTCCACCCGGGTTCACAGGAGTCTATTGAACGTTGTAGGGCATAGCTTGCAGCTTCATTGCTGTTTTTCCCTCAATTCCCCTTATTGGTGAAGAGCGTGGTCACCAATCAGAGCGTGTATTTCCACTGAGTCTTTGTCTTGGAAGGGGGTTTGCTCTGAGGGAAGCCATGGTGTTTTCAAAAGCCTCATATGCATTTGAAAGTTGAACAATGAATAAGGAAGACTGTAGAAGAATTGGACTGCCCAAAGAACAAACAAATCTTTGTTGGAAGAAGTACATTCAAAATGCTCCTTAGAAGTCAGATGGCCAGAGTTTGTCTCTCATACTTGGGACATATCATCAGGAAGGACCAGTACCTGGAGAAGAACTTCATGCATGGTTAAGTGGAGTGAAAATTAGATGGATTGGTACACTGGTGACAGCAATGAGCTCAAGTGTAACAATGATTGTGCAGTTGGCTCAGGACCAGGCAGCATTTCATTCTGTTGTGCATATGTTCACTAAGAATCGAAACTGAAATTATGCCACATCAACAACAATAACAATAACACACAGTTTTTCAGATGAGGAAAAGAAAGGTAGCCTGAGCAAAATCACATACAGTGGGTGAGTGACAGAGCCAATATTCAGCCCTGGGCTCAATGTCAGGGTTCCATGTTCTTTCTGCTATTCCATGTACTCTACTTTTCTCCCTCCATCTCCCATTCTGCCTCTTTTTTTTTTTTTTTTTTTATGTTTTTATACGAGATGAATTGCTGTGACTGGAGTATATCATCAGTTTTACATTCAACAAATCATATAACTTGTTTCATTACATTGATTATAATCCCTTCCATGTACCATCAGTTAACAGTATTTTTCTCTATCCACTTTAGCTTTTTAAAAAAACACACAAACAAAAAAACTACTCAGGCATATATAATAATTTACATCTCCAAAGGGCACACTCTGCAAGTCTGCTCCTGGCCACCAGTTCTTAGTCCTTCTCTTAGTCCATGAGTCTAGACTCCTCAGCCACTCCCCCTCTCCATGCCCCCATCTCTGGCACTGCTTCTCTGGATAAGGTCCCACATTCTGCTTGTGTGTTCCTCTCTTGATGGTCCTAGGGTCCTCTGTTCCTGAACTGTAAGATTAACCACTCACCTTTTTTTGTTACAAAACTTCTACATTTACAATTGTGACAGTCACGATTAGTCATGATAACAGTTATTCACTATTGAATCTTATAAATCTTATCCCCATCTCTTTTTACCAGAGCCATCTAGACAAGATGACAGCTATTCAGTGGGGACTCTTTCTTTGCCCTCATACTCTTAAACTAAACTCCCTCTTGAAACTTTGTAAGGCAGTCACTTTGTACCTTTATTGCCCCTTCATTTTAGGTAGCCAGTGTCTAAGTTGCCCATCCCTATCTACCCTGTGTACAGAGCAGATAACATTGAAACTTGACTTGAAGACTCTTTCCCTCTCTGTTGGTATTTAGAGTAACTACTGCTCTGAGTATAGGTCAGGTTGATCATGAAGATGCTTCATCTGTCACTGTACCTGTTCCAGTCTACTTGTCCTTTCTAGTGGCAATGTCTCACCTCATAAAGTTGTGGATGGGACTCAGGATTCCACCT